>NW_023270854.1:54925515-54974993 GCF_011800145.1 Mirounga leonina | reverse complement strand
CTTTCTTTCTTTCTTTCTTTCTTTCTTTCTTTCTTTCTTTCTTTCTTTCTTTCTTTCTTTTTTCTTTTCTTTTCTTTTCTTTCTTTTCTTTTCTTTTCTTTTTTCTTTTCTTTTCTTTCTTCTTTTTAGTTTACCTGTAATACTGTCTGTTCTTCCACAGTTTTTAGGCCAAAGTCCTCTTTCATCTCAGATCATCTTTCTCCAGGTATTTCATATGGTATCTGTAGTCTTCTCTCCAAAATTTCTATTAAATGACATTGGATCCTCTTCATCTGTCCTTTGTGTCTCTCATTTTTTTCTCTGTTTTCACTTCTTCATTCTTCCCTCTGCATCCTGGGGCAAAGCTAGTTTGATCTTTTGTGCCTACCTGTGGGGGTTCTCTCGCACCTCCTTGCAAGCTTTCCTGGCCCCTCTCATTCATCTCCATCACCATGTACTACCTCCAGTGGCTCCTCTTAAGCAGATATTAGGCCTGGGTGTCTCAGTCGTTAGGTATCTGCCTTCGGCTCAGGTCATGATCCCAGGGTCCTGGGATCAAGCCCCGCATCAGGCTCCCTGCTCCGCAGGAAGCCTGCTTCTCCCTCTCCCACTCCCCCTACTTGTGTTCCCTCTCTTGCTGTGTCTCTCTCTGTCAAATAAATAAAATCTTAAAAAAAAAAAAAAAGAGAGACATTTCAAATGCAGAATTTTCCCTGATCCTGACACATAATCATCCCCATACTGGAAAGTTTCATTTCTCCATTTATTTTTTTTAAATAAGTTTCAAGTGCATGTAGCCCTTAATTAAAAGTAATTTAAGAATATTCCTTATGATTTCAAGTGGTTGGGCAAAAGGGTAAGTTCACATCATCTCTGGGCCTCAGTTTTTCCATCTGCAAAACAACGTGATTAGACTAGATGATTTGTCTTTTCCTTGTTAGTTACCCTACCTCCCATATTGTTTACTCTAAGTGAAGTTTACTCTCAGCCTGGACAGAACTTGCTCCACTTGCAAGGAATTTACCCAGATGTAAATTTCACTATTTGTTAAAAGGTGACTATCTTGAGTTCAGGATCTATATTCCAAATGTAAGGCCCATAACTACAAAACTATTGCCAGCAGAAAGAACTGGGTTGGAATAACCCCTTTCCTAAAGACACCCCAAGAATCAAGATTAATGATCCTTTCATTATCTGCTAGGCACAGCAGAAAAGAATATGATTCCACAGTCAGTTTGCTCTGACTTTCTGGAGTTACTCAAATTGTCAACGAGTTTGTCCTAGCTAATCTGAATGCATAGGAAACTCTGTAATCTAATTTAAAATGGATTTTCCCCCTAAGAAATAACATCCTTAAGAGTAGGAAGTTTGTCACTCTCTGTGGTTTCTTTCTTATAGATAAAGCTAAAATATGTCATTCTTCTGGAGGCCCTCAATTTTTAGATAAGTACCATTATTAAAAGGTAACATAGCCAGAGCCTGTCTGCCTTTCATGTGTGAGGATCATGTAGATAGTAGCCTTGTTTTGGGAAGTTACTTGCAGTGCAGACAATAGGGTGGACTAAGTTTGATACAAAAATTGAATGTTGTTGTTTCTCCTTTGGAAAGAGCCTGTTATACAAGATAAGAATACCAATGAATAACATGTTGTACTTGCATATCATTTAACCACTCACAGAATGTTTTCACATGCATTATCTTACTTAATCCACAGAGCAGCCCTATGATGTAAATTTTATTGTGTCTGTTTTATGAATGAAGAAAATGAGTCCTGGACACATTGTGTCTTCTCTTCCTGATGCACAGCGGGCAAGTGGCTGACTTTAATGTCTTAACTACTTCTGGATGCATGTGTGGAACTGGAGTGCTAGTTGAAATTACGTCTTTGACTTGTAGAGGAGGAAGATTTAGGTCAGAAAGGGAAGTGATAAGACTAAACTACCCACAAACTTAACTCCATCTGGATAATCAGCTGTTAAGGAGATGGTTAAGAAAAGTTTCCTCATGAGGGAAGAGCAATACAAAATCATCTCCAGGATTCCTTCCAAACTACACATTTTTGATTCCCAGCTCCAGAATACACACATGCACACACACAGAAGGCAGGGGGCTCTTAAAGACAATTTCAGTTGTTGCTTATAATTTGTTCTAGACAATAAAGAAGAATATAAGCTACCTGAATGTCTGCCTCCTTTTTCGTAGGTAGAGCTGTTCAAATACTCCTTGTAAAACATGATCAATAAAACCTTAGGAATCAGAAATCTGAAATAAAGGCTCAGGCTGTGAAAATATTAAGCTAGATACGATGATTTTAATTACCCCTTTGTCTCAATTATTCTCATCTTGATGATATAATAAGAACAGCATCATGCTCTAATTTCTGTTATTATAATTCAGTGCCCACATATGTCAGATTTAATATTCATTTTTTAGTCTTTATGTGGAGCCAGATGGTAGAGGTGCATTGCCTATTTATAAGAACTAGCTGCAATTAGTGAATTTTCTAATTCCTTCAATGATAACAGTGGGTGCAGTTGAGGATGGTTTAGGACTGCATTAGAAATGCCAGAGCAATAATCCAAAGTAAATAATGTGGTGCTATGTATCCCAAAAGATCATGCTGATAACTAAAATAGACACGGTGCCATTGACCTCAATTATAATAATGCATGCTGCAGAAGGTTCAAGTATGAATGGAGAACAGATAATTCAAATATAATAAACCAAGCTTTGATCTTGGAGGCCATTTATACAATGTGGTAAACATCAATTACGTAGTAAATACCAGAATTTGTTTTAAAAGATATGGCTATTCTATGCCTGGTTATCTGCCCAACAGAAATGTGCACATACGTTCACTAAAAGACATGTACAGGAATGTCTGACGTTCACTAAAAGACAGGTACAGGAATGTCTGTAATGGCCCTATCTATAATAGCCCAAACCTGAATTCACCCGAGTGCCCACCAACAGCAGATGGATAAATTGTGGCACATTCACATGATGGATGCCGTACAGCAGAGGGAACAAATTGACTCCTAACTATACACAGCAACATGGATGAAGCTCACAAATGTCAAGTTGACTGCAGTCTTTGAGACAAACACAAACAGTAAATACCGAATGGAACCATTTGTATAAGAAACATAATCAGACAACATTTATCTACTGTATAAACATTCGGGGCTCTGGTTACCCTTGGGGGTGTGACTGGAAGAATGGGGAATGGAAGGGCTTCTGGGGCCAGGTTCTGTTTCTTGATCTGGTGCTCGTGACAGGAGTCTGTTCAGTTGGTGAGAACAGTTTACAATCTGCGCATTCTGAGTGTAAGGTCTCCTTCAATAAAAAATAGTTGGCAAAAAAAGATGACCTCAACAGTATCAAAATGGCCCTCCTGGCAGACATTACCCACAGGCTTCTGTACGTGGATCCTTGACAATCTGACATGTCAGTTAGTGACACCAAGCTGGAAGGAAACTGCCCAGCCTTTCCTACCCCTGCAGACCTCTAATGACAGGGAAGAGGGAGCAAACACATCCAGGGTGAAGGCTGTTAATGACACCACCTGGGCCCCTGAGCTGTTGACCAACTCAGGAGGAGGGTGGCCAGCTTCCCAGGCCTCCCATTACTGAGGCCTGGTGTCACCCCATCTGTCTAGTGACCTGGGAACGTACCTGTGTCTGCCTGAGCCTTCATTGGAGCCCCACAGCCCACAGTTCTCATCTTAGGTTTTAGTCTGCTTTTCATGTCTCTCTCATGGGTTAAAAATAAACAGTACAGAGTGAAATGTTGAAATTTCACCGAATTGGGAATTAGGAGACCTTGCTCTTCAGCCCTATGTTCTGGAGGATATTACCCAACTGCTGGCCTATTTTTGCTTCCTTTATGCCAAACATTGAGTGGGATAGAGAAATGACTTTTTCTTCTATGAGACAACAGGTCTTGCAGGGAGAGATATCAGGATAATGAGAATAGACTTAAATTCCTTCTAGTAAAATTTACATTTCATGGAAAACCATGGTTTTATCCTGGAATTAAGTCTTCCACACACATGAAGTGGGCATGAGTCTTCCATCAAATGGTATTTGGCCAGGCTTTTGTGCTATTTAAACTAACTTGTAAAATAGATGACAAAATCTCAGAACAAAATAGCATGTACCACTACTTTGAGTATTTCCTGAACAGGGATCCACAGGCACACAAGCCTGACACCCTGCCTCTTTCTCGCATCCCACACGTTTATCTCAGAATTCTTTGCTGGTAATTCACAAACATGAAAACCGTCTTTTAAAAAGGAACTAAGAACCGTGTTCCATTAAACAGCAAACCGATGTTACAGCCTGCGTGTGAGGAAAGCCTCCAGGACCGTGCCCGGTGTTTCCGGGCCAGCTGCAGGTGGGCAGCCACTTTGCGCCCCTGCGCTCACAGCAAATCATGGCTCCTTTTGACAGTCTCACTTCCAACGGGTTCTAATCTTTGCTCACAGGGATATGCGCTAAGGATTTTAGCACAGTATTCCCTGGCTGCCATATTTCTCAAACATCAAGCTAATGGCTGGTGGCAGAAGAAACCAATGCTCTCCCTCGCTATCTGTGACTTGGTTGAATTTGTGTTATTAGTAACTGGTGGGAATGCAGGGGTGGGCTGGCTGTGCGCCACTCTGGTAGAGATGTGGGTCGGGCTTGGAAAGGAAGCTCTTGGTGGGGAAGGATGCCGTTCTGGTAACAAAATAATCTGCACTAGAATCATTAGGAAGTGCCAGATAAATTTAAATATACAGCTGTACCTTGATGTGAACATTTGTGCCCAATGGTTGAAGCCCTGCTCTTCTACAATACACGAAAACAAATGTCAGCGTTCGAGAAGAGCAAACTTGATGTTAATTTAATCAGTTACTTCTGGTGTTACTTAACAATATTTAAAAATAAGGCTCTGTATTAAAAATAAGGCCCTGCACCACGCCTGGGTGGCTCAGTTGTTAGGCGTCTGCCTTTGGCTCGGGTCGTGATCCCGGGGTCCTGGGATCGAGCCCCGCATCGGGCTCCCTGCTTGGTGGGAAGCCTGCTTCTCCCTCTCCCATTCCCCCTGCTTGTGTTCCCCCTCTTGCTGTGTCACTCTCTGTCAAATAAATAAATAAAATCTTAAAAAAAAAAAAACTTAAAAAAAAAATAAGCCTGTGTAAGTGGCCAGTGAAATTTTTATGTGTTTTAAGGGTTTCTTTTGAATGGAATAGCTAGGTACTAAAGAGAAAAATACTGTAGAAATTTAAGACACAAAAAGCAGTTAAAATTTACAGTTACATCTTCTATAAAAAGAATTATTTATGACTTTAACAAAAATATATCACATGGAATGGCTTATGTTTCTCTCTTTCTCATACAGTTTTTATCCTTTCATTGAACAAGGATTTATTGAATGTCCTTTATATGCCCAGCATTTTGCTACATATAGATTTCTTCCTGTTTTAGAAGCTCACAGTCTAGGAGAGGAGATAAATAACACCTATAATGTTAACTAACTGATACAAGAATAGTATGTTTGGGGAGCTATGTGTGGGTGGTCATGTGAGGGTCCCTTGAGCTAATCGAAGCGTTTCAAGAAAAGTGTCCCAGAAAAGAAGATATCTTCCCTGAGTCCTGAAGGATGAATAAGATCTAACCAAGTAAGAGGGGAAAGAAGGGATGTTCCAGAAAGAAAGAGTAACTGAGATACAGAACAAATGCATGCACATGTGCCCATGCATGTGGTTGCACATAATTTCAAATATCTGGAGCTTGGACTTGGGTGGTGATACTGGAGGACGAAGGGTGACAGATGAGGTTAATGAAGTGACCAGAGCCATGCCCACTGTGCTCCTAAAGCATTCCAACCTCCCCGGCCCCACCTTCATAGCCTCTCAGATAAGAGGTTGAGAGCACACATTTCATCTTGCATTCAGGTCTGAGTGTGTTCAGCCCTGGTTGTTGTTTTTCTCGGGCGTGTATGTTGGTGGCTGGATGGCCCACTACTGAGACGTCTGTACAGTAAAAGTAAGGGCTAGCTTTTCCTTCTCATATTACTAATACAGAGCCCTAGACATTCTTTCCATGAGTTCATTCAGTGCTCTCCAGCTAGTTCAGGATGTGGGCATCAAGAGTACTTATTTTCTAACAGTGCCCTTGTAGTTTTTGTGAATAATCCACTGAGAAATTTTTTTTTAAAGATTTTATTTATTTGACAGAGAGAGAGATCACAAGTAGGTAGTCAGGCAGAGGGAGAGGGAGAAGCAGGCTCCCCGCCGACCACGGAGCCCAATGCAGGGCTCGAGCTCAGGACCCTGGGATCATGACCTGAGCTGAAGGCAGCTGCTTAACCGACTGAGCCACCCAGGCACCCTGAGAAACTTTTTTTTAATTCTTGACACTTCAAGATTAGGTTTCTGTTGTATGCCAAGAATTTAACATATAATGCTGTATTGAATTGTCACAAAATGAGTTTTATGATAGATACTATCTCCATTTTATAGATGAGGAAACCGTAGTTGGTTTCAGAGGATTGGCCATTGGGTTATCAGTAAATGGCAGAGCCAGATTTGCATGTAGTGATTTGTGTCGTCATTACACTCAGTGCCACCTCCCTCCCCTGCTGTTAAATCCAGGAGGCAGCCGATGAGAGGGGGGATGTCCCACAGCTAGGGCCACCAGTCAGCCCAGCGCAGGCCCTGCAGCCCCTGCTCACACTCAGCACCCTCTGGGAAGTCTGTGAACTTCTCTTACTGTAATTATTTCATAGAATTGCTATGTCCTCCTGCCCCCTGCTTCACCAGGTCTTCTGCCCCCCACCCCAGACTGACCTCAGCTCCTACTGATAACATAACCATCCAGCCAGGCCTCCTTCCCTGTGGGTGCAACACAGGAGTCCTGCTCAGCGCCACTGTGGAAACCCCACCCGCCCCTCCCCACATCTGTCTGCCTGCAGATCAGTCTCTTCCTTTCTAAGGGCATCTTCCCCACAAGATTGAAACATATGCTTCGTATATCTACATGACAGAACACTACACAGCAGAGAAAATGAACAAACTACAACCAGACATAACATGTCAAATGTCATGACAAATGTCATTTTAAGTGAGGAAGCAACACCAAAACAACGTGTGCAGCATGATGCAGATTATATAAAGTTTTGCAATGGGCAAAACCAAACACTATTGTCTAGGGATCCATGCAGAGCTGGTACAACTGTCAGTAGAAGCAAAGCAATGATGGGGGGAAGAAGAGATAGACACGGGCCCACTGGGGTCTTCCACAGTGCTGGCAGTGTTCTGTTTCTTGGCCATGATGGTGGATATGCAGGTGTTTGCTTTATAATTATGTTTTAAACAAAATGCATATGTATTTTGGTCTTTTGTATATAGGAAACATCTAACAAAAAATAATAATAAAAATTTAAACATACCTAAATCTCATATTAAAAAAACCTTTTTTTCAACTCAAATCCCTCTGTAACTTCTTCCATGTCCCTCCTCCAGCCTTCACCCCCAGATATCCTGAGGGGTGCTGTGTCCCCACCCACCTGTGCCTCCAACACTCCTCTAGCCCTGTCAAGTGGCTTCTGGCCAAGCAGCCCTCAGAGACGGCTTTCCTAGGTCACCTGCTGCCCCCTTGTTGCTGAACCCCGTGGTCATTTCTGACCCTCTCCAGGACGTGCTTTCCTGCAGTGGTTGTTACTGACCTCTCTTTGCCTGGTTTCCAAGACATTACCTTCTATGTCCTTCTCTTTCTACTTAGTCTTCCTTGTTGGCTTCCTACATGACCTGCTCCTAACAGGCTCTCCCTCAGAGTCCTTCCCAGGAGTCCCTCTCATCACTCCACCACAGGAACTCTTCACACGGGCTGTGGATGACTCGGTCAGCCTTCTCCTATCTGATTTCTTTGTTGCAGTCAGACTGGTCTTTCCCAAATGTTAAGCTTTCAACACTGTTTGGTGGCTCCCTGTTTCTCCCCAAACATTACCATGGCTTCTAAGACCCATCTCTACTGCAGCATGTACAGTGTCTGAACGTGCTTTTCTTACTTCTGGAAATCCTCTTGCAGTCCCTGTTCATGCATACACTTCCCTTGGGTGACCCCCCCCCACACTCACTCTAACACAACCTGAACATCATTCTTAGATTTCCATGGCTCCCCCTGTCTGTTGTGTGACTTCATGTGTGCCTACAGAGCATGCCCCACCCCCTCCCCAACATACCTGTAGCATCTAGCAGCTCCATTGACTTGTCCTTCTCTGGCACCAGACAGCATTCCTGAAGGTGGCACTGGGTGCTGATCATCACTGGGCCCTGATCATCACTGGGCCCAGTGTCCTTGCCAAGTGCTTGGCACACATGGGATGGAAAGTAATAAGATAGCCTTCCTACATTCAAAAAAAAATATTCAAGAATTACAGTATAAAAATTAAGTAATGGAAGACATTTTTTCCGAGGAAATCAAATGGCACATATTTATTGAGCAATGAGAGATGCAATTTTCAAAATGCGATTTTGTTTCAGAGATATTTTTGACTGTCTTCATCTGTTCAGGCTGCTGTAACAAAATACCACAGACTGGGTGGCTTATATATAACAGAAATTTAATTCTCACAGTTCTGAATGCTGGAAGTGCAGATCAAGGTGTCAGCATGGTCATGTTCTGGTGGAGCCCCCCTCCTGGTTCATAGGCGGTATCTTCTCATTATGTCCATGTGTGGTGGAAGGATCAAGGGAGCTCTGTAGGGTCTCTCTTATGAGAGCACTAATCCTGTGCATGAGGGCTCCACTCTTGTGACCTAAGCCACCTCCCAAAGGCCCCCACATTGGACATTGGAATTCCAACATATGAATTGTGTTGGGGGGCACAAATTGTCCATTGTACTAATTATTCCAGAAACATTGGCTGAAATATTGCTGTGTCCCTGGCACTATGATAGAAGCTACAAGAAGTCATAAAGGAAATATATAGACTCACAAGGAGCATGTTGTCTAATAAGGGTGAAAATATATGAACTACATGAATACAGATGATTTAATATAAAATAGAAAATGATGAGTATCCTAGAGCAAGCACAGATAAGTACTTAGGGCTTCAGTGGAGGGTAGATTAATTTGCAGCAGCTCAGTCACAGAAAGCTTCCCAGAGGAAGTGATGTTCACACTGTAAGTGGTCAGCCAAATGCAGGGTGTGGAGAAGGTGGGGAGGGAAAGGAAGTTTCTTAACAGCGTGGAGGGTGGTGCTGGCTCATTTCCTCACCTCATTCCAATTACCTCTGTGCTTTATTTGCCTTCATTGGAAATCCATATTTGTCTCTGTGTGTATGTGTGTGTGTGTAGTATGTTCACCTAGAACACTTTCTGGCACATGATAGGTGCTCAGTATTTTTGGAAGGAAGAAGGAGAGAATAAAGGGAGGAAGGAATTTGGTTTTAATCTCCAGGAAGGTACACTATGGATATTGCAGAGGTGATGACAATGAATTTCAGGTGGCAGGATCCTCTGTACTTGGTGTCAGTGTACATTGGAGCAATTTAAAGCACTTTGATTCACATTTATTATTATCTCGGATATAAACCCAGTTTTTGAAAAAATAATTATGACAGTGAAATCAAATTATCTTTGAGTTGTCCTTTATTCATAGGGCATGCCTCAGGAGTGGAGCAGAGGAAGGTAGTGGTTTAGTTCTCTTGAAACAGGTCAATCTGAATATCTTTGAGAAATTCTTATCCGGTCCTATTATGTATATTTACCAAATAAGGAAAAGGAAAAATAGCCATTACAGGACTCCAAGGAGCCTATGAGAGCCACTATCAAATACTTATTTGTAATTCTTTCAGCATTTCGGAAGTGAAGTGTTTTATAAATACAAGTTGCTACTCCTTGTTTTTCCTTTTTTTTTCACACATCCCTCCAATTATATATGTGTCATAGTTTTGCTTCAAATGCAACAAAGCTTGATTTTGTAGTTATATAGCTTTTCGAACTATTTTTAATATGCTTTCTTTTTTGAGTCTTTGTTCTTTTCTCTCACAGTTTCTGAAAGCAGAGGAAGTAGTTCTCATTTTAGCGTATGAATACATTAGCCACAGTACTAATCAGATAACACTCAGACATGCGCAGAACACGAGAGTAATTTTCGGCTCTACAAAGACTCTTGTCCATTTCCTTTGTTTTGATATCAGGATATACAATCATTTTATCTTTCCTGAAATTGCTTTTTGGGAAACATTGAGTGAAAGATTCAGTATACAAACAAATTGAATTAAATATGAAAGATAGATGATTTGGGGCGCCTGGGTGGCTCAGTCGTTAAGCGTCTGCCTTCGGCTCAGGTCATGATCCCAGGGTCCTGGGATCGAGCCCCGCGTCGGGCTCCCTGCTCCGCGGGAAGCCTGCTTCTCCCTCTCCCTCTGCCTCTGCTTGTGTTCCCTCTCTCGCTGTGTCTCTTTCTGTCAAATAAATAAATAAAATCTTTAAAAAAAAGAAAAAGAAAGATAGATGAGGGCTCTGTTCTTCTGATGTGCTGGGGAGTTAACCAGGCACAGTTCATTAACACTAATGGAAAAATTCATCATTTACCATGTGCATTCCCAGGCATTGTAGAGGCAATTTCTCCCCCTAATTTGCTACATAACTTGATTATTCATAAATGTACTAAGATCCAGAAAGGAGCTATATTTATCAATCAAGCATCTTAAAGATTACTTCTCAGGACGCCTGGGTGGCTCAGTCGGTTAAGCGTCTGCCTTCGGTTCAGGTCATGATCCCAGGGTCCTGGGATCGAGTCCCGCATCGGGCTCCCTGCTCCGCGGGGAGCCTGCTTCTCCCTCTGCCCCTGTCTCTCTCTCTGTCTCTCATGAATAAATAAAAAATAAATAAATAAAATCTTTAAAAAAAAAAAGATTACTTCTCATTAATTTAAATTTGACTTCCATTGAGAAGAGATTTCCTCTTCAGAAAACAACTTTTTTTCTGTAAATACATCTCTGACATCCTAGACACTATATGCTTAAGTTTCCAAATAACGAGAGTATATACTTGACATATTTTAAATGTAATTTACATTCTTACTGTATTTTAAGTACTGCTCAAGATTTAGAACAAAATTGTTCTTATCAATTTGATTCAGAAATCTTATGGAGTAGAGAGTCCAAAATATGGACACCCCTTGCATGTGGGGAGTTGAGTTACTCAAGAGCTCTCTCTCTGTGGCCCAAGGCTGAGACAGGATGGAAGCAGGCTAAGAATGTGTGTACTGTCTGTGTACTTTGCTCACAGGCTCTACAATGTGCTATACTCAGTGTAAATACTTCTAAAGACATGGTCATTCACTTTTCTGGTCTAGTAAATGGGAAGTTCCAAAGCCAAAAACGGGAGAGGGATTTTATTGGAAGTACACTAACTACAGAGAAAAGAGAGGATCCTTGTTTATCAAAGAATTTAGGATTAGGATCAGTCCCTTTTTTTTTTTTTTTAAGATTTTATTTATTTATTTGACAGGGAGAGAGAGAGCACAAGCAGGGGGAGTGGCAGGCAGAGGCAGAGGGAGAAGCAGATTCCCTGCAGAGCAGGGGGAACCCGATTCAGGGCTCGATCCCAGGACCCCGGGATCATGACCTGAGCTGAAGGCAGTTGCTTAACCAATTGAGCCACCCAGGTGCCCTAGGATCAGTCCCTTTTTAAAAAGAGATTTTAAAGTTTATATTATTTTGGAGACAAAACAGGTTTGTTTTTATGGTGACATGAGCTCAAGAATTTGGGTTCTGACATTGTTAAACAAGTGGGCATCCCTATGAGTAAACTGTCAGTTTTCCCTAATTAAAAATGTGTTCAGGAACTTGAAAGACAAGCACTGATGCTCATCACTTCAAACACAAGAGAAACAGATGACCCTGCAGCAGGCTGTTCCTTGTCTTCTGTATCTCTCTCTCCTGCATTTCAACTTCATCTTACAGATTTTTAGTGACAAGGAAAGGTCACCTGCCAGGGAGCCTCGATAGCCAGTGACCCTTGGCCTGAAGTGGGACTCTTAGCAGAGCAGTTCTGCTATGCGTGAAGTTGGCCCAGGGTCTGGTGTACTCTGCAACATTCATATGTCATGATTTTTCAAATCCTACTTCACTTTTTGCAACTATAACGGCTTTGTTAAGACATAATTCACATAGGGGCTCCTGGGTGGCTCAGTCGGTTAAGCGGCTGCCTTCGGCTCAGGTCATGATCCCAGGGTCCTGGGATCGAGCCCCGCATTGGGCTCCCTGCTCAGCAGAGAGCCTGCTTCTCCCTTTCCCTCTGCCTGCTGCTCTGCCTACTTGTGCTCTCTCTCTCTCTGTCAAATAAATAAATAAATAATATCTTTAAAAAAAAGACCTACCATGCAATTCACCCATTAAGGGGTAAAATTCATTGGTTTTTAGTGAGTTCACAGAGCTGTGCAACCATCTCCACTATCAATCTTTGAACAGTTTTCCGTCCGTAAAGAAACATTTACCCATGTGCACCACCCTCGTGTTCGCTCTTCTATGCAGTGCTACTTAGCTCTTCCTTCTCTTCTACTTCCCATCTCCATCTTGTCACCCTCTCTTCTCCTCATCCTCTTCTCCCTGTTTGCTTCTCTTCTTAGGCTCTCTTTCTTTTCCTTGCAAATGGCAGACACTCCTCTGGGTCTGGCTATGGTTCATTGCCAAGCAACGAGGGAGGGAGAGCGAGAGAGGAGGTGAGGGTGGAGGGCAGAGGAGTGAAAGAAGAAAGAGAGAGCCATTAGCCTGAAGGTCTGAGAGCAAGTAGAGATGAACACGAGCAGACACAGAAAATAAGAACTCAGCTTCCAGCACTTTCCTCGTCTCCTTCTGCTGGCACGTCATTGCTGTGAAGTTCTTTCGACAGTCTCACTTGCTGTAACAACACTGCACTGCACTCACCTCAGTCCTGTCCTTCTGTCGTTCTCCAAAATAGTAACCACAGACGGATTGCTGATGCAGATAGGCTGCTCTCACCGACCCTGCGCTCACTTGCTCTCTCTCTCACACACACATCCCGCAGACACAGGGGAGAGAAAGAGACACAAAAGCAGAACACAGTGTGTGTGCGCAAAACACTGACTCATCTAAGTGTACTGAGATGACATTTCAAAAATACTGTTTAACTGCAACATATACTTGTTCTATTACTTGAAGATTAAATTTTGAAACTTGATAGCAGTCTTGGGCATCAATGGGAGTAGAGGGTTTTCCACGGAAACAGACACTCCAGTCTGCAAATCACTTGGTTGAATATTGAGCAATTACACTTCACCATATTAATTTCAAATAATCTCTTCCGACTGGTAGTAAATATTCATGATGAGATTTGTCCTTAGCTCTGCAGCTTGATGCCTACCAGGGTCACCCCTCCCTTCACTCTGAGTGTGCAAATCCCCTGAGGTCCGCCCTGGTTCCAGATGCAGACTTTGTGAGGAGTGGTGGCTGTGGGGTGACAGGAGACTCAGGGCCAGGAAAGCACCCCGGCCTTCTGCTTTTCTTCTCTTTTCTTTAATGGAAAAAGAAAATATTAGAAGGAGACCACAGGAAAGTATAAGAAAGTAATGAAAATCTCTCGCAGTTTTAAAGAAAATGAAAAGGTCAGGAAAACTGTAGTTGTTGGACACCTTCTCTGTGTTCAGACCCTCAGTGGCCTGGGTGTTTCCCAGGGTGCACAGAGGGCTTCCAGAAGGGCTGTGGAGTCAGGGGAAGTCTGTGCCACGTTGTGTGTGTATCTGCACATCCGCGCTTGTCAGCCAGGGAATCCATCATGTTCAACAGATTCTCAAAAGAATTTTGACCCCAAACAGGCTCTGGAGTAATATTGAGGAATCATTCAGAAAGGTCCTACAGAGTGAAGAGCTCACCTGAGCAAGTGAGGCCTGGATGGATGGGGGGCCCATGAGGCAGCAGAAGGCAGGCCATCCACGGGCGGAGGCTGTCACCCACAGGGTGAAATGCAAACCTCCTGACAGCAATTACGACAATGACTAAATCCATCTGCACATGTGGACACAATTTCCTAGTGCCTGTACACATGGTATGGACAGGAAAGCTGGAAGGAAATAGAGAAAAAGGTCACTGGTTTGCATGGGAGTAGAGGAACATGTTTTCTTCTACTAACATTCTACACTAGAAATTTTATCACTTCTAAATTCTATATTATAACTTTTATAATTTTTTAAAAAGGCAAACCAGTATGGCGCGAAAGCTCAAATGAGAACAGATAAAACCTGCGTAGGTCCTAAGGTAATAAAATTCTGAAGTAATTTTCATGGTCTTAAAAAGATATGGAAACCTTGCAGAGGTGTAGATAGGAAGCATGGAGCTGAAATTCAAGTCTGTAAAGAATCAGAACACTTATAAGTAATTCTCTGTCAAACTGGTAAAATTTAATGAGTTAATAGAGATTTAAACAATTTTGTAAATCCAACACAGTGAACGTGTAGAGTGCTTGACGTCGCAAAGACACTTACCAACAGGCAACAGCCACAGCCAGGATGGAGCCATGGGTTAATGTCACATTCGTGTCAAGCATTGCTTTAAAAAGGGACACCGCTACTGATCTAAAAAGAAATTGACTGTTTATCAGGAAGAAGCCAAAGCATAATACCTATTGAGAAGATTTCACATTTTAGACAAAAAAGCAGTACTGTTTGACCTCCACTCCCTTCCCTCCTCCAGAACATACTGCATTCAAGTCTCGAAAACATACACATCTGCACAGACTCACAGCCCCCCGAAAACCTGCAGGTACCCAAACGGGTCGGGGGGACTGTTCCTGGGAAGGCTGGGAGGAAGGGATGTGAGACGGCCAGCACCCCTGTGCTCCCACAATCCTGACGAGCCCGCCTGCCCTGAGACGGACTCCGCTTCCATTCATTCTCAAAGATGGGTTCCCAATCAGTGACTAGCTGGGAAATCCAGTTCCGAGAGCAATTTATGGACCTGAATAATCTATGCTCCCGTTTCAGCTTTCTCAGATTGCAAAACTGACATATCTAGAGAGCTTGAAATGCCAGCTTATCCAGACAGATGTGCTAACAAAAACCTACAACTGGAACACTTCTATTTATTAAGACAATTTTTGTGCAGGCGAGTTTTTAAAAGATGGTAATTGACAAAATTAAAAGCAAGAGAACACTTTTTCTTCCTTGTCACATATCCTTTACCCTCTGTGCCACACCCTAGTCCCACCTCACTCCCTGGGATCTCCCACCAGCCACAGCAGTGATGGCTTTCTCAATGAAGAATGCTCTTGAGCACTAAAGCACATCTCCTTGCTCCATTTTAACCTGTTCTGAATGATGTTCCCAGAGACCACACGTGATGCCCTGGCTATGTCTAGCACAGCAAGTGGCAAAGCGAGAGAGCGGAGAGTCTACTTGCTCAAAGCAGAGGAGAAACAAAGGCCAGGAGTGTAGGGGGGCAGTGAAGCGGGGGTGGGAGAGGCCTGTTCACACCATGTCCTGCCCTTCGTCATGTCACGAGACGATGTGGGTGACTCCACAGTTAATTCAGTGCTTCGAAAGATTTTGACATCCAGGCAGGCACACCGGGGGAAGTGTGCAGAACAGGCGAGACCTTTGGAGACTCTCAGCAGCATTAAGCAGTGCAGACGTATGAAATGAGAGTAGCAGCTGGCCTGTGCTCAGGCTGAACTCGGAGAACGCATCCATCCCCTGCTGCAGCCACAGCTGTCTGCTGGCAGTGCCCCAGACGTCTTCCTGTCTGACTTCTCATTCTGCGTGGGTGTCTGTCCTAACCACCTGTAGGAGGAGTCCAGAATTATCCTGTCAGTCCTGTGGTTTAAAATGTTAGAAACAGAGAAGATTATCTCACCTACTAAAGTGGCAAGCCTGCCTCACTCACCTTTATTATCACACTCACAAGGTTCTGTCTCAGCGTTTTCTTTAGCAGCTCCCGAATTTAGTAAGCCCCACCGATTATTTTTCTGCAGTATGTGTCAGATCCACATTTCCCTTCTGTTCCTGCAGCTCGTGGCTGCTATCCAGATCCTGCCCGTGCCGTGCCTCAGGCTGGTCCTGTGGGCCAGAGCCACTAGAATGACCTTCCTGATCTTTGAGCACCAGCTTCCCCAATTCATGCCCTACTGCAGCTCTGACCACTAGCAACTCTCAGCCAGGCATTCGGGGGCCCCCATATTGTGAGCAAGTGTCATCCACAGTCCTGCTCCCCAACCCACTGGGACTCTTCTCCCAGTCTCGCGTCTCTGTCTCTACCCTTGGGACTGACTGAAACCAGTCCTATTTCAAGAACCTGCCCCTGTGCCCTCCCTGGTCCTAACTAAACCAACAACAGCAGTGACAGCGAAAACAATTTTATGAAAACATTCCCTTCCTAGATTTTATTTATTTAATGAAAGGCTGCATATAATGTAGTGTGCACTTATCATAATGCCTGGCTGTATATTAAATATTAAGTATACCTATTGTTATAATTATATCATGCATTATTAAACATAGACTATCCATGATAACAATAAATCACAACAAATGCTTCTTTTGCCCTTTAGATTTCTGTTTGTTTTCTGACCCTTGAGGTGGACTCTTTGCCGTACTTGGGTTAGCCCGATGCCTCATACAGTGCTGCGCACACAGTGGCATTTGGTAAATATCTGTGGATGAAATGAAATGGCAGCTGCTTTGCCTCCTTCTACTGCCTCCCCTAAAACAGGATACTGTTGGGGTGCTCGTGGAGCTGTATCAAGTAGAATGTTGTATTTGGCCATGTAGGTGCAACCTGAGTGAAGATGTATGTGGATGTGAAATACTTAAATTCTTATTTAAAAACATGCTAAGGACAGAGATTTAAAGTCTCTTTCTGGCAGAAAATCAAGGCTATCTCTTCTCTATTTTCTTCTCCTTTCTCACAGTTTTATAAATTACAGCTTGTTCCAATAAAAAAATTATCCAGATGGTCGGTTCTTCACGTTACATTTCATTCCATGCAGGGGATGTGCCTTTGTTTCTAAAGAATCCCTTCTTTAGCACATGTTCTATTCTTGTGGCAACTCACTAAATTTCAGAATGAAATTTAAAAAACACCAAACAGCTTAAATTCTTAAAGTAGTCTAATTTCCCCACTTGCTCTCTCTACATAATCAACAATGCCAAAGATGTTATATAAATATATTAAGATCATCAGTATCCATTTGGCAAAGCACCTAGTATGTGCAAGGCGTTTTGCCAGATGTTCCCAAATTTTTATTTTCTCTCATACATTCAGAGAAAGATCTAATGCCAGAGGCAGTTTGGCATAGTAGTTAAAAGTCTAAATCTTGGGGGCGCCTGGGTGGCTCAGTCATTAAGCGTCTGCCTTCGGCTCAGGTCATGACCCTAGGGTCCTGGGATCGAGCCCCGCCTCGGGCTCCCGGCTCAGCAAGAAGCCTGCTTCTCCCTCCCCAGCTCCCCCTGCTTGTGTTCCCTCTCTTGCTGTGTCTCTCTCTGTCAAATAAATAAAATTTTGAAAAAAAAAAAAAGTCTAAATCTTGGCATGAGGTTCCCTGGGTTTCAGTCCCATCTCTACAACTTCTTAACTATGTGGCCTTGAATGACTGACTGAAACTCTCTGCGCCTCAGTTTCTTTGTCTATAAAATGCAGATAGTAAGAGGGATACTGTGAAAATTGAATGAATTAACATGTAAAGAGAGCTTAAGTCAAAGTATAGTGCAGAGTGAAAACTATAGAAGTAAAACCTGTTATGAATATTAGACTAATTAACTTGTGTTCTGGTGGTATCTTTCCTTAAATTTTTGAAGAATCTTACTACATAAATTTAATAGAAATAAAAACACCCGTGTATATATTTTAGATTAACCTGGTCACCTTTTAGAAAATATTTTATGTGTTGATTCCAATAACAAATAGTTAAATTACCTGAACAGTATTTTAGAACAGTTTATGGTAGAAAAAGTAGTATTGATCGTATTTTCTTGAAAGAGGTAGACATTCATTTTTAACCATGATTACATTGATGCCCCAATATTTAATGTCTCAAGATTGGTTTATTTTATTTTTTTTAAAACATGTTTTTAAACAGCTCCCTTCAAGATTTAGTGAAAGATTTCTAATTCTAATGTTGGTTCTTATTTCTAATTAGGAAGATACTGCTTTACACACACTAAATTATAGTACACATTTGCCTTTGGTGTGTTAACTAATTTAGAGAGAAGAGAATTGGCAATCAAATTCTTTAATATGGAGCCTGCCTGCACATATTTGAACCTACAGATGAGTTTTTATTTGCAGACTGTGGAATGATAAAAGGTCATCTCTTAAATAGAGATTCAAAATGTATGCCTTTGTAGTACTCCAAAAGACTAATGCAGTGCTTACAGGGGAGGGAGGGGCAACAGGACTTCTGTAAATTTTCCTTTATCTGTTAGTGTTTGGAACTCCTTAGCTCAGGTCATTGAAGAATGCCTTGTCCTCTGACATGGACTGGTTTGGTTTTGCTTTTTCCATCACACAGACTGCACTCCTAATCTTAGCTTATAGGTTTGTCAAGTTGATGGTGAATTTATCATTTTGAGAAAGAACATCCCAAAACAACATTTGAATGCCCTGTTCGACATTGGATCAATATTAGCATTTAACACAAGGATTAGATGCTTATAAGTATATATAAATAAATACAGATGTAAACATATCTTCATGTATATCCAAATAACTTTTTTACAATTTTATTTAAATTAAGTGTATTAAATTTAAAGGCATCCAAAAGATGGAATTGTTTCATTATGATCCATAGCCAAAGTATATACCTTTAATTTATGGATGATGTTTAAAAATTGTCCTTGGAACATTTTTAAGTTGAATTATTCTCCAGATGCCCTTTGGACAGCTGTCCTGAAAAATGCTCTCCCTTTTGAGTGAAATTTTTTTTCAAAACAATGCATATTTATAGAAAGAAGAAAACATATTTTAAAGACCTTTGCAGAAATTAAATGTATTTCAAATTAGAATATTCTAATTGAAAATGTAGTTTGATAACTTAAGCTATAAAAAGTAACCTTGAAATGTTCATAACACTTAACCAAAATATTAAAATTAAAAAGGTGAAAACAACTGGTATATAGTAATAAAAATATTCTTTGTAATTATAGAAACACAAACTTGTTACTGTAATTGTTTTGAATTACTAATGTAGCACATTAACCACTTTGTTTAATTTACTGCTTAATGTTAACCATGTAGACAGTATTCTGTTAAAAATTTTTAAACTGCAGATTCTATTCATCAGACCTTCCCCATGCATAGATTATACAAATTATTTATTTAGTATATTAACCTGGTTTCAGCAGAAAATTTTAAATGCCATTAGTGTGCTATTTAGCATCACATTCCTTGAGAATAATTTCTACCTTGAAAGTTTCTAGTAACCATCCACTAAAATACTTCAGAGGAAAGAGAGTACACACACACACCACCCTTTAACCTTCATTCTTTTTTTAAATTTAATTTTATTATGTTATGTTAATCACCATACATTACATCATTAGTTTTTGATGTAGTGTTCCACGATTCATTGTTTGCGTATAACACCCAGTGCTCCATTCAATATGTGCTCTCTTTAATACCCATCACCAGGCTAACCCATTCCCCCACCCCCTCCCCTCTAGAACCCTCATATTGTTTCTCAGAGTCCATAGTCTCTCATGATTCGTCCCTCCCTCCAATTTCCCCCCCTTCATTTTTCCCTTCCTACTATCTTTTTTTTTAACATATAATTTAACCTTCATTCTTTTTTTTTTTTTTAAAGATTTTATTTATTTATTTGAGACAGAGAGAATGAGAGACAGAGAGCATGAGAGGGAGGAGGGTCAGAGGGAGAAGCAGACTCCCTGCCGAGCAGGGAGCCTGATGCGGGACTCGATCCCGGGACTCCAGGATCATGACCTGAGCCGAAGGCAGTCGCTTAACCAACTGAGCCACTCAGGCGCCCTTAACCTTCATTCTTGATGCATCTTTCCTTCCCTGTCTAGTTTAGTAACAATATTACCTATACCAGAATAGTTAAAACAACACTTTTGTACACTCAACGGTATCTCCTAATGAATACCAAGTAAATGTCATATGTTATAGTTGACTTTTTAGTATTAGAACAGACATTAATGAAATGACCAAGTTCATATCTCTAATGAAACAAAAATAAATGGAGATTGCATTTAATTTTTATCTATTTCTGTGTACACCAGCGGGGTTCCTATTATTGGCATGCACTCTAGCCTTTATCAGTTTCAAATTTGTGGATATTTTAAAAACCATATTAGGAACCCAGTAGGCTAAGTTGTGATAAAGGCTAAATTCTCCTCCAGGAAGGGGCTGGTTCTCCACTTCTGCAGTTGGACAGAGATGCCAGAAAGGCTAGATTAATTTTTCTCTAAGAACCGAGGCAGCTTTTAGGAAGGAGGATTCAATCTGTGATAGCTAGGTAGGAAGACTGGAGAGAGAAGAGCCAAAATGGGCTGAGTTATAGGACACTGATTAAAGAAGTGACATTCTGGACTGATTGAGATGGTCACGTCTTTCTCTTTTGAAATCCTGTATGGCATCAATTTGAATGACATCCATAAAGAGATAAGTTATATGTATGTTAATTTTATATCTATGTATCTGTTATTTATTTAGCAGCTGATACGCTGCTGAGGTGCTGAAGCACAAGATAGCCTGGTCTTACTCAGGTTACACTTATGTGAACAACTATGGCCTCTTATTTTAAAAAACTTATAGTAGAGAAGATGCATATATACAAATGACAGTATAATAATATAAATATTTATAGAAGTTGGAAACTTTGTGTTGGAAAGCATTGATTTTTCTTATATGACCAGAATTTAGGTTTTTATGGATAGTTAAAGTGGGAGATGGCTTTGCAAGGTAGTCAGATCAAGGGGGTCCTTGAATGTATGCAAAAGAATTTCAATTTGGGTCTAACAGCATACATTTATAACAAGTAGAAGGAAGGAAAGAAATGATACCTCCTTTTTTCTAAACTTCATCTACAATGTGGAAATTGGATTCCTATCACTAACAGTAATATGAATTACAGAGGGATAAATTAAGGTTGGAATAGCCTTCATTGAATGCACATGGACCAGTTATTTTATTAAGCACTCTGCATCCAGGGTAATGTTTACATTGACACAGTGAGTGGAATGTGATTCTTCATGTTACATGTGAGACCATGATTAATAGAGGGTGAGGACTGGTGGTAGAAGGAGGATTGAAATTCAGTCTGGTCTGTCTCTAAAGCCTCTTTTGCCACTGGATTCCACAGGTGCTTTAGACGAGTAGAATAAATTATTCCCTTAAAAAGAGAAGTAAAGAGGGGCACACGGGTGGCTCAGTCGTTAAGCGTCTGCCTTCAGCTCAAGTCATGATCCCAGGGTCCTGGGATCGAGCCCTGCATTGGGCTCCTGCTTGGTGGGAGGCCTGCTTCTCCCTCTCCCACTTCCCCTGCTTGTGTTCCCTCTCTCTCTGTGTCTCTCTCTGTCAAATAAATAAAATCTTTAAAAAAAAAAAAGAAGAAAAGAAAAGAGGAGCCTTTAATAAAGTTTCTTAACATTAAAGAGATCATTAGGATCCAGAAAGATGGAGCAGACATACTTTTCTCTATTACTCCTGCTAAAACCTGGACATTATATATAAAAGAAACATGAATCCTATGAAAAGCAAATAGGAGAAGGCAGACCAGTTAGAGAACTCAAGACCTGAGTAACAACACAGTGGTAAATTCCGTTTTCCTTCTCCTTATATATCCTAGATTGGTTATTGTTTCCATTTTTTCATTTGTTTCAGGTGTGTTCATATTTGCTTGTTGAAGCATTTTTTTTTTGTTATTATTATGGCTGCTTTACAATTCTTGTGAGCTAATCTGTCATCTGTGTAATTTTGATGTTGGCATTAACAGTGTGAAAACATGAAATTATCAAACTCACTAGTAAAAGTAGGCATAAATTGGAAATTCAGAATACTCGTATACTGTAATGGTGGTACATCAGTCACTTTAACTCTAGTAAAAAAGGTAAAAAAAAAAAGTAAAAAAATAACTATAGTTATAGTAATCCATTATAGATACACAAAATAAAAAGATGTAAATTGTGACATCAATAACATAAAAAGTGAGAGGGAGAAGTAAAAAGTATAGAGTTTTTATAGACAATGGAATTTAAGTTATTATCTATTTAAAATAGATTGTTATAAGTATGTTTTATGTAAGCCTTATGGTAATCACAAAGAAAAATCTGTAATGGATACACAAACTATAAAGAGAAAGGAATCAAAGTATAGTGCTACAGTAAAAGAATCAAATCAAATTGCAATGGAAGACAGCAAGAGAGGAAGAAAAGAACAAAGAAACTACAAAACATTCGAAAAATACTTAACAAGATGGCATTAGTAAGTCCTTGTCTGTCAATAATCATTTTAAATATAAATGGATTAAATTCTCCAATCAAAAGACACAGACTGATTGAATAGATTTTAAAAAAAAGATCCGACTATGTGCAGCCTACAAAAGACTCACTTCAGCTTTAAGGACACACATAGCCTGAAAGTGAAAGAATAGACGAAGATATTCCATGCAGATGGTTACCAAAAGAGAGCAGGAGTGCCTAGATTTATGTCAGATAAAATCACCTTAAGTCAAGAATTGTCATAAGGGGGGCACTTGGCTGGCTCAGTCAGTGGAGTGTGCAACTCTTGATCTCGGGGCTGTGAGCTTAAGCCCCATGTTGGGTATAGAGATTACTTAAAAAAATAAAATCTTTAGGGGGTGGCTCAGTCAGTTAAGCATCTGCCTTCGGCTCAGGTCATGATACCAGGGTTCTAGGATCGAGCCCTGCATCAGGCTCCCTGCTCAGTGGGGAGACTGCTTCTCCCTCTCCTTCAGCCTGCAGCTCTCCTTGCTTGTGCTCTCTCACTGTCAAATGAATAAATAAAATCTTTATAAATAAATAAATAAAATCTTTTTAAAAATTGTCATAGAGACAACGTCATTATATAATGAGAAAGGAGTCAATTTATCAAGAGGATATAACAATTATAAATATGTAGCCAACATTGGAGAACCCAAATATATACAGCAAACATTAACAGAAGTGAAGGGAGAATAGATAGCAATAAAATAGTAGAAGACTTCAGTACCCCACTTTCAGCAACAGATAGATCATCCAGATAAGAACCAATAAGGAAACAATGAATTTGAACAGTACTATAGACCAAATGGACCTAAGAGACACATACAGAACATTCTGTCCAAAAGCAACAGAAAACACATTCTTTTCAAGCACACTTTGAACATTCTTCAGGATAGATCATATGTTACATAACAAAACAAATCTTAACAAATTTATTAAGATTGAAATTATATAAGGTATCCAACCATGATTGTATGAAATGTAGAAATCAGTAACAGGAGGAAAATTCAGAACTATGTGAATGTCAACACACTCCTGAACAACCAGTAATTCAAAGAAGAAATCAAAAGGGAATTAAAAAAAAAAAAAACCCTGAAACAAATGAAAATGAAACACAGTATAACAAACTTATGAGATGCAGCAAATGTAGTTTTAAGAGGAAAGTTTGTATTGATAAATGCCTACATGGAGGAAAAAAAAAACAATCTCAAATAAACATCCTAACATTATAACTCAAGGAACTAGAAAAAAAAAAAAAAAAAGAACAAAATAAGACCAAAATTAGCACAAGGAAGGAAGTAATAAAGATTAGAATAGAAATAAATGAAAAAGAGATTAGAAATACAATAAAAAGATCAATGGAACTAAGTTATCTTCTTGAAAAGATTTTAAAAATTAACATACCTTTAGCTAGACTAAGAAAAAAGAAAGAAGACTAAATTAAAATTAGAAAAGAGAAGACTTTACAACTGCAACCATGGAAATACAAAGGATCATGAGAGACTAATATGAGCAATTACATCCCAACCAGTTGGCTAACCTAGAAGATAAATTCCTAGAAATATACAACCTTCCAAGTCTGAATCATGAGGAAATAGAAAATCTGAACAGACCAATAATGAGTAAGGAGATTGAATGAGTAATCAAAAATCTCACAACCAGGGCGCCTGGGTGGCTCAGTCGTTAAGCGTCTGCCTTCGGCTCAGGTCGTGATCCCAGGGTCCTGGGATCGAGCCCCACATCGGGCTCCCTGCTCCGCGGGGAAGCCTGCTTCTCCCCTCCTTCTCCCCCTGCTTGTGTTCCCTCCCTCACTATGTCTCTCTCTGTCAGATAAATAAATAAAATCTTTAAAAAAAAAAAAAATCTCACAACCAAGGAAAGCCCTGGATCAGATGACTTTCTGGTGAATACTACTAAACATTTAAAGAAGAATTAATTCCAAACTCTTGCAAAAAAGTGAAGACGAGGGAGCACTTCCAAACTCATTTTATGAGGCCAGCAATTCCCTAATACCAAAGCCAGATAAGGACACTATAAGAAATTTATAGGCCAGTATATAGATGCAAAAATCCTCAACAAAATACTAGCAGACCAAATTCAACAGCACATTAAAATGATCATATACCTGATTGAGTGGGATCTATCCCTGGGATACAAGGATGGTTCAACAAATGCAAATCAGTAAATGTGATGCACATTAACAGAATGAAGAATAAAAATCGTATGATCATAACATATCTAGAAAAAGCATTTGACATAATACAGCATCCTTTCATTATAAAAACTCAACAACTTAGGTATAGAAGGAATATAGCTCAACATAGTAAAGGTCTACATGACAAGTCCATAGTTATACTCATGGTGAAAAGTTGAAAGCTTTTATGAAAACAAGACAAGGAAGCCCACTCTTGCCACTTGTGTTCAACAGAGTCCTGTAAGGCCTGCCCAGATAGTTAGGCAAGAAAAAAATTGAAAGTCATCTAAATCAGAAATGAAGAAGTAAAATTATCTCTGTTTGCAGTTGACATGATCTTATATATGGAAAACCTAAAGACTGCATTGAAAAACTGTTTCTATATACTAACAATGAACTATCTGAAAAGGAATTAAGAAAACGTCATAACAACATCAAAAAAATAAGGTATTTAGGGATAAATTTAACCACGGAGGTGAAAGATATGTACAATGAAAATGATAAAACACTGATTAAGGGAATTAAAGAAGGTATAAATAAATGGAAAGATATCCCATGTTCATGGATTGGAAGAATTAATATTGTTAGAATATCCATACTGCCCAAAGCTATCTACAAATTCAGTGCAATCCCTATCAAAATTCCAATGTCATTTTTCAAAGACATAGAAAAAAAACAGCCCTAAACTTCATATGGAATCAAAAAAGACCCTGAGTAGCCAAAGCAGTCCTGAGCAAGAATAACAAAGCTGTAGGCAGTACACTCTTCCTGACTTCAAATTATACTATAATATAATAAAACATAGAATCAAAACAGTATGCCACTGGCATAAAGGCAGACACATAGAGTAATGGAACAGAATAGAGCCCAGAAATAAACCCACATATATATGGTCAGCTGATCTTTGACAGGGGTGCCAAGAGTACACAATAGAGAAACGATAGTCTCTTCAATAAATGGCATTGGGAAAATTGGATATCCACATGCAGAATGAAACTGGACTCTTATGCCATACACAAAAATCAACTCAAAATGAGTTAGAAACTTAACTGTAAGACCTGAAACTTTAAAATTCCTAGAAGAAAACATAGGTAAAAAATTACTTGACATTTGTCTTGGCAATGATCTTTTGGATGTGATACTAATAACACAAGCAACAAAAACAAAAATAAGCAAATGGGATTACACCAAACCAAATAGCTTCTGTGCAGCAAAGGAAACCACAAATAAATGAAAAGACAGCTTTCATAGGAGAAAGTATTTGCAAACCATACATATCTGATAAGGGGTTAATATCCAAAATATGTAAGGAATGCATACAACTTAATCACAAAGAAAACATAAATAACCCAATTTAAAAATGAACAAAGGACCTGAATAGACATTTCTCCAAAGAGGACACACAGAAGGCCAACGGGTACATGAAAACGTGCTCAACATCACTCATCATCAGAGAAATGCAAATTAAAACTGCAATGAGATATCACCTCACACCAGTAAGGATGACTATAATAAAAATAAAAAGATAACAAGTGTTGGTGAGGATGAGAAATGGGAATCCTTGTACATTGTTGTGGAAATGTAAAATGGTGCAGCCACTATAGAAAATGGTATGGAATTTAATCAAAAAATTAAAAATAGTCCTACCATATTACTCAGCAATCTCACTTCAGGTGTATATCCAAAGGAATTGAAATCAGAATCAGAGATACCTGCACTCCCTTGTTCATTACAGCATTATTTGCAATAGCCAGGTTATGGAAACAACCTGAGTGTCCATCAGTGGATGAATGGATTGAAAAAATGACATGTACATACAACAGAAAATTAGTCTGCCATTTACAACATGAATGGACCTGGAGGTCATTATACTAAGTGAAATAAGCCAGATAAATATGGTATAATATCACTTTTATGTGGAATCTAAAATAGACTCATAAAAGCAGAGAGTAGAATGGTGGATGCTAGAGGTTGGGGAGTGGGGGAAAAGGAGAGGTGACAGGTTAAAAGTTACAAAGTTTCAGTTATGCAAGATCAATACTGCAGATCTACTATAAAGCACAGTACCTATAGCTAATACTGTTATGTACACTTAAAATTTTCTAACAGAGTAGATCTTACATTAAATGTTCCTACCACTAAAAATTAAAAAAATACTAAAGGTGGCAGGAGGAGTTTTAAAGGTGATGCGTATATTTATGGCCTTATTGGTGGTGATGGTTTCACAGGTATATACTTATCCCAAACATCTCATGTTGTATACATTAAATAAGTACAGCTTTTTATGTGTCAGTCATACCTCAATAAAGTTGCTTTAAGCAATGAAGAACCAAATAAAAATTACAGAACTGAAAATGTAATAACCACAGTAAATAGGATCATTAGTATTATATTTTGCATCAGAATAGACCTTTTTAAAATTAAAAATTCATGAGCATTTAATTTCTGCTAGTCATGATACCAGGACCTCGCTTGATTTGTCTCATTTGGTTTTCACAAAAAATGCCTATAAGAAAGGTGTCATCACCATTTTTTGATGAAGTGAAAAACAGAGAGATTGAGTAGCTTGCCCAAGGTTCTGGAGCTGAAAGCTTTAATCCAGTTTCCTCTGATTCTTAAACCTGTGCTTCTTGGCACTCTACTAAACCAATTACATTGCTCCATGGGTGTAGTAGTTCTCTTTCAACTTCCTAACTGCCCATTTTAGCAAGTTCATAATATCTAGCATGACTTCATGGGCTGCATTACCCCCACAGAAATGTGTTTTTAGAACCAAATTTATTTTGTCCAACCTTTTGAACTCTGAGTTCTGTAGCTGTCAATTTCTTTTAACTCTACTTATAAAACTTTTGTTTTTAATATTTATACTTTTTGCTTACTATGTGCATTCAATTTTCTAGTACTTTTAATGACAGTAAAGTGATGGTATCAGCTATTTTCTGGGCAAAAACTAGTCAGAATCAGAGAAAATTTACCCATAATTTGTCTTGGGCAACTTCATTTTATTTTACTTTATTTTGGGGGGGGCATCTTCATTTTAAAACCACCTGAATTTGAAGAAAATTAGCCCCAGGACCTTAGAATCTTACATCTATACCAGTTGGTTTTTGCCCATCTCTGTGTTTGAGAACAATATAATAGAAATTTTGTTACATCCTCAGTAGATATTAAACTGTGATGTTTCTTTCTTCCTGGTCTGTATTCCAACATGTATCATTTGTACTTGCTCCTTTTTTTTTCTGTCATTGAAAACATTACTTAATTTTATTTGGTCAGCAGTAGTGATGAACATCCTGAGTATTTGTGCTTGTTCTTCATCCTCATAGAAGCAAAATCATCAACAATTTAAGTCATGTTAGCTTTGAAAAGTTTCTGTAGAGACTATTAGAGGTATTCCATAATTTCAGCAAACTTCCTTTCAGTATTTATCATGTCTTTCAGCACCATTTGGCCAAAATACCAGTATTTTCTTAAGGAAAAAAGATATTTCGCATTCTTATACTGTGCAAGTTTCAACTACCCATGTATTAAAGACTGAAAAGGAGTAGCTTATTTTCATAAAGTCAAATGACAGTGAGAACAAACCGTGTTGAGTCGACTGGGAAACAGTGTGGGGGGTGGGTGGCAGGGTGGGGGTGCTGCTCTTCATATGTGACCCGTGTGATGCCCAGGCACCTGCCACAGGATGGCTCATGGCTCCTCGGGGCCCAAGGTCAAATCGCAAGGCAGGCAGCATTTAATTTTCTAGCTCCTTCCCATTTCCTTGCTGACCCCCCTTTGTCTGCACCATCCCCGTGACCTCTCACAGGATCTGACAGAGGTGGCCTTCCTGAGCATCCCTCAGACCATCTCTTCATGAATGCTTCCAAACAGGAGGCCTCCACCCACTCCCACAAGTAAATCTTCGTCTTTTGAAGATAGATGAAGAGACTTAGAATCTAATCTCCCAGCTCAGATATGATTCTTCTGTGTCCTCTTTTCTAGGTCATAGAAGGAAAAGAGTATGAAGTTGGCTAGTTAAATAATTGAGACTAAAATCTAAAGCACAATAGGCCTCGTCGAGGGGTACGTTAGTTGCATTAGAGAAGAACTGTCTCTAGTTGGTGGGCTAGCTGAGGGCATATTCCTAGAGCAGGGCTCCTCCTGGGAGCTACTGTCTGTTTCTGGCAACTTCGCTTTTCAGGATCAGGAGAAAGGTTGTCAGCAACTTGACACTCTTCCTGAAATACTGCTGACCTCTGTGTTGTTGGTTTTTATTTGTTTGGGAGTACAGCATGGAAAGGACTATTTCATCTTTGCTATTTTGCTGAAATTTGTCATGCTTCCCAACATTTTCATGTCATGTCACACAGAGAGAGAAAATGATAATCAGCACTTGGGAACGAGAAGGGATTTAGAGCCTGGAGGAGGCTGCTCAAGGCTGGAAGGACTGACCTGGGACTCTGGCTCCCCAGGCCCCTCCTGGCTGCCCTGAGGCTGCAGCTGGACACTGGTTGGGAAGCTACAATTAAGTAAGTCGTGACAACTCAGTTATAACCTTTTGGCCCAAACTGGCCACCGCCCAGGATTTGACAGAGCATGGCCCATCATCTTCAGCAGAACAGGGTAGTCAAAGAGAAGTAGGAACCAAATTTGCAGCTTGGGTATGAGAAGATGAACACAGTGTTGATACAAGATGATAATCTAGTAGAACGAGCAGAACCGGAGTCAAGGGGGTTTGGTGATCAGTAGTCATCATCTAGACTCAGAATCAGGGCCAGATGGGAGAAACCATGATGCAGGTAGGGATCCCAATTAGAGAGCAAAGCACAGTAATAGAGAGTAATTCAGGGTGAGAAGCACATGAAGGACTAGCCAGGTGGTATCTGCAAAGTGGACCTTTGCTCCTGGGTTGGGATTGGGAGGCAGAAATCCTGTCCTGGGAAGGGGCCAAGAAAAAAAATGGGAACATAGGGCTTCTGTCCCAGCAGGGCCCCTGAATTCTAGCTGTGGCAGCAGATGAGGCATTTAGGAGCAAAGACTAAGGCATATGCCTCTAGGAGACCCGGAGCCCACGAGGCCGCCTAGACTCATGAACCACAAGGCATGAGCACAGGTATCAGCACTGGGCACTGCTTCAGGTGTGGACCTTTGAACCCTAGAATGAACAGCTGGGTTTAACAAATTATCTTTGGCCCCAGATCAGGATTGGTCCTGGGAACGTGGGGAAACTCACCAACCTGTGCACAAAAGGAAGGAGGAAAATGCAGAGGCAGAGAGCCGTCCTAGGCTGGACACAAAAAACAGCAATTCAGCCTCAGCTGCCAGGTGCTGCTGGGGCCAGCCCTCCCCCGGTTGCAGCTCAAAGGCAGTCAGGAGCGCTGCTCTTAAAGAAAAAATATGTATACTGATAAAATTTACCTTTACTTTTCTGTTTATCCTCAGATGTTAACATTATGCTTAAATATTCTGAAAAGCAAAGCTAGTATTTTTATTTTATTTTATTTAAAGATTTTATTTATTTGTCAGAGAGAGAGAGAGAGCACAAGCAGGGGGAGAGGGAGAGGGAGAAGCAGGCTCCCCACTTAGCAGGGAGCCCAATGAAGGACTCGATCCCAGGACCCTGGGATCATGACCTGAGCCGAAGGCAGACGCTCAACCAACTGAGCCACCCAGGCGTCCCAAAACTAGTGTTTTTAATTGCCATCATTCCGAGCTGTGTAACCTGGAGATGTGTTCTCACCGGGCTTGCCTTGTGGAATCAGGAGGTGCTCCACTCTAGTGATGCTTGGGGTGTTCCATTTCTCAGTGCTGGAGACACAGAGGGGCTAGAATGGAATGAAGAAGTAACAAACAAGTGACTGAATGACTAGAGGGACTGATTGATGAATGAAGGTTGAGGGAACCCAAATTTCTCTCCACTGAAGCAAGTCCTGAACAAGAGGGTCTTTGGCAGCCGTCTACAGTGCTGGACAAATAAGGCTTGAGAAGAGAGCATCAGTGCCATGCACAAATCATGTTGGGGGGAATGATATGAAATAAAGAAAATTCATGACTGTAGCGAATCATTTAAAAGTCTCAATTTGACAGTATGTTAGATGGATAGCAGAGTTTTTCTTAGTAATAGTATCTTAATGAAAACTCACTTGTGCTTGAAATAAACATTTCCCAGTTTCCCTTAGGATAGCCTTATGCCTTTCAACTTTTATCTGCAGAAAAGTTCTTTCTTAAATTTCCCTTAGATCTTGTATGCTGCAGCTTAAACAGATCACTCCTGCTGCATTGTTATTGGAAACCATACTTGATCACATCTTTGCTTCTCACACAGGACTCTAGCATAGGCTGACAGATTTCCCCTAGCCATTAGTCACAGCAAACAGTACTGCTCTACCCTGTAAACACCTGCCTCGGCTTCTCTTCGCACAAGAATTATACCACACTTCTCTCTCATGTTTCTTCTTTTGATGATGTTAAAAACCTTGTCCCTCTTCTACCCACCTGATTGGTTGGTGCTAGTAATTAAGTGATCTATTTTGAGGCTTCTCAAGAAAGTGCCAAGCAACTTGGGGATAGTTGCTTATCCTGTGTGTGACTGTTTTCTTACCCACACAATAAATATATTAATACCATCTTTGGGTATTTAGTAATAAATATTAGAAATAATATAGGTAAAAAGCCTTGAGTTTTAATGGACCTATAGTACACACTCAGTAGAGATAGCTTTTTTGTTCTTATTATAAATTATATTTATGTATAAATATGTCTTAACTCCTTCACTGGGTTTATAGTCTCTCAAATGCCTATGATGTAGCAGATGCTCAGTTAATGGATTATTGAATCAATAACTGAATAAGCCAATAAATCAATGCCAAGTATTACAAATTGCAGAACATGCATGTAGAGAGGACTCCCTTGTCTGTAGCAAAGGCTGCTGATCATCCCTATTGTTCGTTCAGATTCACTCTGGCTTGTTGGGTCAGCCTGGTGTCATCCAGAAGATCAGTTCTAGGTATAGGTTGGTACTAAAGGCCTTCTGGGGTTAGATTGTTTATGGGCTCTCCTTGGAAAACTCCATCTGCTTGAAAATAGAGGAAAAACTGCATTGGTCCCTGATTTTATCATGCCATTAACATAACAAAAGAAAATATTCATCCATCGAAAAAGAATTTATTATGTGTCATACGTCAGCAAATGTATAGTAGATTGGAAGCAAATTCCTCAAAAAGGCCAGACTGCCTAGATATTGATGCATTTGACTATGTGCTTCCCTAGATGGAGATTATAATAGCACTATGATAATAGTAGCAACTGCCATGTTGGGATGTATGTGTGTGTGTGTTAGGATCGGGTCTGATTTTCCCATTTAACTGGAGAGAAACAGAAGCTTGAGTATGAAATGCCTTCCCCCGGAGTTGCCTGCAGGTGACCTGTCACCCCTGGGCTTTCCCTGATAGTGGCTGCCTCACTCCTAAGCAGCACAAGTTTGGGGCTTCTTTGGAGACAGGGCTGTGGGCACAGAAATCTGACAGAGACTACCCATTAGTCTGTAGAAAGAATCAGATCCTGGGTCCTGGTAGATCCTTGCCAGTTAGGCTCCAAACCACATCCCAAGACTGGGGACTCAGCCTTCACTGTGCCCTCTCCTTTTTCATCTCAGGTGTTCCTTCACATTCCAACACAACACTTCCTAGCAGGTTTCAGGAGGATTAAGCAGAAATACAGATACAGGATTTCTGGATACATGAATGTTAAGGAAGAAAAGCATAATATTCTCTGATACTGGTGAACAGTTTTCATGACCCATAGTATTTTGTGATGTAGGTGGTCAAATCAGGGCATAAATATCAGAGGATACAAACTTTGAATCAAGTGTTTATATAACATTTCCATTGCTGTACCTGAAGAACATCATTATGTTATTCTTAGATGTGTAAGTTTCCAAAGTTGTAAAAACTGTATGTGCTGATGACTCCACCTGTCACACTCTGCTGACCAGTGTCTGTGGTCTGGGACGTGAGGTTTATTCAGAGGGCAAGAGGAGAAGAAGCTTATTAGGGTGTACTCAGTGAAAGAAGAAAGCCTCCCTTCAGTCATTAAAATTTGGATGTAAGTCTGGCCCAGTGACGTTGGGTTCCTGATTTATTGCTATAAACTGACAACTGTGCCCTCATTTTTATACAAACCAGTGCTTTTGGCTGCCCGTATTCAGACACGAACTTGAAAAAGGAGGCAACACTTCATGATCGTCTGAGAGAACAAACACAGGCAAATTTGGAATCCGACTCTTCGCATTTGAAATCGAAGAACCTCTGCAGTTTGAACTTCAACGGAAAACATGAAAAGGTGAACAGTCAGCCTAGGTAAGGACCTTTTTGAAAATTTAAAGTAAACCATGGAGAATAGTAAAAGAACAACATTTTTAACAGTAATACACAGTTCCTTATATTTCTTTGAAATAGTTGTGTTTGGTTTTGTACATTATTACATTCACTGGCTCATGGAATTCATCTAAGGCTTTATGTTCATTTAAAAAGCACTTTTTATGTCTTCGTTCTCAAAAATTTGGATTCATTTCTTTCTAAATGTACATATTACATGTGAGTGATAAGAAAGTGCATCTCATTTTTAAAATTCCCTAAGATTCCCTTTTGCCTTGAAAACATCTTTATTCGGAGATGGGCTCTCTTTAGGACGTGGAGTATTTGCATCTACTCCATCCTACCAGGATTTCCTGTCCTGCCTTGTATCTGTCTTGTCCTTGTTAGTCCAGATGCACCTCCCATACGATTTCTTCTTACTGGGAACAGTTTCCGTGTTGATTCATTGGTAACACATTATCCTTTTGTTCTTAAATGCAAACTTACCCTTGAAACATCAATTTCCAATTTTCATTTACATGTTACCATTTTCTAGGGAGCTGCAAATGTAACCTTATTTGATATGTCTTAACCTATGCCAGGAATTATAAACATAGAAAAATCTGACACTCAGTAAGTAATTGGAGACCAGACAGACAAGGAGCCAAGAAAGGCTGGTCAGAGAAGCAAGGAGTGAGTGTTTCTCAGACCCCACTGCAGGAAGGAGGCACTCCTGTTCAAGCCCTTGAGAGACAGTAGACCCTCCCTGTGTGAGCTTTGAAGGAGCGGCTACTTGAGGGGGGCTGTTGTTTCTCCCCAGAGCCTTGCTCTGTTCATTCAGCACCATATGGAAGGAAGAGGCATGCGCCTCTCATCATGTGGGAGCCCCAGCTCCCAATGGAACAACTTTCTGCCAGTTTATGCCTTCAGTCCCAGCGAGGCTGCTACCTCCCTCCCAAGGAGACACCTGTCCATCAGGAGAGTTTGGTGCAAAGGGTGGGTTTTGTTCTTTTTCAAGCAAATGTTGGTATAACGTATTTGGGTGACGTTTCCTTCTTGTTGAGTAGCTGATTTTGGTTTTGATCTCTCCGCACACCACTGTGCAGATTAGCTCTACTGCACCGTTTATTTCCTATGGATATGCATGTCTATTTTTGTAGCTGTATCTTGCATTTTTTATTATTTGTTATACACCCACTTCTCTTGTTGAAACTTCACAGGGTCTTGCTGTGAAGTTTTTCCCGCCCACACTGTTTACAAGTCTAAGTAGTTGAGGGGCTCCGGTGTCCTTTCCATGTCCCAGTGGAGGGAGAATTTTTTCCTTTGCTTTTTTAAAAACTGTTTTCCAAGGAATGGTATTTATTTATCCCAGAATTATTGAGACCAGTACATCCTTTTGCTCATATTATTTTGTTCTGTTACCTTTTTATTTTCCAAATAAAAATTTAGTCAGTTTCTCTTGTAAACATTTTAGACGTTCGTCCTCAATGTCAAAAGTCGGGGAGACAAAACAGATCTTTGAACCACTTTTAAAAAAACTGTTAAACTGCCACATTCTCTGAGGCTAGCTAGGCCTTTCCTTTCAGCAAACATAGATATATGGCCTCTCCTCTCTTGAACTCCTCTTAGGAACTTAACTCTTTTCAATATATTATTATATGCTTTACCATTTTGAAGGGGATTTACACTGAAATAGACCAGACAAGCATAATTGCTACAGATAGAAAGAAGAAGTAGAGAATGTTAGTTGATAACCAAGCAGAAAAATCACACATGACCCTATCCTGTGGAATCCTATTTCATGTACGCCCAGTGCTGTATAAGGAACTGGGCAAGGGGAGGGGAGTCATACTGTGCACATCTTGAATTCTTAAGCCTTCTTTTGTTTTCCAGTCTCAAGACCAAAGCCCTCCTTGCACTCCAGTCCCAGCCCACTTTTTTTCATTTAACCAGCCCTCATGACAATGTTTGCTTAGTATTCGCTGGAGTGCCCACTTTGATTCTACCCCCATCTCTGTGACATCCTGCTCATGGTCTAGAATTCCAGAGTGGTGGGGAAAAAAAAGCCAGGAAATCATCAAGGAATCATAAGTAAGGCTGATTATGAGCAGAGAAAATATATTTTAATTCTCTTTACAGTTTACTTGTAGTGGTTTCCTGGGGCTGACTTTTCCCTAAAATCTTTGCTCTTAAAAATCACAAGGTAGCAGATATAGGTGGAGACTATTTAAATTCTATCTCTTTCTTCTACCTGTTGAGAATGATTTTTACCTGGCTCATGTCCAAGGATAGGCATGGGGGTTAAATTAGAGAAAATTAGAGTTACAGATTCCATCCCTCCTCCCATCCATGCAGCCAGCCATTCACCAATCCATCACTGAGCTCTGGACAGGCCTTCTGTAATTGCTTATACCAGGAACACTTGTCACCTTAGAATATCCGGACTTCTGACAATTCAAGTGCAAAATATAAAATTAACTCTTGACATTCTTCCCAAATCACTTAGATGCTGCCCAAAAATTTGGGCATTTTGTCTTTTCCCTAACTGCATCCCAGTTTTGTGATTATTTTTAAAAGTATGTTTGTTTTTATATTAATCTTGGTAGAGGGGGTTATTATTAGTAAATCATCTGATTATGTTCACATTTTCTGAATAGAGGGTCAAGTTTTAAAGTTGAGTAGACCATATACTACTAGATGTTTACAAGATTCACATTCATAGCAGTAATATTCCATGTTAACACAGCTTTAAAGAGCCAGTCTCACAGAAGGTCATCATTTCTGACAGAGTATCATTTTCCCTTTATGCTAATAGAGTGGAGTAGTATTACATTCCTGGTGCATTATGTACAGGCAAATGACCTTATACTTGAGTTTCTTTCATTTAGGTATGTACTCTAGGGGATATTTTTAATTTGACAGTTTATAGTTTGCACATACATTACCTTTGGAGCTTCCCATAGTCTTATAACTTAGGCAAAACAGATATTATTGTCAGCATAGTATTGCCATTAATAAGTGAGGAAGTTGAGATCCTTAGTAGTAACTGATTTGGGACCCAAATATAGGTGTTCTGATTCCATCCAGCATATTCCTGTTTCAGTAAACTAATAATAGTAATACTAGAAGTATCAGTAATAATAGCTATCTAATATTAATATCACACACTTACTTTGGGCCACAAAGCACTGTGCTAAACAGTCTGCATACATCACTGTGTTAATTTCATTTTATCCTCACAACAACCTTATGTGTGGTAAGTATTCTTATTCTGATTTTATAATGTAGACACCTGCAGGTTCAGAGACGTTGGGCAGAGTTTGCAGGATCACACAGACAATTAGTAGGAAAGTTAGGATTTGGGTCTAGAACTGCCTGATTCCAAATCTTATACACATTTCCACTACATTAGACTAGCCAAGGGATGTCAGCTTAATGTTTGAACGGTCTGGCTGAATTTATGTCTAAATGACTTTCTACTGCGTCTGTGATTCTCAGGGTCATCTTGTGATGCATTTATTTCTTGTTTTGTGAAAATAGAACTATTTGGAGGGGAAGAATCTTACCATGATTTCCCAAAACCATTTGTTTTTATTTATACTATATGTTATACAAAATCTTCTTTCTTGAACACATTTTATTTTAATAGATTAAAGGTCTCTCTCTGCAACATGGGAATAAAATTATACTCATTAAAACAATTTCATCATAAAGAAATTACTTTGAAATGCAACTGTCCCCTCCCTCCATATTATTTGTTAGCCAGCTTCCCTGGGTCTGAGTGGAGCATTTTTTCAGGCATTTGCAGCCACCTAAGTATTCTTTAATATCTTCTTTTGCTTCCCCAAAGCAGTGCTTAACATATTCTAATTCACACAATCGGTAGAACCCCATTGTTAATATTCAGTCATATTCATACTCATTCATTGCTGTTAAGAAAATCTAAGAGGGACATCTCGGTGACTCAGTCGGTTAAGCATCTGACTCTTGATTTTGGCTCGGGTCATGATCTCAGGGTCATGAGATCGAGCCCCACATTAGGCTCCGTGCTGCTGAGCATGAAGCCTGCTTAAGATTCTCTCTCTTCCTCTGCTCCTCCCCCACGCTGTCTCTCTTTCTCTCAAAAAAGAAGAAAAGAAAAAGAAAGAAAATCTAAGAAAATGCCTAGTAAATCTCCTTTTTCCCCTAATGCCTTCCATATTATAAATTTTATGCACTTCCCTAAGGCCTATACTGATAATAAAAATGGCTGAGGAAGCTATGGTAATCAGAGGGAATGGTGTGTAGTGGGAATAGTTCCTTAATGATCCTCATAATAAATTGTGCTGCCACAAGCCAGCTAGTTTATTTCCACTACTCAAATTAGCTGCACCATAAATACCTGCTATGGGGTCCATTCTCAGAATTAAAATAGTGTTAGTTGGTTGTTTCCTGTATTAGTCTTCCAAGTCATTACCTAGGTTTTCCTTAATCCATCAGTGTTTTTTCTCATAACTTCCCACATAAATTCTCTGCTTGGGGAGATGAAGCCTACTCAGTGTCCCACTCACTCCCTGTGATCACCCACAATATTGTTTTTATTCCTGGGCTGGTGCCTTTGTTCCCATTCCTCCTTCCTTATCTACTCCCACATGCATCTTCTCCCTTCTCAAAGGCTCAGCTGTACCTTAAAGTTTTCTCTACAGCAGTTCCAGCCCATATGAGCTTCTTGAGGTCAGAGACCACATCGTACACATTTCTGTATTTCTGACACCTAGTATAATGCCTGATACTCAGTAGGCACTCAACAAGTTAAATAGATTTTGAGCAGCCGCTCTGTGCCAGGAACTTGGTAGGTCCAGGGATATGGATACAGTAAGAGATAGCCCCATTCCTTGTTCTTAGCACTCCTTTGTGCTTTGGTCTATACCACACATCAATAGCTTTTGTGTCTGTGTCTACATGTGCCTCCTTAGTGCTTACGTTGTATGTGTGCCTTATTTTCTCGTAAGAACGGGAGGCTGCTAAAGGGTATGAACCAGTTTTCATTATGCTTTTGTTTTTTCCTCATTCCTGGTCACATTATAATAGGTTCTTAGTAAATCTAAGTTCATTGGTTCAGGTATCTTCATTAGTTTGTGTCTTAGAGACTCAATTTCCTTACCTGTGAAATGAATATAAAGTATGAGGCTTAGATCTTGAATATAGGTATATAGAAAGTATGACTGAGCCTGGCACATAATAGAAACTATTGATACCTTTTTCCATTTTTATAAAAATTGTTGATTTTAAAGTCTTTCAACTGAGCCAGTTCTAGTTGTGTATGTACAACACATCTTTGCACCAAAAATAGAAATTTAGACCTTTATTTATTTAGTCTGAGCTATTCCTCTGCATCTGAAACTCAATTACACCCCTTAATCATGTGAGCAGTGGTCAAACATCAGGATTTTTCCTGGATACCCAGGAAACCTTCTGTAGAGGTTGTGGCTGGACAGGAAACCCAGCACCATCCAGACAAACTCCCTCCTTTTCCACACCTCCAGGCACACGCTGAAGGATCTCTAGTGGAGTATGACAATCCTGGGGCTTTGCAGTGGGAAGGGACTCAAAGATTGTCTAGCCCTGCCTCTTGCCCACAGAAAAATAAGGATACCGGAGCCAAAGAATTGAGTTCCCTATTGACACTGTCATGAATGGCCACTTGGAGCCCTCTGACTCCTGCGTCATTGCTCTGCTCACTATTCCATACCTCTTCCTCCTCTAGAATTAAGATTAGGTCAGAATAGAACTGGTTTATGGTATGAATACCTGAATGACACTTAACCTTGCAGAATTGAGATCCTGACTGTAGCCACATCCTGAAATAGGACATATTCAATCATTCATTCATTCAACATTTATCCTTTGAACAAATACTTAGAAAAGTAGTACTCCAAACTGTAGTGATATAGCTAGAACAAAGCAGACTAAAATCTTTGACTTCAGTAAGCTTTCACTTGGTGGTAAGAAAATGGCCCAAGCTAGTGAAGTGGAGGGATGAGGTCTTAAACTCAGTCAGGCAGGAAGACTTGGCAGGAGGCATGTTGATTCCCTCATTGCATCAACATTTATTCATTCAGCAAATACATGTGGAGCTTCTACTGTGGCCGGGTGGTGTGGTAGGTGCTAAGAATATGGCAGTGAACACAACTGCCCCAGCCCTGCAGGGAGCGTATTGTCAGGTAGAGGAGATGGAGGAGAGCAAACAAAAGTAAACTGTCAATGAGGAGAAAATGGCAGACTGTGGCTAAGTGCCATGGAAGAAGTAACAAGGGAGTGAATGGGCAACACTTACAATGTTTCCAGCAACTACCGATCTTAACCTCCTAGAGACCATAAGTAGATCTATGCCATTAGGGAAAAAAGGCAGGGTGGTTCTGTTGAATATTTTGCAAATTGAAAATGAAGTGAGTCGTGTCAAGATCAGCTCAGGAGTGTAGACAGTAACAGTGCTGGGGTAAAAGGACTTGGCACCTCCATTATAGTCTGGTGGTTTGTAAACAAATTTACACTTCTGCTGAAACATTATAAAATGCTCAATGTATGCCTTAAAAAGATCTTTAAAAATATTTCTCTGAGCTGGTTCTCACAAGGCATTTTATAATTTATTGTGGATCTCTGGATTTCTGGAATCCTGCCTTGGCCCAGGCTCTTAGTAATTAAATGCTGCAGAACAGTGTGTGCTAAAATGTCCACAGTTCTGTGCATAAAGGAATATGGGTGTTCCTGTACACCAGAAAAACAAAACTTTGTTGCCCAAGCACCAGTGGGCATTTTTTCTCATCTACATCCTTGATCTGGCTTTAAAACAATTATTTTCCATTCATTGCAAATAGTAAAATTGGGACATTTAACATGATTTTTTCTCATAACTAAAGCAATTCTTGTGTATTATAGGAAAATTAGAAAATATAGATTAGTAAAAAGAAAAAAAATTAAAATTAAAAAAAAATAATACCCAGACTTTTTCTGGTCAAATAAACTAACTTATAGGCTTGTTAAAATATGATAAAATTCCCACTGCAATAAATCAGGTAATAGAGAAGTTTTTAAAACATAATTTCTCACTCCCCACTCCTCAACTCTGATGTGCATCCTGAGGTTACTTGTGTGAATAATAATGTTCTCTTTTACACTTTTTCTGTGTTTATGTATACATATGGATATTCAGATATACACTCACTCTTTTAAAAAATATTACAGTAATTTTGTGGTAATGTCTCTTTCAAGGTTGGCATGTATCACTCTGGATAGATTAGGATACAGTCATGTTGACTGTAGGGGAAAGAGGCTGCATTCCTGACAGGTTAACATGTCAGCGAAATTTAAAGGACCCTGACATTAAATGCTGAAGCTTTAATAAAATGCACACTTATTTTTATGCCAAGTTTATAATGGCGCTCTGAACAAGGCACCTATAAAGAAGTCAGCATTTGTGGCTAGAATAAACATAATCTGGTCTTGGACTTTTCTTTTTATGTGGAAAACTTGTAAAGACTTACACAACTAAGTCTACTCACAAAGAAAAAACAAATTTCCCTTATCTCTTACGGACTGCCATGTAAAACCATTGTTTGCTGGTTTAAAGTCTGACAATAAGAGATATTAGCTTAAAAGTGTGTTTTATTTATTTAACAATATGTCATGGGTAATTTCCTGTATTAACACAAATGGGTCCAATGCATTGTTTTAAATAACTATATCATTTATCATAGAATGGACATACCTTAACTTATTCAGCTAACTCCCCTGTCGACAGTCAGGTTGTTTCCAGTATTTTTCCTCTTTAAATAATGCTGCAGTAAACATTTCCATATGTATGTCATTTATTGATGGTTTATAATGCAATATTTTTAAAAGTTGAATTACATTTTATTTACAAACTAAATATATACTGTATGAATCTGTCCTTAGATATATAGTCTTAGGGGTTCTTGACTTATTTTGCTTTACTATCACTAAATTCACACATACAAACACACACACACACACATACACAGAATACATACATACATGTGCAGAAGGCCTTTGCAGTCCTCATAATATATCCCCAGCCTACACACCTCACCTCATCACACACCACACCTGTCCCCCTTGATGCTTCCCTTAGTAAAACTTGCTTTGAGGCCTAGACAAACTCCTCTCCTCCTAAAAGCTTTTTCTGATCTCACTGACATTTTAAGCAGAAAGTCCCTTCCCACTTTGTGATCCCAAAGCACTTTCTCATCTCTTCGTGTAGGCCTTTCCTCCATCTGCTTTGTGTGAAGGTTGGCACTTTACACATCTGTATCCTCTGGTAGATTCTGAGTCTCTCGGTGGCGGATACCATTTTGGCTGACTGTAATACCTGCATGTAGGAAAAGCTTAAGGAAATACTGATTGGACCTGGGCAATTTGTCTAAAAAAATAAAAAGCATTCAGAGCTCAATATTTGCCTTTGAAGCCCTATTCTAAGTGATAACTAACTACAGTTATTAAGGCAATTTTGAGAAAAGGTAGTATGTAAAACCATCACATGTCATACATATATTTTGGCCTTAGGAACCTTTTCCTTTACTGCTAGAACAGGAGTCAGCAAACTTTTTTTCTAAAGGGCCAGATAGTAAATATTTTAGGCTTTGCCAGCCTTAAGATCTCTACTATAGTTCCTCAGCTTGACCACTGTGTGTGGGGGGGGCAGCCATGGACTATAAGTAATGCATGAGCATGGCGTACTACAGTTTCATTCACAGAAGCAGGCAATGGGCAGGATTTGACTCATGGGCTGCCGTTTGCAACTCCCGTTCTAGGAGTTTGACTACATTTAGACTAACCTGACTTAACTCCAAATTCTGATTTTTTCCCACTTTGGCTCTTCAGCTTATTGTGTGACTTATTTAGCCTCTTTATACTTTTCAACACATAGATATAGGATTAATATTACCTCCTTCATGTTGGGCATCTAGTTCAGGGCCTAGCATTTACCAAGCCCAGAAAGAGTAGCCACTAATCTGCCATTTTAAATGTAGCAGAAGCACAGAAAGGGAGTCAGAGAGCATGCAGCCCCTTTTGTCAACGGGAAGTAACAAAATCCAAAGGACAAGGCAAGTGGAAAACCAATGTGGGTAGCAGAGACTCTCGAAGACAGCGGCCAGTCTCCGCAACAGAAGCAGTAATTCTCTAAGTCATGCACTCCTGTGTGGGGTGAGTCAGGGGTACACAGACACACGGGTAGCCTGACACTTGGGGCTGCACCAGCAATCGCAATAGCAAAGGATTTGGAAGATTGTTTGGAGAGCCTGGAACTATGATGAAAAATATGGGCCAGGCTTCAAGCACAATTACTGGTGAAAGAATAATGCCTAGAGATTTCAATGGTATTACCTTTTTAGCTAAAATACAAACAAATAATCTTTGGCACATTACTGGCCTAATCATCACCAAACATTTCTGCTCCCTGTATGCAGTAGACTCTTTTCAAGATGCAACACTTCAGTCACTGTCTTCTCTGCCAGCAAGAGGAAGTCCAAACGCTTGAGAACAGCATGCAAGGCTCTCCACGACTTGGCTCTAGCTTGTTCTTTTAGCCTCACCTCCGATCCTCCTTTCCCTGCACAGTGCAGGTGCTTCAGCCCAGTAGGTTGATTAGCTTCTCCGTGTCCGCCGAACACCCTCCCTCTCATTGTGCTTATGCCCAGTCTGCTGCAGTTCCTGCTTTTCCCCCACTTTAATTTTCTAGAACTTTACAAGCCTGTCATCTCCCTTCTTTTAGGACCAGACCCAGTTGCATCCTCCACAGAGTTCCCCACTAGCCTAGCTCCAGGCCATCTCTCCCTCCAGCTGCCAGGAGCATTATTGACTCTCCCTTTCTTTTGCTGTGCCAGTGACTTCTCCTTCTTGATGCCTTCTGTGAGTGCTCAGCAGACATTGGACAATGATGCTCAGAGAAGGGGAAGCCTGGATTTGGAGTCTGCAGACTGGAGTTTGTGTTCTGGCTTCACCATTGACTCACTGTGTGCCCAAGATGGGCAAGTGATTTAATATCTCTGAGCCTCAGTTTCTTTATTTGTATCAAGGGTCCTATACCTCTACCTTATAGAGTTTTTGTGATAATGAAATGAGGGTGAAGAAAGTGAGGAGTCCAGAAGTCCTTAGAAGATACCTGTCTCACTCAGGAAATGTTACTGAGCCTGAACTGATTACAGGGTGACCCTAGTGATGTAATCATTTTGAAAGCAAGACTGTACTGAAATATGTCTGTGGTTAATGGCAGTGCCTGGAATTTTATTTTAAAGCTACTCAGTAAAATTATTTGATTTATTTTTAAATTGCTTTTTAAAATCCCCATCAAAGTTATATAAGGCATACTAGCGTCTATTTTTCAAAATTTTAAGACAGAATCAAGATCTTCATCAGGATCAATTGTAGAGGGATGCTTTAAGATGGTTTGAAAATCAACTCAGTTTCATCGAATTTATAAAGTTTTGGGGAATATACCCAAGCACACATTTGCAAAAATATATAAGCAGACTAAAATTGTTCTTTTTTCCATCTTCTTTGCAAAATGACGACACTGTGCTATTGAGTGCACATGTTGTGCCTCTGGCATTCCACGTTGACCAGCTCTCTCCACCAGCTGCTCACTGCTTAAATCCAAGTCCTCTTTCTATTGCTAATATTCTTTCCTACAAGGACGTAAACAAATCCTGATGATCTGTATATATCCAGAGTATAATGAAAATTAAGCATATTGAATTAATGAAAATATTCCTCACATTTTTATGCACGTCCCTGCTGAATAAAAGTTTGTAAACTATTTTATAGTACAGAGTTTCACTAACTGTTCAGAACAAACCCTGTAAAGCAAGTCCAGCTTCCTTTTGCATGTTGGGAAGTTGAGACCTCTATATAGAGTTTAGAAATGAGCTCTGGGGTACAAGCCTAGAGCCTGGATGCAGGTTTTCTCTGCTGAGGGTGCTGGTCTCCACACTACACTTCAGCTTCACTACCCCTAGCTAGGATGTTCCATAGTAGTAGCTATGTAGGGCTTTCTTTTAAGGTCCAAGGTGGGATTTCAAAAGAAATTCTTTCTCCATTTCTTGCATTTTTTATTTAAAAATGTCTAATGGGGGGTGCCTGGGTGGCTCAGTCGGTTAAGTGTCTGCCTTCGGCTCAGGTCGTGATCCCAGTGTCCTAGGATTGAGTCCCACAGGATCGAGCCTGCTTCTCCCCCTCACACTGCTGCTCCCCCTGCTTTTACTCTCTCTCTCTGCCAAATAAATAAATAAAATCTTTAAAAAAATGTCTAATGGTAAAAAATATATATATCTAACTGATAGAATATGTTTTTACCATGACATATATATTTATAGAATTTATAGATAAAACGACCTCCAATTATGTACGAGTCATTTAGGTTCCTGTGTAAGGTTTTGGTGACTGAATCGGGATCCTCATCTAAAACAGAAATCGAAACAGACTCGAAAGTTTGTCAGTGAGGCTAAAAGGAGAGGGCTACTGTACAAGTGCAATAGGAACATGCATTTGCAAAGCAAGCTATTATAATTTTCATGAAAATCGTAAATATATATGGATAAATTAATCAACTATCTCAAGGTCTCTCTACTTAAAATTAATTACTAGGTAATTAGCAACACTGGAAAATTTTCATTTTAGAAACTTCCATATTCATTACAAACCATGAGCCTCAAGTTTTAATAAAGTTGCATGATGGAAGAGTTACACAATTAGTCCTTACTGCAAACAGGAGCATTTTAAAAGTTAATTAATTCTCTGACATTCAACTGTGTAACTAAATTACTTTATACGGTTGTTTAAGCACAATGTCTATAATCTTCTGATTAAAATAAAAGCTAAAATCATCAGTAGCAATTACTATTTACCCACTTACTACCATACCATCCCTTATCATCCCTGATAGCTCCTCCTCAGAACCTGAAGAGATTATTCCCCAGAGAGTTCTAGAAACTTTCTGCTGTAACAGAATGAATGGGGGCTGGAGTGGGGAGAGCTTTCAAGTTGCAGGTTTCAAAGTTAGAGTTTCTGACAGAAAATATATTTTAAAAATCTTAAACTGAAGAAAAACTGTAACAAGCCTTGGTGCAGCAAAATACCTGTCAATTACTGTTTACCCTGTGGTTTCTATTTAAATTTGTGCTGCTGTCATGCTTGATTCCTACCTCACCGGATAATGAATCTAGATTTTATTTCTGTTCTTTGCCCAGACTTGTACAGCAGGCAAAGTGTTTGAAAATCAAAGGAAAAGAAGATATTGACTTGGATAATCTCTTCAGAGGTAAAAAACAAAAACACTAGCAAAAACACAGACTATGCTTTTTGTTGTGAAGAATGTCTTGTTTGCTGGGTTGGTTTTATCATTCCAGGAGGGGATTTGTGGTCTAGTCCCAACCTTACAGACAAGTACGTTCCATTACTTCTCCACTCCAACCTTGATTTTTTCATTTTTAAAGTGAAAGGACTAGACTCTAATTTCTGTGATCCTCATTCATTATAAGACAAATCAAAACCTATCCAAGTAAAGGTCTCAGTGGTGGAATCTCTCTGTCATCCGCAGAGGGCATGAAGGAGGGAAACGGGGAGCGTCTCATGGCATTTTTATATATTGAGGGACTGGGAAATGTACCTCATTATTAAGACAGCCAAGAAGGTTGTTAGGGGAAAAGTTTTGTTTAAACTTAAAACTAAAAGCTGAAGGATTATTGGAGTGTAGGAAAAAGAATTGCATGCTTTCATTTAATTCTGTTTCTTTCCAGTTGAGTTTCGATATGTACAGAATTTCATCTATAATTTTGAGGTTATATTGTAGCAAGCTAAGGAGTAAGTTTCCCCTTAGTTGTGTTCATTTAGTGCAATAATTTTTATCTGATCAGATGAAACATTGGTAACTTGTAATTAGTGTCCTATGTCTTCAGCTATAGTAGTTCTGCATGTTTGTATCTCCCAGAACACGACAGGAGCCCTGTTCCTCTTCCAGAGGAAAAGAAAATTAGTGAGTTTTCTGCTGCCTTGGCCAAAAGCACAGCAAATTAGCACAACTTGGTAGCACTGCACTCATCTCCATCTACCCATTACCCATTAGACTTTTCTTAAGAGAAAAAGAGTGTGCTTGGCAGCCATTGACCAAAAAGAGCTATGACATCTCTGAGCAAAGCTAACCTGTTCACCTCAGGCAGAGACCAAGCTCAGCTTGTGGCTGGAACGGCTCTTGATTTCATCTCAGCCACGAAGGGAGGAGGAATCTTTTCCTCAGAAAATGGAAGGCAGTTAAGTTACTTTGGTTTCATTGTGCATCTACATGTTTCTCCCTAACCAGAAGCATTTCTGGGTAATATCATCAGATCTGAACATTGCTTTAAATAAAATAAATGACTGATATTTTAGAAACTGCTCCATACGAATGTTCTAATCCATTTTACCAAGCCTTCGTTCTGTAAACAACATGTGTTTTGGAGCCGTATAAAGAGCCCTTAAAAAGTGTCAGTGTTTTAATTTGTATTTTGACACTTTTGAAAATATCTCCACAGAGTAATTATGTATATATTCCTGTTAAAGCAGATACACAGTCAATTTTGTAATTCATATAGTAAAAGTAGTAATGAGGATCATCCTGATAAAAATAGAAAATATCACTAGCAAAATGCATTTGCATAATGGGAAAGATGAAATCTCTTCTAACTTGTTCACTGTGTACTTATTCTTTCCTGCATCACTTTAAAAAGGTTTAATGTTGACCTTAAAAATAAAACAGCCAGTTATTTTACCAGCAAAATGAGTTTATTTGGGAATAGCAAAGAATTGCAATTACGGACAAGCAATCTCCCGTAAAAGCACAGGCAAATCCAGAGAACAAAAGAGAGGAACGTCACTTTATAGAGAAAAAAGAGAAAGTTGCTCTGAATGAAAGTCACGGCAGGAAAGGGAGAGTTCAGGGTGTGATCGTGACATTAAACGATTATTTAGTATTTTCCTTTTATTTTTTGTAAGGCTATAAATCTGAGCATAAATTCCAAGTTCCTACTCTTGTTGTTGTTCTGGGTATTGATCTAAATAAACACCTTCTTAATTCATCACGAATATTTTTTTTAAAAGGGAAATGGGCTAAAATGTGTCCTCCATTTCTCCTATGAGGGGAAATGTTATACTTTTGATATTTAAAGATTGTGTGTACATGTGTACACATGTGTATGCAGCCTGTGTTTTTCATATCTTGGGCATGTTTTCAATTTTTACTTTTATCTTTGTTTTCTAAATCATTTTATTCACAATAGCTATTCTTGGCAGAGATAAAATAAAAAATCTACCCATAATTTTCAAGGATACTTCTTAGAGATACTACATTCTTTCCTTTACCATAATAATGTATAAAAGTAAGATTGGATGGTAGAAATTTTTAATTAGCTATATAAATTTATTGAGGAAAACATGATTATCTGAAAGGGTGTCTGGTAGTAAAATTGACAGAAGTTAGAGTTTGTCTTATTAATCTACAGGTTTATAGGTAAGCATATTGAGTGTTATGCATGAGACATGGCAAATGGTAGTTCTCTTTTCTGCCTTTTGTTAAGGAAAATAATGCATGAAGATATTGTTGCCATATCTGCTGCACCACATCCCTTCTCTGGACTTGAGTTGGGCATCTGTGTGGTGGCCTTTCAGGTTTTTACCTTTGCTCAGTGAATGTTCCACAGAGAACTGCACAAAATCTCTTCCTTTGAGTACAATTTGAGTGAAGCTAATTTCCTTTGAGTATAAAGGACCTGCTCATCTTAATGATCTGCCCTTTGGCCCACTTAGAGAGCGCAGAACCAGAGCAGCTAACACTCAGCTACTGGGTACCACACACACATGTCAATGTCAAGGCCACCACAGTGCCCTACCCCACGGGACATCTTTGTTTTGTGGAATATTCAGCTAAAAAACTTTTAACTGTTTACTGTTTCTCTCAAATGTGTAACTAAGGCTCACTTCTTTACAAATCCAAAAATTTCATAAAGCAAAAAATAACACAAGAGATAAACATGAAAAAGGTAAACATTGTTAATAAATCCCTCACAGATTTATTTTGGATATAATAATTCACCTTTTTGTTTTGTTACCAGTATAGAATCATATTTGGTGAATTACAATTGACTTTTTTCCTCTAGTTGCTGATATATCATGGCTATCATGTACACCTGCTAGGTTGTTTTATTTTTTAAGTCATAGTTTTAGACGAGTTCAAGAGATTTACCCTCATTTAATCACCATTTGGGTCAAGAAATAGAATCTGAGTGGAAGCCCAGCTCTGCTGTCCAATTACCACCTCCTTCCAGGACAGTCACTCTTCTGATTTCTGTCACTGTCAGTTGCTTTGCCCTGTTTTGATCACTTTATAATTGAAATCACACAATATGTATCCTTGTATGTCTGACTCTTTTTGCGAACATTATGTTTGTGAGATTCATTCGAATCATGGTTTGATTTTTTGCTTATTCTCAGTACTGCATATTACTCAATTTTATGAAGATGCCACAATTTATCTGTCCATTTTAATATTGGTTGCTTTCAGTTTTGCCCTCTCAGCAGTGGTGCTGCTAGGAACATTCTTGCATGTGATTTGGTGGATCTGTGTGTGCATTTCTGTAGGGTACAGACCGAAGAGGGAAATTTCTGGGCAATTGAATGGTCTTGTATTTAGGAGCTGGTGTCAAATATTTTTACAAAGTGGTTGCGCCAATACATTCTTGCCAGCACGGTTTGGAAATTGCAGGTACTCCACATCCTTGCCAGCAGTTAATATTGTCAGTCCCTAATCTTAACCATTTATTTGGGTTTGCAGTACTATTTAATTATGATTTTAATTTTGCATTTCCCTGAGGCCAAATGAGCTTGAACACATTTTCGTGTTTATTGGCTATTTAAATATCTTCTTTTGTGAAATATCTTTCCCATTTGTCTTTTAGATTGTCCTTTTCTTATTGATGTATAGGAATTCTTGATTTTTGTAAACAAGTCCATTGTTGGTTAGATATATTGCAAATATCTTTCCAGTCTATGATTTGCCATTTCGCTCTCTTAATGGGGCCCTGTGATAAATACAAAGTCCAAAATTTAATAGAGTCCATTAATCCTTTCCATTCTGGTTAGCACTTCTAGTGTCCTGTTTAAAAAAATTTGCCTATTATATGTTCATGAAGATATTCTGCTGTTTTTTATTCTAGAATCTTTATTGTTTGATCTTTCAGATTAAAAATCACCTGGAGCTGATTTTTTATACATGGTATAACATAGGAGCCAAGATTCACTTTTTATATGAATATTCAGTTGACCCAGCATCATGTAGTAAAAAAGACCTTCTTTTCCCCTACTGTTCATCATAAATCAAGTGACCATGTATATACGGGTCTGTTTCTGGATTGTGTTCTGTTCCATTGGCTTGTCTATTCTCATGCCAATACCGTACTGGTTTAATTACTATAACTT
>NW_023270854.1:54907332-54925415 GCF_011800145.1 Mirounga leonina | reverse complement strand
CCCCCCCCCCCCCCCGCCTCCCCTCTAAAACCCTGTTTGTTTCTCAGGTCCATAGTCTCTCATGGTTCATCTCTCCCTCCAATTCCCCCCCGCCTTCATTTTTCCCTTCCTTCTCCTAATGTCCTCCATGCTATTCCTTATGTTCCACAAATAAGTGAAACCATATGATAATTGACTTTCTCTGCTTGACTTATTTCACTTAGCATAATCTCCTCCAGTCCCATCCATGTTGATGTAAAGGTTGGGTATTCATCCTTTCTGATGGCTGAGTAAGATTCCATTGTATATATGGACCACATCTTCTTTATCCATTCATCTGTTGAAGGGCATCTCGGCTCTTTCCACAGTTTGGCTATTGCAGACATTGCTGCTATGAACATTGGGGTGCATATGGCCCTTCTTTTCACTACATCTGTGTCTTTGGGGTAAATACCCAGTAGTGCAATTGCTGGATCATAGGGTAGCTCTATTTTTAAATTTTTGAGGAACCTCCACACTGTTTTCCAAAGTGGCTGCACCAACTTGCATTCCCACCAACAGTGTAAGAGGGTTCCCCTTTCTCCACAACCTCTCCCACATTTGTTGTTTCTCTCTCTGTCCATTTTGGCCATTCTAACTGGTGTAAGGTGGTATCTCAGTGTGGTTTTGATTTGGATTTCCCTGATGGCTAATGATGATGAACACTTTTTCATGTGTCTGTTAGCCATTTGTATGTCTTCTTCAGAGAAGTATCTTTTCATATCTTCTGCCCACTTTTTGACTTGATTATTTGTTTTTTGGGTGTTGAGTCTGAGAAGTTCTTTATAGATTTTGGATACCAGCCCTTTATCTGTAGTGTCATTTGCAAATATCTTCTCCCATTCTGTGGGCTGCCTCTTTGTTTTGTTGACTGTTTCCTTTGCTGTGCAGAAGCTTTTTATCTTGATGAAGTCCCAAAAGTTCATTTTTGCTTTTGTTTCATTTCACTAGCTTTTGGAGATGTATCTTGAAAGAAGTTGCTGTAGGTGATGTCAAAGAGGTACTGCCTATGTTCTCCTCTAGGATTTTGATGGATTCCTGTCTCACACTGAGGTCTTTCATCCACTTTGAGTTTATCTTTGTGAATGGTCTTAGAGAATGGTCGAGTTTCATTCTTCTGCATGTGGCTGTCCAATTTTCCCAGCACCATTTATTGAAGAGACTGTCTTTTTTCCATTGCATGTTTTTTCCTGCTTTGTCAAAGATTATTTGACCATAGAGTTGAAGGTCCATATCTGGGTTCTCTATTCTGTTCCATTGGTCTGGTCTATCTGTTTTTGTGCCAGTACCATGCTGTCTTGGTGATCACAGCTTTGTAATATAGCTTGAAATTGGGCAACGTGATGCCCCCAGCTTTGTTTTTCTTTTTCAACATCTCCTTGGCTATTCGGGGTCTTTTCTGATTCCATACAAATTTTAGGATTGCTTGTTCCAGCACTTTGAAAAATGTCATTGGAATTTTGATCAGGATGGTGTTGAAGGTATAGATTGCTCTGGGTAGCAGAGACATTTTAACAATGTTTATTCTTCCAATCCATGAGCATGGAATGTTTTTCCATCTTTTTGTGTCTTCTTCAATTTCTTTCATGAGTGTTTTATAGTTCCTAGAGTATAGATCCTTTACCTCTTTGGTTTATTCCGAGGTATCTTATGGTTTTTGGTGCTATTGTAAGTGGAATTGTTTCTTTAATTTCTCTTTCTACAGTTGCATTGTTAGTGTGTAAGAAAGCAACTGATTTCTGTGCATTGATTTTGTAGCCTGCCATGTTACCGAATTACCGTATGAGTTCTAGTAATTTGGGGGTGGAGTCTTTTGCGTTTTCCACATAAAGTATCATGTCGTCTGCAGAAAGAGAGAGTTTGACTTCTTTGCCAATTTGAATACCTTTTATTTCTTTTTGTTGTCTGATTGCTGTTGCTAGGACTTCTAGTACTATGTTGAACAACAGTGGTGAGAGTGGGCACCCTTGACGTGTTCCTGATCTGAAGGGAAAGGCTCTCAGCTTTTCCCCATTGAGGATGATATTTGCTGTGGGTTTTTCATAGATGGATTTTATGAGCTTGAGGAATGTCCCCTCTATTCCTATACTCTGGAGAGTTTTAATCAGCAAAGGATGTTGTTTTTTGTCAGATGCTTTTTCTGCATCAATTGAGAGGACCATATGGTTCTTCTCCCTCCTCTTATTAATGTGTTCTATCACATTGATTGATTTGCGAATGTTGAACCACCCTTGCATCCCGGGGATAAATCCCACTTGGTCGTGGTGGATGATCCTTTTAATGTATTGTTGGATCCTATTAGCTAGGATTTTGTTGAGGATTTTGGAATCCATATTCATCAGGGATATCGGTCTGAAATTCTCCTTTTTGATGGGATCTTTGCCTGGTTTGGGGATTAAGGTAATGCTGGCCTCATAGAATGAGTTTGGAAGTTTTCCTTCTGTTTCTATTTTTTGAAACAGCTTCAGTAGAATAGGTATTATTTCTTCTTTGAATGTTTGGTGGAATTCCCCAGGGAATCCATCAGGCCCTGGACTCTTGTTTTTTGGGAGGTTTTTGATCACTGCTTCAATCTCATTACTGGTTATTGGCCTATTCGGGTTGTCAATTTCTTCCTGTTTCAGTCTTGGCAGCTTATAGGTTTCCAGGAAGGCCTCCATTTCATCCAGATTGCTCAGTTGATTGGCATATAGTTGTTGATAATAATTTCTAATAATTGTTTCTATTTCCTTGGTGTTAGTCGTGATCTCTCCCCTTTCATTCATAATTTTCTTAATTTGGGTTCTTTCTCTTTTCTTTTGGATAAGTCTGGCCAGTGGTTTGTCAATCTTACTAATTCTTTCAAAGAACCAACTTCTAGTTTTGTTGATCTGATCTACTGTGTTTCTGGTTTCTAAATCATTGATTTCTGCTCTAATTTTAATTATTTCTCTTCTAACGCGTGGCTTGGGCGTCATTTGTTGCTTTTTCTCTAGTTCTTTAAGGTGTAGAGTTAGTTGGTGAATTTGGGGTTTTTCTATTTTTTTGAGTGAGGCTTGGATGGCTATGTATTTCCCCCTTAGGACCCCCTTTGCAGTATGCCATAGATTTTGGACCAATGTGTTTTCGTTCTCATTGATTTCCATGAATTGTTTAAGTTCTTCTTTGATTTCTTGGTTGACCCAAACATTCTTGAGCAGAGTGGTCTTTAGCTTCCAAGTGTTTGAATTTCTGCCAAATTTTTTCTTATGATTGAGTTCCAGTTTTAGAGCATTGTGGTCTGAGAATATGCAGGGAATAATCTCAATCTTTTGGTATCAGTTGAGACCTGATTTGTGACCCAGTATGTGGTCTATTCTGGAGAAAGTTCCATGTGCACTCGAGAAGAATGAGTATTCTGTTGTTTTAGGGTGGAATGTTCTGTAAATATCTATGAGGTCCATCTGGTCCAATGTATCATTCAAAGCTCTTGTTTCCTTGTTGATTTTCTGCTTAGATGATCTGTCCATTGCTGAGAGTGAAGTATTGAGGTCTCCTACAATTAACGTATTGTTATCAATATGCCTCTTTATTTTGGTTAACAGTTGGCCTATATAGATGGCTGCTCCCGTGTTGGGGGCATAGATATTTACAATTGTTAGATCTTCTTGTTGGATAGACCCTTTAAGAATGATATAGTGTCCTGTGTCTCTTATTACAGACTTTAGTTTAAAATCTAATTTGTCTATTTTAAGAATTGCTACCCCAGCTTTCTTTTGAGGTCCACTGGCATGGAAGATGGATCTCCACCCCTTCACTTTCAGTCTGGATGTATCTTTAGGTTCAAAATGCGTCTCTTGTAGGCAGCATATGGATGGGTCCTGTCTTTTTATCCAATCTGCAACCCTGTGCCGTTTTATGGGAGCATTTAGGCCGTTCACGTTGAGAGTGATTATTGAAAGATACGAATTAATTGTCATCATGTTGCCTGTGAAGACGTTGTTTTTATAGTTTGTCCCTGTAAATTTCTGTTGTAGATCACTCTTGGGGTCTTTCTCCTTTTATAGAACCCCCCTTAATATTTCTTGCAGGGCCGTCTTAGTGGTCACATATTCTTTCAGTTTCTGCCGGTCGTGGAAGCTCTGCATCTCTCCATCCATTCTAAATGAAAGCCTTGCCAGATAAAGTATTCTTGGCTGCATGTTCTTCTCATTTAGTACCCTGAATATGTCTTGCCAGGCCTTTCTGGCTTGCCAGGTCTCTGTGGATAGGTCTGACGTTATTCTGATGTTCCTTCCTCTGTATGTAAGGACTCTCTTCCCCCTAACTGCCCTTAAGATGGTTTCCTTGGTTCTAAGATTTGCAGGTTTTACTATTACATGCCGGGGTGTTGGCCTGTTTTCCTTGATCTTAGGAGGGGTCCTCTCTGCCTCTAGGACTCGAATGTTTGTTTCATTCCCCAGATTAGGGAAGTTCTCAGCTACGATTTGCTCAAATACATCTTCTAGCCCTCTCTCTCTCTCCATTCCCTCCGGGATTCCAGTTATTCTGACATTGGAACGCTTCATGGTGTCACTTATTTCTCTGATTCTAGTTTTGTGGATTCTGAGTTGTTTTTCCTGGCCTCCTCTTTTCCCTTTTTATCTATAATGTTGTCTTCCAGGTCACTTATTCGCTCTTCTGCCTCAGTTACCCTAGCTCTTAGATTATCTAGATTGGATTGGATCTCATTGATACCATTTTTAAGTTCTGCCAATTCACCTTTTATTTCTGCCCTTAGAGACTCTATGTTGCCATTAATTGATTTCTCCATTCTAGCCATTGTCTTCACAATTGCTAGCCTGAATTCCATCTCCGACATTTTGGTTATATCTGCATCCATTTGTAAATCTGCAGCATAAGTCATAATCTCTGAGTCTTTTCTGTTTTGGGGGCTCCTCCTCCTAGTCATTCTGTTGATGGGTGTTTGAGGGAATGTATAGAGTCCAAATTATTGACTAGAACCCAAGCAAGATGCACCTGTTTTCTTGGGACCTTAGGGTTGCTGGCCTCTTGTTTTCCCAGCCTGTCTTCTGGGGGAGGGGCCTGCCACACTGTTACTCAGGCAACCCTGTTTGGGCGGAGTTGCCCTACCCCTCTGTGGCGGGGGATGGGAATCAGTCTTTGGGGCTTTTGTTCTCGGCAGCTTTCCGCGTCTCTTCCGCGAGTCAGAGCAGAAGAGACCGTTTCCAACCCTCTGCCTAAGAGCAGAGAGACCTCAGTCTGTTCTTCAGTGAGCTCTCCAGGCCACACTGTCTCCGTTTCTGTCTGCACTGCTATAAATTGCAGCGTCCTGGGTTGTGCGCCCCTTCGCAGCGCCCCCAGTCCTGCCTCCAGGTCGGGGCACATCTCTGCCCTTTGTGCTTCTAAAACTGCCAGCCGCTCCCAGTTCGGGCACGCGTGACTCTGCAGCTCCAACTTTCCGTCCCGGGGGCTGCAGTTCGCAGGCACGATCCTGCCGGTCGAGGTTTCCACCCCGGGGGCTGTCCTAGAGTCTTTTCCCCGCCACTACTGGTCTGCGAGTCTGTGCCCGTCTGCAGCGCACGAGGTTGTCACTCACCGGTGGTGTAGGATCCCCACCAAGTGCTATAACTTTTTAACTTTATATCATAAATCCTGATAGCCAAAAATACCACTACTCCAGTTTTGTTCTTTTTCTTTAGGATTGCCTGGCTATTCTTGTTCCTTTGCATATCTAAAGAGCTTGTCTATTTACACACACACACACCCCCCCCAAACAACATACTCTGATTTTGACTGGAATTGCAGTGAATGTATATATCAATTCCAGGTGAACTGGCATTCTCTAATTCATGAGCATGGTACATCCTTCCATTTAATTAGGCATTCTCTAATAGTTTTCAGTAATGTTAAGCAGTTTTTCTGAGCCAGGACCTCCAGTATAATGTTGAGTAGATATGTGATGGCAAGGTATCTTTGTCTCATTCTCAGTCTCAGGAGGAAAGCATTCAGAAGTTTACTATTAAATATGAGGTTTACTGTCGTTTTTTGTAGTGCCCTTTAATAGGTTGAGAAAACTGCCTCCTCTTTTAGTTTGTGTTTTTATTTTTATGAATAGGGATTGAATTTTAGCAAATGCTTTTTCTGCATCTATTTGGATGATCACATGGTTTTTCTCTTTATTTTGTTAATGTGGTGAATTATAATGATTCTTAAGGAAATTTCTTATTGAGATTTATCATATTTTTGGAAAAGTATGTGAATTATATATGTATTACTCAGTGAATTTCAATAAATGAATATTCATGTACCAGCACCCCGGTCAAAACATAGAACCAGTATTTCTTTACCAATACACGTAGACCTCACCTTGCTGAATATGCAGTGAATTTCAGCTACCATGGTTTAATTAAATAATTCCATCTCCTAACAACACAATTCAGCTTTCAGTTACCACAGTATGTTAACTGTGAACCATGGCACAAAGTGCTAGCCCTTTAGTCCCCAAATCACTACCTACCTAACAGATACGCATAATGATCAGTGACCAATAATATCTCTTCTTTCAAAGGCTGTCAGTGATTGGCCTGCGTACATCTGTTACTCAGTTCACATACTGAGAGCAAAGCATGTAGTTGCGTGGCCTACTTGCTCCTGGTGATAAACACAGGGGATGTTTTACAAAAGTGGACACTCAACTGGCCCCCACATAAGAAAGTACGGTAAAGAAACAAAGTGATAAACTGGAAGTGAAATTCTAATCAGATGTCACCAGATTTATAGAAAAAATAGCCAACCATGGCAGCTGGCGCTGCCCCCGTTCAAGAGACACTGACTGTGCTGTCAGAGGAATTCAGGGAAAACAGACTCTGGGACATAAATGAGAAGATGCCTGGGACAAACAGGCGAGTATGTCCTGTAGGAGGATGGCTTCACGTTAAAGGACTCTCATATTTCAGAGCATTGCAGATGTAAAAGATAAAATGTTGGAAGCTGATCCAGACTTGGAAAGGAGTATAACAATTTACCAAAGCATAGAAACCAAGCTTGCTCTGTATCGTACGTGTGGGACAAGAGGAAAGCCAACACTGCTTGCCTCTGATAAGTTTTTTAGAAAGAAATAAAACATAGTAATTTTTTAATGTTTTAAATCACAGTGTACTAAAAATATTACCCCTACTATTTTTTAAGTATCCCTGTTATACAATTATAATCAACAGTAAAATATTTTTAATCTTTTGATCAAAATTTGCAAAGGTCATGGAGAAATCAATTTTCCCCATTGATTATTAAGCTCACCTTGTATTTAGGTCATGCCGAGTGAGAACTTCTATATTTTATAAAGGACTTTTTCAAATATGTTCATAAGAGGAGTTGGTCTGTGACTTTTCTTTCTCGTAAAGACCTCATTGTGTTTTGGTATGAAGAGTATGATGACCTCATAAAATGAATTGGGAGGATGTGCTCTTTTTCCATTCCCACAAAGAATTTATGTAAGAATAGTGACATTTCTTTCTTAACTATTTAGATAAATTCACCAGAAAAACTATCTGAGCCTGGACTTTTTTAATGGGAAGAATTTTAATTATAGATTCAATTTCCTTAATACATTGAGTACTTTAGATTTTTAAAATTTCTTACTTTGGACTATGTTGATTTTTTCTACTGTGTATTTGTTTTCTCTTTTATTAATTTCTGCTATTTCAGTCTTCCTGATTCCACTTTTTTGTGGTTTATTATTGTTTTTCTAACTTCTTTAAATGATTGCCTGGATCATTAGTTTTTAATGTATGTACTTAAAGCTATTAGTATTAATCTAAGATCACTTTCCCACATTAAATTATTTTTGATTTGTCAAATTTCATAACCATTAATTCAAAGTATTTTCTCTTTGCACTGTGGATTATTTTATCTATGGGTTGATGTATAATGCTTCATTACCAGATACTTGTAGGTTTTATTATCTTTTCTTTATTGATTTCTAGCTTTATTCTACTGTGGTCAGAGAACATATTCTGAACAATGAGTTTGTTAATTGTGTTATTAGATGTTCTTTATTTTTACTGATATTTCTTTCTTTCTTTTTTTTTTTTTTTGTCTGCTTGGTTTTTCTGCTTTGTGTTAAATCCCTCTTCTGTGATTGTAGAATTAAATATTTATCCTTTTACTATATATATTTTCAGACTATGTTATTAGGTTAATGTAACCTTAGAATTATTTTATATTCCTAATCAATTTCCCCTTTTATCAGTCTGAAATATATCTTTACTTCTCCTAGTACTTCTTTCCCTAAAGTCTACTCTGTCTGGTATTAACGTTAGCACATCAGTTTTCTCTGGTTAGCATTTGGATAGTTAGTGTTAGTCTTTCCATCCTTTTATAGTCTCACCTCTGTGTTTATATTTCAGTATGTCTCTTGCAAGTGGCATGTGATATTTACTTTGCTATCCATCTGATTGTAGTAGTCTTTTTAATTGGAGTATTTAATACATTTATATGCAATGTTATTACCATTAAGTTGGGTTTATAACTATCATTTTAATAATTGTTCTCTATTTTTCTTAATAGTGTCATGTTTATTTTTATATTTCTTGCTTTATTTTTTATTAACCAATAATTTATTTTATTATACCATTTTCCCTATTTTACCTTGTTAGTTGTACATTTTTATTTTTCTTTTAGTAGATATCATAGCTAGTATAATATCCATCTTTGTATAGGATCATTTTTCCTCTATGAAAGGCTCCTTTTTGTATTTCTTTTGGAGTGTTTCCTAGCTATGTTTTTTTCTTTTCCATAAATGTCTTTCTTTTGCCTTAACTTTTGAAGAATATTTTTGCTGGTTAGAGAATTCTGGATTGGCAGTTAATTTTTTTTTCAGGTTTTAAAGATGATATCTCGTTGTCTTCTGACCGCCATGTTTTCCTCAAGAAGTCATTTGAGGTTTTATTGTGTCTCCATTGAAGGGAGTGTGTGTTGGAGTATATCTTATTGTCTCCAGCTGCTTAGATTAATATGTTGTCTTTGATTTTCAGAAGTTTTATTATGAAGTGCTCAGATGTAGTTCTCTCTGTCTTTGGGGGATTCATAGTGCTTCTTAAGTCTGTGGGTATATATATGACTTCCATTACTTTGAAATTTTTCTTGACTGTTATCTCTTCAAATATTGCTTATGCTCCATTCTCCTCCTCCTCTTAAGATTTTATCTACAAATATATTACACTGTTTCTTGTTTATATGTCTTATATGCTATCTTCTGTGTTTTCCTTCCTTTTTGAACTATATACTTCAGTTTGAATTTTTTTTTTCCACTAACCTTTCTTCAAGATCACTAATACTCTCTTCAACAGTCTACAAACTGCTCTCCCCAATGAATTTTTAGTTAACTTTTTGCATATTTCAGTTCTGGAATTTTCACATTATGATTATTTGAGAGAGAGAGAGAGAGATTGGGGTTTGGGAGGGGAAGAGGGAGAGAGAGAATCTCAAGCAGACTCCTTGCTGAGCATAAAGCCTGACATGGAGTTTAATCTCACGACCCTGAGATCATGACCTGAGCCAAAACCAAGAGTCACTTAACTGACTGAGCCACCGAGGTTCCCCAACACATTATGATTTTATTTATTTATTTATTTGAGAGAGAGAGAATGAGAGAGAACAAGCACATGAGAGGGGGGAGGGTCAGAGGGAGAAGCAGACTCCCCGCCGAGCAGGGAGCCCGATGCGGGACTCGATCCAGGGACTCCAGGATCATGACCTGAGCCGAAGGCAGTCGCTTAACCACCTGAGCCACCCAGGCGCCCCACACATTATGATTTTTAAAATGGGTTCTAATTCTCAAGTAAAATTCTTTATTTTGCCATCTAATTTCTTAAACACTTTAGTCACAGTTATTAATTCTGTGCCTTATAATACCAATCTGAATCATCTGCGGGTCTGCTTTTCTTGTCATCCTTTGTAGGAAAGTTGCCCTACTGAAGCTACTCCATCATAACTGGGAGTAGAATTCCTGCCATATTCTTGCTTAACAGCCACAGAATTTCACTGGGTCATTCTACCATAATTTATTTAATTGAACGCTGATTCATGAACATATTTATTTTTTCCATCCTTTACATTTAAAACAAAGACACAGTAAATACTCATACAATTTTATGTGGACATTTGTGGGAGTAACCACCACTGAAGGACTAAGTTGTTGCTCCTTACCCTGGAGCATGCTACATAGTGTCTGAGAGAAGGAGCTTAATAGCAAATTGATATTTATATCAGCTCTGGGGTTTTGGTTTTGGGGGGGTGGTTTTTTGAGGCTCATTTTTGAAATTCGTGTTCTCTCCGTCCAAGCATCTGTCTCAGTCTGTGTGGCATGACCCTTCAGACCAGCAGTGACTCCAGTTGCAGGTCCACAGACACTGACGGCTCAGAGTTTGGAAGTGCTAACAGTGAATTTCATGCTCACTGCATAATTTCTTCAGTAGGTTAGAGACTGCCACTCACGTGTCCTTTAAATTTGGTGAAAATACATTCTGCCATTTTTAGTTTAGGCAAAGAATAGGTAGAAACATAGAAAATTACCAGTGGTTACACTTTGTGTATTATGTTATTTAGAAAACTGACTTATGCTATGAGCTGTGTAAACACAATTTTAAGGGCCTTCTTGGGGTTTATGCCCTGTGGGTTTGCTTTCACAGGGAGCTGAGGGAAGAAGTCACTCAGTCATTCTGCCATAGCCTTCTTACTGACATTGTTTGTCCATGGGAATCATCACAGGTAAAACGCAGATTGTTGGTTTCAGTTCTGATGTGTAAGTCATCACTCTCATCCTTGAAAGAAAGAGGGTGAACAAACTGAAAATCAGCAGATCCATCAGAGTGGAGGTCGTGCCCTCAAGGGAAACTACTTTGCCAGTGGTTTATATGTCCTGGGGGAAAGGCAGGTAACAGCTCCAATCTCCTCTAGCTGTGTGTCTCAAATAAGGGAAGGGAAAACAAAAAGGCTAAGAAACTCTTCTTAAGGCCACAGGGACTCAAGCCCATAAACAAAAAACTGGTTTTAATCATAAGACTCTAGACCACTTTCCCCACCAGTACATTGACACCCCATCAATAGGACTCCAATATAATAACAGTAGATTTATAGCAGAGAACTCTGAGATACACACTCTGTTTAAGGAGTTTCTAGCAAAACCCAAAAACGATAGAGAAAGAAACAGGACACTAGAGGAGGTCGAAGCCTCTGACATGTACAGATGAACCAAACACTGAGCAGCCTAACTGCTAGCTGTTTTAACATATAATCTCATACCAAAGACCTTTTACCTAAGCTCCTATTATCTGATACATCATGTCTGGCTTTCAGCAAAAACTACAAAGCATGCTAAGAGGCAAAACAAACCCACCACAGAGTGAAGAGATAAAGCAAGCATCCGAACCAGACTCAGATATGGCAGACATTTTGGAATTATCAGACTGGGGATTTAGCCATGATATAGCTATGTAACTAAATAACTATGATAAGAACTCTAATGGAAAAAAGACAATATGCAAGAATATAGAGGTAATATAGGCAGAGAGATGGAAACTCTAAAAAGGAATCAGCAGGAAATGCTTGAAATCAAAAACACTAAGAGAAATGAAGAATGCTTTGGATAGGCTCATCATTAGACTGGATATGGCCGATGAAATGATCAGTGAGCTTGAAGCGATGTCAGTAGAATTTCCCAAACTGAAAAGCAAAGAGGAAAATGAAAAAGATGTTACAGAATATCCAAACTGAGGAACCATTACAAAGAGTATAAAATACATGTAATGGGAAGATCTGAAGAAAGATAAACAAGAGCAGAAGAAATATTTGAAATAATAATGGCCGAGAATTTTCCAAAATCAACAGACACCAAACCCCAGATCCAGGAAGCACAAAAACACTAAGGAGGATGAATATGAAAAATTCTACACCTAGGTATACCATATTCAAACTACAAAAAATTGAAGACAGAAAGCCTTGAAAGAAGTCAGAGAAAAAAATACCTATAGAGAAGCAATGATAAGAATTACACTGGACTTTCTTCAGAAGCCATCTAAGCAAAAGGAGAGTAGGGTGAAATATTTAAAGTGGTAAAAGGAAAAAAAAAAAAAAGCTCCACAAACAACAATTCTGAACACAGGGAAATTATCATTCAAAAGTGAAGGAGGAATAAAGACTTTCTCAGACAAACAAAAACTGAGGGGATTTGTCACCAGTAGACCTGCCCTGAAAGAAATGTTAAAAGAAGTACTTCAAAGAGAAAATGATATGGGTCAGAAAGGCAGATCTATATAAAGAAAGGGCATTAAAGAAGGAGTAAATGGAGGTAAATTAAAATCTCCTGTTTTTCATATTCTTAATTGGTCTAATAAATCACAGTTCAAGTGCTTTTCAAAATCATCATAACAATTTATGGGGTGATTTTAGCTTATGGATAAGTGAAATGAATGAAATTTTAAAGAAAGTATAATTAGTATGCCAAGAAAGGAGAGAAAATTAAATTACATAAATGTTCCATTAAAATCAGAGAAGGGAGAGAGAGAGAAAAGACAGAAAAGAAACACATCACAAGTGCAACAAATTCAAAATGGATTGCGGACCTCAATGTAAGACACAGAACTATAAAACTTCTAGAAGACAACATAAGAGAAAATCTAGATGACCTTGTGTTTGGCAGTGAGTTCTTAAATACAACACCAAAGGCACAACCCATAAAAGAGATAATGTGAGAAGTTGGATTCCATTAAAACTTAAAACTTCTGTTCTGTGAAAGACACTGTCAAGCAAATGAAAAGACAAGCCACAGACTGGGAGAAAATATTTAGAAAACATATATCTGATAAAAGACTTGTGTCCAAAATATACAAAGAACTGTTACGAATTAACCATAAGAAGACAACCCACTTTTTAAGAGGGCAAAGATATGAACAGAAACTTTAGCAGACACAGATGTAAATGAGCACATGAAAAGATGCTCAATATCCTATGTCATCAGGGAACTGAAAATTACAACAATGCCATACCCCTATACACCTGTTCAGATGGCCAAAATTCCCCAGACCAGTGGGGTTGTGGAACAACAGGGACTGTCATTCAGCACTGCTAAGAACACAAAACAGTATGGCCAGTTTGAAAGAGTCTGGCAGTTTCTTTCTTTTTTTTTTTAAGACTTTTTTAAAGATTTATTTATTTATTTGACAGAGAGAGAGAGAGACAGCGAGAGAAGGAACACAGCAGGGGAAGTGTGAGAGGGAGAAGCAGGCTCCCCGCGGAGCAGGAGCCCGATGCGGGGCTCAATCCCGGACGCCGGGCTCATGACCTGAGCCGAAGGCAGATGCTCAATGACTGAGCCACTCAGGCTCCCCTGGCAGTTTCTTTCTAAAACTAAACACAGAACTACCATATGATCCAGCATTCTTTCTCCTAGGTATTTACCCTAATGAGTTTGAAACTCATGTTCACACAGAAACTTACACACAAATGTTTATAGAAGCTTTGTTCCTAATCACTAAAAGCTGGAAGCCACCAAGATGTCCTTCAGTAACTGAATGGATAAACAAACTGGTACATCCATACAGTGGAATATTATTAACATTAAAAAGAAATGAGTTAAAAACGGCATATTGCTAAGTGAAAGAAGCCAATTTGAGAAGACTATATACTTTATGATTTCAGCTATATAATATTCTATAAAAGGCAGAACTATAGAAATGGCCAAAAAAATAAAATCAGTGGTTTTTAGGAGAGCGGGACTGTAGGAACCCTCTGTACTATCTGGTCAACTTTTCTATAAACCCAAAACTGCTCTCAAAAGTAAAGCATTAATTTTTTTAAAAAATGTATTGTAGTACTGAGCATCCCTGTGATGACTCAGCAGTACTTGGTGTGAGTGGGCCAGATGGAGGGATGGAGCAAGCTGGAGTCCGTGGGGAGAGGTACGAAACAATTTGCAGGGGGCTGAAAGGTGATTCTAAGGACAGGACCTTGGTACCCACAATTAAGTCAAGGTGGACATTCTGACAATTAAGTGAAAGGAATCTGATGGCATAATAGGCATAGGTAATGGGTCTTCTCAATTTCAGTCTAGAAAGATGTTAACAGCTGTTACAGACGTCTGTAGTGCTGAAAGACCAAATACATGATACCTGGTTCTTCTGAGGCATTGATACTGCCTCTGTTCTTGATAATACTCTCCGGCAGACAGTCTGCTACTTTCTTTAGATGTCAGTTAAAATATTAATAATAAGAGCTTTCAAGGTAGAATTGAACATAATAAAATTTTCTCATTAAAAAGGAGAGCTATTAGCGTTAACTTTGCTTTAAAAAATAATAGCAGAGCACTGAGTATCAATTTAGAGACCAGCTGAGATTAGAGGTGTTGAGATAGATAAAGATTTTGGAGGTGCTGAGATTTGAATGATGAGTTTGTTTCTCTGCCAGATGCTCTGAAACACCTACACTCTTGGGCCTGCTGGTAGCTTCGGCATAGCCGCCAATGAGGCTCGAAGCAGGAAGAAAATTCTTGGAAGTAAGTGGAGGGGTCTGGATATGTCTCAGTCTTCTTTCTAGGATATCTTGAGCTTTTTTGTTTTTTTTTTAGCTTGTTTTTTAATATGTTCTATATTATCTTTCCAAAAATTCCCTTCACCTTTCTTTTCGAGAAAACCCTTCCTGTCAAGTTCCAGAAGCACATGAAAATGAGAAAGCCGTTGTTGTTTTTTTTTTTTTGATGGAATCTAGATATAGTTTATAGCTTATGGATTTTGAACACATAAGCATTATTGACAAAATATTTTGAAAATTCAAATGTGGAGAAAAGTTATAGTGCAAGAATAAAAAAAGTTTGAGTAAAAATAAGTCTGCTTTAATAAGTAGATACTTATTTTTAGTTATAAGGCTTGAAGGACTGACAACTCTGAAAACTCAATTCCATAGCACCAAGTCTGGTGCAGTGTGGGCAGCCATGCCATACGCTTCCTTGGAGTATTCCAAAAATAACCCTCTCAAACTGGAATCTGCCTCTGACACATCCTCTTCCCCACACTGACACTGTCTCTGGTTATGGGAGAACACAGCTTTACCTATCCCAGTCTCTCCAGCCGGCATGCTCAGCCGGTCCCTTGAACGTTGTTAGGGGATGGTGAGCAGACACCAGTTGTCAAGGAGCCTCTACTTGTTTTCTGTCCAGAGGTGTGAAGAGTGGACAACCCAGAGACAACCAGAGAAACAGAGGACTTTTTTTTGGAATAGAATCACAGCTTGTGTTCCAACACTGCACTGTATTCTTTCTTCAGGGCCAAAATGGGATTCCTAAGTTTTTAGATTCTAGGTGCATCATCCCAGGCAAGGTGATGGGGGGATTCTAGTAAGTTCACCTTGTTCCTAGATTTGAGGGATGTGGATATTCCCTTCCTATCTTCTATGAATGTGGAAGAATCGCATGACTGTGGGTAGAGTGGAGGCTCCCAACCTCCTGGGGCATTTACAGGCTCATCTCCCTCATCTCTAATTTTAGTGCCAAAGGGAAATATTCCCAGGCTACAGCAAAGAAGCTTTACCTTTCAATTATATTGGGGATCAAAGAAAGAAAGAACCCAAATCCCTCCAACAGGTTGATGTTGTGAGACACTTTTTTGCTTTGATGACAGGTACTGAGGCTTTGAAACAAAACAAACAAAACTGCCCTGACAGTCTCCTTGAAGAGAACATACCTGTTTTATAAGAAAAAGTTTTCTAAACTTGGGATTTATACCCCGTAAGGTTATAGTTAATAAGAGTTCAGGGCTTGTTCTGAAGGAGAAAGCTTAGAGAGGAGAGAATGTTTGAGATGCTGGAGCAGTTGAGGGAATGAGGCAGTGGAATTCCTTTTCTTAAAAGCCCTTCACGCAAACATGGGTTCCTCTACCTAGACAGTGCTGCTATTCTGACATTTCATGACTCTGGAGAGAGAAGACGTAAACAGTGATGCCAAGCACCTTGTGTCTAAATAGAGAATCAGGATTCTGTATCTTGAATCTATGCAAATGATTCTTAACTATATCATTGGACAGTCATCACGATAAACTTCTAAACTAAAATTCTTTGGACCTAATAATCATTGCTGAGAAGTAGAAAATGAGAGTGTTGTTGCTGACCCCAGTACACCTAGTTAGTTTTCTTAAAAGTCATGCTGATCTATTATGTAAGTTGAGAGACCGAGAAATTTTCCTCTCTTTATAAAGGAATAGCTATTAAAATGAATACTTTTACCTAAATAAGGGGCATATATTACTTCAGTGCCATATGAAAATATACCTGAATATGCTTCATATATCAATTAGATATTTGGTTGAGTCACTCTGAGTACGTTGCCTCTCTTCTTGTTGCCATAGTTACTGTTGCCTTGTGGGGCTACGGCCAGTGTCATTTATGTCGTAGACTATATTTATTAGCAAAGACAACAGTTTCTTCTGTTATTTACATGGTTCTCCCTCATTCACTGATTTCTTATGCTTTTCCTTAATGATTTGTTTTCTTTTCCTTGAATAATTTTAAATGATGCCATTTTCCTTCAGATTTTGACTGCTAAGACTTCAGTGGTTTTGATATGCAGAAAATCAGATTATAAAATAATCATAAGAAAATAAATAATAAAATAACAAGTATTTAAGGAAACTGCAAATTAAACTGAAAAAAATAGAAGCAAGATTCCTGAGCTATTCTAGATATAGCTATCCTGGCGACCTTCTATTTTCTTTTATTTGCCTTTAGAAAAATGAGGCCTTAAAAAAATTTCTTTCCCTGGTGATCATAGATTTTCATTCATATACGTTACCTAGTTTTATTCTATAACTTTGAAAAAGACAATCTTAAAAATTTCTTAGCAGTGGCATCAAATAATAGCTGTTTCCTTAATATGTCACTGTGATGGTGGTTATAAGGATAGTAACAGATTCATCTGGCACTCACTTCCCCTATTTCAGCACATTCATGTTTATTGGCCCTTTTTTCCACCTAAAGGGTCATGGTTACCATTTTACTAACTGTTCCGACAACTGAGATGTAGGACAGGTGACTTGTCCAAGGTCACACAGCTAGTAAATGACAGACGTAGAGCTTAGGTTTTCCTCGCAAGTCCACATGGCCTGCGGAGCTGACTGGCTGTGTCTCCCCATGGGAGGTGTGATTAGAAGGAGAGCTGGGAGAACTGACTTCCAAGACCAGCCTCACACTCGCTGCCTAATGCGGCTAAACCACTCAGACAGTGAGCCTTGGTTTCCTCACCTGTCAGATGGAAAGCATTTCTCTGCCCTGGTAAAGTAGTAGCTGACCGGATCAAAGGAGAATTAATGTGAAAGGGCATTAAAAACAAAACACTGTATATATGAGGGTCTGACCAGTACTCAGACATTTCTCTGTATGTTCATCAGAGGTGGATTAATAATGCTTTTGGCTGAACCCCCTGAAGGGCACCTTGTGCCCAGCTGGGCTCCCAGGGGTGAGTGTGCTCTAGACACTGTGTGATTTTGCTTCCTCTCTGACCCTTACTAAGTCCTCACTTAGACATAAAAGCACACATCTTCTGCAGAAATGGGGGGGATTTTGCTTTGTGTTGAATAGATTGGCACTGAAGTCTGTGTCAAAAGCCATTTCAGTGTCTCTGACATTCTTACCCTGTTTGTTGACAGTCCTTTTCTTTTTTTTTTTTATTCTTATGTTAATCCCCATACATTACATCATTAGTTCTAGATGAAGTGTTCCATGATTCATTGTTTGTGCATAACACCCAGTGCTCCATGCAGAATGTGCCCTCCTCAATACCCACCACCAGGTCAACCCATCCTCCCACCCCCCCCCATAACCCTCAGTTTGTTTTTCAGAGTCCATCGTCTCTCATGGTTCGTCCACCCCTATGATTTCCCCCGCTTCATTCTTCCCCTCCTGCTACCTTCTTCTTCTTCTTTTTTTTTTCTTAACATATATTGCATTATTTGTTTCAGAGGTACAGATCTGAGATTCAACAGTCTTGCACAATTCACAGCGCTTACCAGAGCACATACCCTCCCCAGTGTCTATCACCCAGTCACCCCATCCCTCCCACCCCA
>NW_023270854.1:54655503-54906932 GCF_011800145.1 Mirounga leonina | reverse complement strand
AAGAGGTTGCTGCCTGTGTTCTCCTTTAGGATTTTGATGGACTCCTGTTGACAGTCCTTTTCTTAAGAAGAATGCCTTTCTGCTTGGTCAGAAATATCTCCGTGGAGATGCCAGAACTGCTGTCTTACCATTAATAAATTTTGTAGCCCAAATCCTTTTTATTTTAAAGAAATATGGACATATCTACCCAAAGCCACAAAATAGAGGGAAAAAAACCCAGATGTTTTCAGCCTTGCTGGTAGACACACCTTTAGATAATCACTCCCTGGCCATTTGCAGAAGCAATTGCTTTCACAGTTCATATTGGCCTATTTATTTTTTTATTTTTTTTTATTATGCTATGTTAATCACCATACATTACATCATCAGTTTTTGATGTAGTGTTCCATGATTCATTGTTTGCGTATAACACCCAGTGCTCCATTCAGTATGTGCCCTCTTTAATACCCATCACCAGGCTGACCCATCCCCCCAACCCCTCCCCTCTAGAACCCTCAGTTTGTTTCTCAGAGTCCATAGTCTCTCATGGTTCGTCTCCCCCTCCGATTTCCCCCTATTCAAAAAAGAAATGCAAACTTGTATATACAGGGAAGAGGCTGAGAATAAAATTTAGTCATTTGTGTTTCACACATGTATCCTGAAGTATAGTGGAGAGATTCTTCCCTGAGTGCCTGAGACTCTGGGTTCAGTCACTAACTTTTTCTGTGGCATTGGACAACCCTTGTGGCATGTCTGTCAGAAGAGGGTTGCATTTGGCTAAATTGCAGGGAGTGGGGTTGTTTGTTTCCTCATTATGTTTATATCAAAAGATGAATTTTTTCACTTCTTTGAACTTAGGGGTTGGAGAATAAGTGTTCAAATAATCTTTGAATTGTTTTACTGTTTAACTTTAAAATTAAGACTGTTCCCTGAAAGATGTAAATCACTGCCCTAAAAGAAATTCTACATCTTGAACACGCTATCAGAGAAACCTTACTTTCAATATACCTGCTCAAGCAATGGTCTTGGTGGTCACGGCAGTCTGAATTAAGCTGTTTAGAAGCCTACCCCTCTCTCCAGTGCTTAATCACTTTCAAGCCTTGTGATTTGAGAGGTGCTTTGCTATGAGTGAACTGACCATGCTAATCCCAGATGTCGCCTATCAGTACAAATTAATCTTGGAAGAAATGCCAAAATGTTAGAAATTTTCTTTGGGGCTCCATTCCACCTAAGGTTGAAACTTCTTTAAATACTTCTAGAAAATTCCTTAGAGAAGTTGCAATAGGTAAAATGATTTCTCTTCTCTATATGTTTTGGGGTGATACAACTGTTCACCAAAAATAAGAGAGGTGTGCAATTTAAGTTGCTTCTTCAACAACAGACAGCATGGAAGTATCTAGTCATAACATCTCACAGATAGATTCCTCAGGTAAAAGGTATTAAGTTCTTGGAAAGAGTTAGGAAAGCAAGTAGTTCTCAAACTGTATTTTGTGTCTTCCAATGGAGTCATGGGGTAATCTAGAAGTCAACAGATAAAAGGGGAGCTCCCAGGAGGGGAAAGAGGCTGGAGCCCACCCACTTGGTGCTGCCCCCTCACCATGTAAGGGCCTTGCAGCATTTCCATAGAACTGTTTTTGTGGTGCCAGAATCCTTCATCTGTCATGTAGCCGTTCAACACATACTTTCTACACACCCGGCATGATTCTAGGCATGGAGGAGCCCACAGTGAACAAGAGCAGAGCTGGCCCCAGCTGTCATGGAGCACACGGTCTAGTGAGGGTGACTAACACGAAGCCGTGGCAGGTTACAGCTGAGGTAAGTGCCAGGAAAGAGCAGCACAGGGGCCAGAGGGTCAGCGAGGCTTCTCTGAAGAAGTGACGCAGGGTCCACTTCTGAAGGGTGAGGAGACATGAACTGGACAGCAGAGGAGGAGCAGGGGTGGACGGCAAGGAGAGAAAAGAAGGATGTTTGCTGAGTGTTTCCCTGAGCTGACAGTCTGAGTACCGTGTGTGTTACTTACTGAGATAATCTGATCCAATAGTCTTAATGCTATGTTAAAAATCCTGTTTTTCACCCAGTTTTACTAAGAGGAAACCAAGGTACAGGAATTGCATCACATACCCTTGGTCCCGCTGCCAAAGATGATGGAGCCAGGATTTGAACTCAGGTCTTACTGCAGAGTCTACACCCCAGGCCACCACCCTGCCCCCCTCAAACGTGAGCAGACTTTTCCAGGGGCTAGAGTGATGGCAACACACGCCAACAGTCTGCCAAAAAGATGGGTGTCTCAACCCATTACTTCTACGCCTGAGATGTGTGAGGCTATAAAGATGGAGTGGTGAGAGGCTTCAGTGGGAGAGGTGTTCTCACTAAACGGGCAAGCTCACGGGAGAACTGACAGCCTGTCTGCAAGGAAGGGAGCGAAGCAGGGAGCTTGAAGCAGCCTCGGAAGAGAGGCAGTGTTTGCCAGCACGCCGGTCACACTGGCACGACATGTGAGAAGTACCAAGGGGCCTGGTGAGTCAGATTCTGCAATAGCATTTGCGTGCCGTGATTCGTCCTCCAGACACCTCTCAGATCACAGTGAGTCCCTCTGCCCTTGTTGTACATAGCTTAGATATGACCACTGGACTGTGAACTTCTCCTCGGCCAGGAATCTTTTCTTGTTCCTGTTTCCTCTGGGCCTGGCCTCGTGCCAGTCCTGCAGTGGACACTCAGTGCTGAATGAATTTTGTAGCATTTCTGGAACCGAGTCCCTTTTGTAGAGTATTCCTCTGTAGAGTGTTCATTGCTTTATCAAATTTATATTTCAGCTATGCAAGCAGTTGCCTAATACACATAAATAGATTACAAATGTCTTAACTAGGTCAGCATAGTGTATTTTAAAGAGCCAACACAGGCTGAGAATATGTAAGACATATTAAAAATGGGAAGACGTAAGAAACCAGGGCAGGCTGATAATCACATGTTCCAACATTGGACTTGCTCTTCCGATATTAAATTTGTGGTGGAGAGTCTAAGTTGACAAAACGTTCTATTGGAATTCTGTGAGTTGTAAATGGTTTCTGCCCTGGCCGTCTAGTGTGCACTGTAGTTTGGAGATCTGTGGCATTCAATTTGCATAGCCCAATTTCGGGCCATGGCGGTACATTTTCCAGTTTGTTGACTTGTTCTTTCTCTAAAAACTAAGTGTCAGAATTCTTTATGCCTATTAGCCTACTTACTCACTGAATCTTGAAACAGAAAATTCTTCACTGTTGGCAAAGTAAGAGCCAGCTATTTGCAAAACTTAAATTGAGATTCTCTCTTTTACCCCAGACGGTTAGATAGGAAAAAATACATATGAATTCTGTAACTCACTGCCCTTTCAGCTGCAAAGGTCAAACAAGGATAGTTGACCTTTTTTTGCCATTTGCTTAAATGTCTGGAAACTGGTGTTCATCATTCCATAAGAGGCATATAAAGTACAGTAAGCCCTGTTGTTCCCTGTGACTAGTAGCTGGCAGGGAGAAGGCACTGATTCATTTTTATTATAATCCAGCAGCATATTGATTAATTCAATATATTGATCCAATATATATCAACTGCCATATTCTGAAAATTGCAATCAATTAGATATTGAAAATATGCTGAGCATATTTTATTGTTTTATGATTAAAAAGCACTCCACAGACTTCCTACACTTCTGAGCCATTGTTTTAACAACACTTTAAATTGTATTGATTGATGTGACAGTGCCAGTTAAATAGAAATTTCCAATCAATAACATGCTTTCAGCACCTGTCTGTATTTGTAATTTTTAAATCAAAACATTAAAGAAAAAAGTGCTTATGAAATTGAGTTAAAGGCAGTATTTTAGTCAATACTGAGGGTTTCTCTAAGTTCTTCATAAGTCTTTGGAACTACCTCTAATTGCTTTGCAAAGAACTCCAAAAGAGACATTTTATAATTGAACAATGCAATATTAGAGAAGCCACAAGGGAAGCCAGTCAGTAATCAAGCACAGAGCTCAGTGGCCAAATATGTACCATCAGTGTTTAATGAGACAGAGTAGCTAACTGATTAGAAATACTGCAAGACCCTGCTGGTGCCTGGGATATCTGCGCCCACAGCCAAAACTGCCACTTTCAATCATCCCTAGTATTAACGCCCATCCTGCAAAGCCAGGAATTTGTAATGCAATATACTGAAAACGATTGCTGGCGAACAGGGCACTTATAATGCCTGGGTCCGTTAATACAGTGGGGCACCCCTCCAGACCCCTTTCATCAGCACTGGTACTGCATCCTTCAGACTCCCACCGAATGCAGGAGAGTGGGTGGTGTCCCAGGGCAAAGGCCAGTGTCTCCATCAAAGTTACAGAATAAATTCCATCCACTGCTGAAATTTTCAAGAAACGGCTGAATTCACCCACTGAAGGAAATGCATCAGGATTTCTACCCAGTTCTTGAATGAAAATACAGATGCAGGCAGCGATGGCCTTGGGGCTCCTCCTGGCTCCAGGGCCCGCAGGGTTTAAACAGAATGCTTCTAGGGGCAGTCAAATTAGATTGGCGCTGCGTGTTCTTAACTAGTGTGTGCTGAGGATGCAGCGGGAATCAGAGCACGAGGAGGTCAGCAGAGGACCCCTTTGCTGCGTGGGAGGCTGAGAAAGGGTCGTCAGATTGACTTGGAGGGCTCTCACAGCTGACCGTGACCCTCGAAATAGCTGCCACCATCACTTCTCACGTGCGCTTACCCCAGAGACCTGGGGCAGGAGGAAAACAAATTTCACAGCACAGAAGGAGCCTCAATAGGTTTCCAACTTGTTCACGTCACTTGTCCAGGATTCCGTATGTACCATCTCGAGAAAACGTCTAAGAATTTAAGAGCAAATCAATACATGTTCTGCAACAAAATTTGCTTAACAAAGTTTTTCCCATTATGAGCAGATCACCTACTAGGAAAAAAAAAATTATTTCCTTTACTTGCCCTCCTTCTCTCCAGAGCACATTTCAGAGCCATGTCATTGCCCTAAGAGGAAAAAAAAAATCTCCATTAAAAACCAGAAGGTGTACACATCACAACAGCAGTCCATGGAGCTACTGGGGGACAAAGCTGGTCTTCAAATAGCAAATTGGAGAGCTGCTCTGCCCACTGGAGTCAGACTACATTACATTTTGGAAAATATCAGGCATTGATTTTGTTGAGTTGCTTAAAATTAAATACTTTAGAAACTAATGTGCACAGGGATTAATAATAGCATTACCATTTATGAAGACTAAGAAACCTTGCTTAAATTAGAAAAATGGTGCAGGGACATTATTAATTTTTTTATCATTTTGAAGACTACAAGGTTAATTGCTTTTCAAAGTGGTGAGACTAACTAGTTTTTACAGAGTTTCTACCTATAGGAAAAGGCTAAGACTAGATTAGCCAGGATTTTATATGGTTCTAAAGAATGTCTTTGACACACTATGGGGAAGTACGTGGGCCAAATAGGATTCGGTGAGAAATTAGATTATACAGAGTTCTTTATCTAGAGGAAAAGAATACAGAGAATTAACATTGAACCCTTCCTTTGACCTCCAAATATTGTGTCACTTTTTATAGCATTTTTTTATTATGTTATGTTAATCACCATACATTACATCGTTAGTTTTTGATGTAGTGTTCCATGATTCATTGTTTGCGTATAACACCCAGTGCTCCATGCAGTACGTGCCCTCTTTATTACCCATCACCAAGTTAACCCATCCCCCCACCCCCTCCCCTCTAGAACCCTAGGATCCTTTTACTCTAAGATCAGCTCTTCAACAAACATTTTATGGAACAATTACTGTATGTCCAGCACTGTGAGTTTTCAAACAGTCAACCTAATGGTAGCCAGTCCAGGTAAAGAAGTACAGAAGCAAATAGTTTTTTAGTTAGCAAGCTCTGGAAAATCTTGGTCATTGGAAGTGAAATAAAAAAATTCATCTTTCTGCAATTTAACTCAAACAGATCTCCGTTTGCATTGTGGTTAAGAGCATAAGAATTGGAATTCATTCATTCATTCATTCATTCATCTATTTAATAACCATGTATAGATAGTCTACTGTTTGATAAGCACTGTATTAGACATTGGGGTATATTGCTTGCCCAAACCAGAAACAGTCCCTACCGTCACTAAGTATTACATTCTAGCTGGAAGACAGATTAATCAAATGACCATATTTTTAAAATGTCAAACTGTACCTGTGGCAAGTGCTATAAAGAAGAATTTATGTGAGATTTTAGGAGCCTATTTATTATGAGAGGACTTGATGTAATTGAGGAAATAATGTGAGTTTTCTGAGGAAGGGACATTTGAGCTACAACTTAAGGGATGGACAGAAGGTGATGAGGCAGGGGGAGGGAAGAAGGAACATAGCAGCAGAGGGTAGTTGTACAAAAGCCTCATGGAGGGTGGAACAGTAGAGCATCAGGGACTAAGAGAAAGGGTGGAGAGAAGGAATGGTTGTGAAGCTAGCATGGTTCAAGCTGAGCCTGGAGGAGTCTGGTCTTTGTACTGAACACAATGGCAAGGCATTGTTGGACTTAAAGCAGGGAGAGTGAATAAGAGGGAAGTGGGCAGAGTAGATATAAGCTGAGCAATTATTGGAAAACTAGTGGAGTTTCCAGGATAAAGGCGATGGTGGCTCAGAGTTGCATGGTGATATGGAAGGGATGGAGAGAAGAGAATATATTCAAGATGTATTCAGAGGTAAACACCAGCAGGATATTGGGGATGGGAGGCAGGGGATATTAAGGATGACTTGGGCAACTGAAGGGGTGTTGTAGCTTTCACTAAGGAAACTTGAAAATGACCAGGTTTGGGATTTGAGGGCAGTGGGAGCAGGAGTGAGAATACTGAGATGGGTTCGAATACACAGAGTTTTGAGAAGTCTTTGAGAGAACCAAGAGGAAATATCAGGTAGCAAAGACATGGGCCAGAGCTGGCACTCAGAAGTGAAGTTTAGGCTGGAGATTAACCTTTGTGGGTATGTGCATAGAGCAGGTAATTGAACTCCTGGGTCCAGGTGCAATCAATTAGGGAAAGGCACTCTAACCCTTGAAGACTGGTTCCAGGGGAATGAGTCATAGGGAGAGAGAGAATCATCTGCTCAGAAGTTGGGAGAGGCAAGGGCTGCTATGTCATGAGCATCTAGAGAAAAGAATCTGTTAAGAACAAAGGAGGGATCCTAGCACTGAATGTGCTGAGAGGTCAAGTAAAATGAGGACTAACTCATTTTACTCACTGTCCTCAGTAAAATGAGGACAAACTATATGTGGGACTGAAAATAAATTATGTTAGATTGAATGATGTCAAGGTCACTGAGGGCATCAGTGAAACATGGTAGAGCCAAGGTCAGATTCAGGTGACTGAGGAGAGAGTGAGAGGTGTAGACATGGAGACAGTCAATAAGACAACATCTTCAGGAAGGTCAGCTGAGAAGAGGAGGGAGATAGGCTGAGGCCTGGCAGCCAATAGGGCATCTTGGTGGGGGGGGAGGGCTGTTGAATGAGAGGTGCTCAAGGGTGTTCCAGCACCAGTGGAAGGATCCTCTGAAGCAGGTTGAATTTGTATAAGCCAGAAGGACTCACTGAGGTCATAGTTTCTGAGAAGGCTCAAGAAGATGGGATTAGCCTCAGGTGGACAGAGAGACAGTTTCCATAAGCTCAGTTTTAGGAAAATGTGGGCAGTCCAGTTTGTGGCTTCTATTTTTTCTATAAAGTAGGCAGCCAGGTCATCTGCTGGAAGGGTTCAGAGACAGGCGGCAGTTGGGAAATGCCAAGTGGCAGGGCAGAGGGAAGGGAGGCTTGCAGCAGTGTGTGTGGAGAGTGGAAAAACAGGTGAGCCAGGGCAGTGCCGTGGGGCCGCTGGGTGGGCAGCACTGGAGGCCCCCTTGCTCTTGATGCTTGTGAATGTTTAATGGGACCAGTCTGCCCTTATGAAGCCTCCGCAGGCACAGAAAAAGCAGTTGGGGAGGTTCTTCTCAGACTGCAAACTTGGCCAGATGGTTGCAATGAAAAGACAGAGAAATAAGGAAATGTGAAGTATTTGTAGGACATGAAAAAATTTCCACTGAATCTGAGCAGACAGTGGAGGGGAGTGAAGAAAGAAGGCCAAGAGGTTGGGAGCAATTAGGGGAATGAATCATTTGAAGATCCCCATGAGGTCCAGCAGCTCATCAACCAGTTGAAAGCTGATGGGTGACAATGGTGGGGGTAGTCTTGGAAATCCCTGATGCTGCTCAGCCCTGAGGCTCATGGCTGGAGGACCCTGCTTCTCCCCTGGGGTCCTAGACCCAGAGATGCAGGCTCCACAGGCCTCACCAGTAGGATGGGTGGCCTTGATGGCCAAGGCCTCCAGGTTCTGCCATGGACAGGCCACATGTATGGGGCAGGCTCCTTTACCCCCAACCCTCAGTTTGCTCATCTGGAAATTGGTGTTGGCTCTGTGTGGTTGTGAGCATTGACAAGGTTACGGCTGTGTGACAGCACAAAGCCTGACTCCTGACTGGGAATGCATGAAAAGTGCCAAACACTGCGCTGTGTTTCTTGTGACACAGACATTTCCTGGGCACTCCACATGTTTCATTGTCATTATTGTTTTATTTTAACTCTTAAGAGTCAAGGCAAAAAGACAATTTGGATTTCATAGAAACTGTGATTTGTAACATAGCAATAAAATGATACTGATGTAATCTTTTCTCCTCTGACTACTGCTGAGAGTTGAGAGCTGCAGGTCAGCTGTGGGGGTGCCACAGTGGGGGGCGAGCTGACCTTAAAACAAGTGTCTTAGGTGCTTGCTGTCCTTGAGGGCCTCTCTTTTTCGGACCAGGACTAATTTAGGTTCCTTTCATAAACCATACATTGCAAGTGTCAGGCACTGAGGAGTTAGGCCACTCAAAGGGCTCCTTGCCTCGAAAGAGATGTGAGTAAAAGGTTCACTCATTTAGGTTTATTTGATTCTCTGTCACCCACACTCAACAAAGATGGGCCTGGGTCCTATTTATCTTTGAATATACACACTCATGCAGGTGCTCAGTAATTGTTTGTTGCGTGGAGTAGACTGATCAGTAAGGCTTTAGCTCTGTATTGGCTTAGGGCGGGGCTTCTGCTCATCTCAGCACTACTGACGTTTGGGGCCAGATAATTCTTTGCTGTTGGGGCGGCCCATGCATTGGGGGATGTTTAACAGATCTAGGGAATAGATGCCATTAGCAACCCCCCCCCAAATTGTCACAACCAAAAATGACTCTGGATATTTCCATGTCTTCCAGTGGAGGGGGACAAAATTGACTCTGAGAACCATCGGCCTAGAGGAAATCTTTAATGTGATCAATCTGTTAAATTCTTTGAGTTTATTGAATTATTTGCAGAGGAAAAAGTCTGAACTATAACCCAAAATATCTTGCATGGTTTATTTTTGAGAAGTGAGATTCTAAGTGTGGTAGTTTCCTTCTGTATTCTTCGGGCTTTTCTGTAGTGCCTCCTGTTTCTCCACTATACATATATTGCTCTTATAATTTAAAAGGAAGAGAATGAATAAAGTTTAATATATGAAAATGATTCTTTTAAAGGTATGTATTTCTTCCTGATATCCAGACATTCCTAACAATCATTTTGATATAAGCCAATGAACATTTATTATAATTGTGAATTTTGTTTATCTAACTATCATGACTTTGAGTATTTCAATCAGCAGTGTCATAATCTATTATTAATTCAAGTTCAGACTTTGGGATAACCACACATGTCAAGTGTCACTATTAGAGTCTGAGGGCCCAGAACAGGAAAGAAGAGGGGTGTGTGTGTCTGTGTGTCTGTGTAAGTAATAATAACCCCCAGTCAAAACTTAATTTTTGAAAAATCAGCCAACTAAGAGATTCTGTAACACTCCAAATCAAAGAAAGATTAAAAAGAAAGGATCTATGTTACCTCTACCTCACCCCTTAATTTGTATAGGTTTAAATGTCAGGGAAAACCTAAAAAGTGAAGGCTTTCTTTTAGCACAGAAAGGGGGAAAAAAGTCATTAGACAAAGATAAAGAGCCAACCCTGGCATTCAGATAGGTAGCAGAGTATTTTTAAAGGAAGGAAAAGTTTTCCTTTTTTTTTCCTTCAATAGTTTCATCACAAGTGATCTTAGAAACCTACTGTCTTAGTTGGCTTGGGCTGCCATAACAAAATAGTATACACTGGAGGCCAGAAGTCCCAGATCAAAGAGCCAGCAAGATGGGTTTCATCCTGAGGCCATTTCTTGGCTTGTAGGGAGCCACCATCTTGCTGTGCACTCACATGACCTCTCTTTGTGTGTGTGTGTGTGTGTGTGTGTAGGGGGGGCGGGGGCTGCAGCAAGAGAATAAGCTCTCTGGCATCTCTTAATATATGGCCACTAATCACATTATGAGGGCCCCACCTTCATAACCTAATCCAACCCTAATTACCTCCCGAAGTTCACATCTCCAAATACCATCACACTGGGGGTTAGAACTTCAACATATGAATTTAAGAGGGGGACACAAACATTCAGTCCATAACACGTACTCAATGATAACATGCAGAAATGGGTGATAGAATTGTTCATTATTTATGAGGCAATGATTGACCAAAAGCTCTCTCTGGGGCGCCTGGGTGGCTCAGTTGGTTAAGCGACTGCCTTCGGCTCAGGTCATGATCCTGGAGTCCCGGGATCGAGTCCCACATCGGGCTCCCTGCTCGGCAGGGAGTCTGCTTCTCCCTCTGACCCTCCCCCCTCTCATGTGCTCTCTGTCTCAAATAAATAAATAAAATCTTTTAAAAAAAAAAAGCTCTCTCTGGAATAATATTTGCTTGTTCAGTGGAATATAGGCATTTGTGTTGCTGATTTCTTTCTGTCAGATACTCCTTCAACATTGACACAATCGTAGTACCCATCTTTTATTTACCAAGGTGCCCACTCCTCCCTTCAGTGTTACTGTCTCTTAGCAGGTCACCAAGTCAGGGGAACAATCAAGAGATGATTCTATTATCCTCTAGAATTATTTTCTAGTGTCTCTATTAAAACAATGTTTAAGTAACTTATTTTGATCTGCATTGGTATTGGTTAAATCTCATTGCGACATAAATAATACAGCAAGATTTCATTACAGTGCAAGTTATTTGCTAGCCCTTTGGTCCCATTATAATGAGATTAGAAAAAGAGTATGTTAATGCTGAAGAATTTACATTGATTAGAGCATATAGGTTAAATAAATCTCTCTTAAATATTGAGAAATGGGGAAGAGGTGATAATAAAACAAAAATGAGATATTTGGAATCATTTTAAAAATATATTTTCTACTCTGGAAAATCTTATTTTTCCTAAGTACGCAGATGAGTCTCTACCCCTGGAGAAGCCACCTGTGGATATGACACACATTTCCTTTATACAGAACCTTATTTTGAACCTTATACAGACTTACACACTCATGCAGGTGCTCAGTAATTGTTTGTTGCATGGAGTAGACTGATCAGTAAGGCTTTAGCTCTGTATTGGCTTAGGGCGGGGCTTCTGCTCACCTCAGCACTACTGACGTTTGGGGCCAGATAATTCTTTGCTGTTGGGGCGGCCCTGTACCTTATACAGAAATCCTCACATTTCCTTTATACAGAACCTTATTTTTCACAGATGCTGAGAAGTAGAGTTTCTTGCTCCATCCTGGAGTCCATCTTTCCCCCAAACCCAAGGAGATATTTGGAGTCTGTCTTAGACAAAGGTCAGGGTTGGCTTCCCCGGTTTTGCAGGTGGTTTGTGTCCTCTCTCCTGAACTAAGTGCAGTTGTAAACGCTTGCTCTTTGCGGGATCTTTCCAATAAATAGCTAAGACCGAATGAGCTGCGGAAGCACAGTGTTTTTCACATGATGCCCATTCTGCTGAAACTGACATAGATAGAGGACGGTATGTACCCACATATATACTTGCTCATCTGTCTTGTAAGTGTTCGTGTTCACATCTTCCCCAGTGGCAATATTTTTTCTCTGGCAGCACTTCCTTCCACCCCACAAAGAAAGAGTTGTGTTATTTGTAGAATCACCAGCTCTATAGATACCTGTCACCAGGGCAGTGCCCCAGGAGCTAGGTCACACATTATCTTTGAGGGGTGTTAACATTTGTTATGGTGTGGTTTGCATCAGTCTCCTACTGGCCAGGCCCAAAAGATAGACATAGTCAATAGATTCAATGTCCTTGTCCTTCTTCTCTCTAATCACTGAACCAGAATGGTACACAGATGCTCCACTTATCCTAACTTGTTCCAAGTATTATTTCTCCTGCCTATGGATGTGAGTTATTTTACTCCTTATGTTTTTCCCAAGTTCTTCTATCAACTCTTTCCTCCCAGTGCCAACTACTCCTCTGGAGCCAACTTTTATTTCCCTGTTCTGCATAAAACCAGCACTTTTATACATTAACTGAAGTACTATCCTGTCCTCATCTAAGAGACTAGGAAAGGGATGGGGGCTGGGGGAGTAGTGAGTTGCATGCTTGGATCTTTGAAGAACCAGGTATTCCCCAACATTTATCATTAAGCCTCCTCTGTATGATCTCAAATGTCATTACTGTGGAGGTACAGAATGAAGTTTTCCAAACCATAATCCTTCAAGCCTATGTTAACAGAGGCTGCGGTTGGCTATGCAGTTGTAAGTGGTTGTTGTTACAGATCTGTGTTCTACCAGTTATTCATTTGCATTTTGCAAGAAAAATAACTTAACCTGTTACTATATATTAAGTCAGTATAACATGAGATTTGTAGAAATCAAGTTTCCAGTCTTAGATTTTTACCTTCAAGGGAAGCATCCTGCACATGTGGGACATAGTAACTATATCCCAGTTAATTCCTCCACTACAAAAATAAGATGCTTCTGATCTGTGAATTTCTCAAGAGGCAAAGGATGGTCCCTCCCAACAATTTGCAAATGGCTCAGAAGTTGGGCACAGAGAAGTAGCATTTCTTGTATATTCTCTGCCAATCTGAAATGAGGTGAAGGAAGGGATTCATCTTCTCAAGAACACAGGAACACTGTGTTCTGGTCTGTTATGCTTCTTGGAAACAGGTGGATCAGCTTGCAAAAACCCCTTTAAATTGACGCTAAAATAATGCTTCATCATCACCCTGGTCCTATGGGGGAAAAACATAAATCAGAGAAACACCTGGGCTTGAAACTTGGGTCCCATGAGGCTTTTCTCAATGATCACAAACTCTAGTTTCCTAGCAAGTTAACAATTGGATTGATTAAGTATTTTAATGGGTCCATCTAGTGAAAGAACAACTATAAAATTGAAACACTTGGAACCAGCTAGGTAAAGAAACATGAGATGGTAGAAATAATGGATTTGGTCATGCATTGAGTAATTTACAACAGTACGCTTTTTGTGTTTATGAGGGAAAAAATACCATTGGGTTTGATTTAGCTGCCTGGCTGTTTATGATTTACTTGGGTCAGTTGCAGTGTGTTCTGTGTTCGTATGCCTGTTTTTAAATGTTTTACATCGTTATTATAAGAGATTTTTAAATGCAGTGAAATTTCAAGCCAGAAAATTCTTAGAAAACTAATGAAATAGAGAAAAAATTGGGAGAGCGGTAAATAAGACAGTTTTGAAACGGTTTATTTGGCAAAACTTGAAGGGTGAAAGCAAATGTATTAGGCCTGCCCAAATAAGATGAGTGGCAAAGTTTTATCTCTTTTTGAGACTCAATAAACCTGTAGTGCTCCAGCTGAAGTTGGAAGCACACCCAAGTCTGGGAGGGGAAGCCTGCTAAACCAAAAGTGAGTTAGTGTTGTTTCTTACCCCCATAAAAGCCTCTTCTTTGTGAAAACAAACCTAATACTTCATTTGTTTTTAGTAAAACAATGAAAATTAATACTTGATCAACAGTCAGAAAATGTACATATGCATGTGTTCCGCCTACTTTCATTTAACGATGCAAGTCTCCCAGACTTGGCTTTTTGCTAGGTACTGGGTCTATCAGCCAGATTTTTAGAAAGCTAAAAAGTATATTCTTGATTTTTAGTAGGCATAACATGAGCAAGTACAAAGTTCAAAAGTATAAAGGGGTACCCAGTGGAAACCAAGTGCCCTTCCTGTTCCTGTCCTACAGAGCTGGCTTCTCTCCCCAGGATAATCACGCTGACCCTCTTCCTGTTCTCTCTCCAGAGAGAACTCTCTACATACTTATATGTGTGTTATGTATTTATGCACGTGATGGCATGCTGTATATATTATTAAACACTCCCTCTTTTCATTTAGCAATAAAATGTGACAGATGGCTCATATTAGTACATATGGAGCTGCCTCACCCTTTTTTACCAAGTGGATATATTATAATTTATTTGACCAATTCCCTGTTGACAGCCGTTAAGGTGGTTTTCAATGTTTGCTACATAAAGAATGCTTAACAGAGTGTTCTACATTCATCATTTTACATTTCTGGGAGTCTATAGGATAGATTTTTCTGGAAGTGGAATTGTGGGTCAGTGGAGGTGTGCCTTTTAGATAATGCCACACTCTTCTCCATAAAACTTAGACCCATTTCTTCCCACTGACAGTGTCTTGAGAGGGCCTCTCTTGGCATATATTGTATTGGGAAATTTGTTTGTCTACGCTAATCAAAAAGGCTTAAAAATAATATTAAGAGTGAAAGTGAGCATCTTTTCATGTTTCAAGAGTTGTTTGTATTCATTTTTCTGTGAACACTTGTTTAAATCCTGTTTCCATTTTTCTGTTTAGTTGTGGCTCTGTGTGTATATATAGGAAAATTAGACATTTTTCTGTATTGCAAATTGTAACTACTGCTTTTCAGTTTATCATTTGTCCTTGGACTTGCTAATAGCATTTTTTATGGCTTTTAATATATTTTTTGTATTCAAATATATCAGTATTTTCCTTTGTGGCTCCTAGATTTGTATTGCATTATAAGGGGCTTCTGTCTCCTTAAAAAGAAATATACCACGGCTTCTTGTCGTTTTACTGCTTTTTTTTTCTTTTTCTTTTTTTAGTTGGAAGTATTGCTCCATTTGGGATTTATATCTGTCTCAGGTGTGAGATAGAGATTTAACTTTCCTTTTTCTTAGCTGCCTGTCCAGATGTCCCTACTCTACTGGTTGAATGGGCGATCTTTTCCACACTGGCTCAAAATCCACCTTTATCATATGTTAAATTCTCTTATGTATTTTGGTTTATTTGCATTGATCTCCCTGTTTGTTCATGTGTTAGTACTAAGCAAGTTTTTTAAATTGTTGTAGCTTTATATAAGATCTTAAAATCTAAATAGCAACTTTGTCTCTCTAAACACTCTTCCTTTTTAGAATTTTCCCGGCTACTCTTGCTTATTCTTTTTTCCAAATGAACTTTAGTATCAGTTTTTCTGGTACAAAAACAAAATCCTGTCTTCCAAATGAACTTTAGTATCAGTTTTTTCTGGTACAAAAACAAAATCCTGTCGGTAATCTTACTGAGATCGTATTAAATTCATGGTTTAACTTTGAATTTGCCTCTTTATGAAGCTAAACATAATAAGCCTTTCCCTGCTCAAATTTTTCCTGTTTCTTGATAGTGTTTTCAGTTTCCTTATGTGGAAATCACAGCCTTCTTATGAAGTTTATTCCTAAGCATTTTATTATATTTGTTGCTACAACAGGTGGAATCGTTTCTTCCTCGATGTCCTCTAGCTAGCATTGTTTGTATGTAAAGTCGGCCAATTTCTACACATTAATTTCGACTGTACCACTGGGTCATACTCTCTTCCTATGTATAATTTTTCCATGGAATTGTTTTGTGTTTTCCAGGTAAATGAATGTGTCATCTACAAGTAATGATCATTTTACTTATTGAAAGCTATTTTATTCTCATTTTCCCTTTACTGAAGTAGCTTCATGACTTTTGGGCAGTATACCCAAGCCTTCTCTCTGGCAAGAAGGAGGGGGTTTTCTGAGGTGTCAGAACCATGTCTCCCATATGACCAGCAAGAACCCTGCTACTGCTTATACTTAATTCTACCTGTGCTTTTACTGTGATTTTGTTTGGTTAGTCCCTTACTTACTGAAAGAAATTACAGTAATTCATTTCTCATATTTGTTTAGTAGTAAAGAAGATGGAATAAGACGTGGTCATGGCTTCAGTAATTTAAACTTTCATTTTATTGGTGTCCTTACAAATTCTGTTTAACACTCAAAGAGAAGAAAAAATGTTTAAGTTGCCAAAGTTTAAAATTACCCAGTTAAAAATATATGGAGTGTTATTTTAATACTGAGCATGTTCTACTGTGGTCTCATTATTTGAAAATTGGCAATCTTGTGAGGAACCAAATTGTTTCTTTTCTTTATAACTTCAGTCATGGCGGTCTCCAGTGTCAGAATGCTCGTAAGTCTCATCTGTATGGACATTACCTGTTCACTAGCAGGCATACAAGGCACTTCAGATTCCCGCTTGTGAGATGATTGATCATCTTAGTTCAATTGTAGTTAAATTTAACATAGGGTGGGAAAAAGTCATGTAAGAAGTTATAGATAGAATCTTAGCTCAGAAACCAGTTTTTGTGCAGCCCTTGGCAAATCATTTAACTTCTCTACTTTGAAATTTTCAAATTTTGATTGTAAATATTATTAATTAGCATTTAATATTAACATATTTATTTTTTTAAATATTTTATTTATTTGAGAGAGAGAGAATGAGCGGGGGGAGGGGCAGAGGGAGAGGGAGAAGCAGACTCCCTGCTGAGCAGGGAGCCCGACGTAGGATCATGACCTGAACTCAAGGCAGATGCTTAACCAACTGAGCACCCCTAATATTAGCAAAACTATTAATATTAAATAGTCAACTTCTTATATCTATAATCATACTGTTACAGGAACACAGGGCTCTTGTCTCACGGAGTCGAAGAATGAATCTCGTGGACAAAGGAGAGTGAGCAAAGTGATGGAGTTTTATTAAGCAAAGATACAGAAAAAGCTTTCTAGAGTGAGAGGGGTCATGAATGGGTTGCCACTGAGGGCTTTTAGTGGCAGTCTTTTATTGAGAACTGACTGGGAAGCTTGTGGTCTTGAGTTTCTTGTTGTGCCATCTTGATTTGAGCATGGACTATTGATAACACCTTTAATGACTTAATTCTTTGAGATTTGGCCATTTTCTATGATTACACTGTAACTGCCAAAGAAAAATATTCCCTAACATTCAGGACCAGGTGCTCTGTTCCTTATCTCTTGTTCACTCTGGCTTCTGCCTGCCAGGAATAGTTACAGAGCCCAACCAGGGGCCCCCTATCTCTCCCTGTCTATACCTTAACCCTTTCCTTATTCAATCCTCTATAGTTATTATTATGAATCCTCACTAAACAGCCCTTTATAGTTGGTATTATTACTCACTATGGTTATTCTGATCCCAATATGGCATTTTAGCTGTGGAAACTGGGTAGGTTGCATGATTTCTCCCATGCTCCTTCAGCAGATTGAAGGAGCAGCTGGGATAGAACCCACAACATTAGGTTTTTCATAAGCTGCTGCCTCTAGCATACAACAAATCCATCAGACTACCTCCCCACAGTTTGTCTACCACCTTCTCAGAAAGTGAAGGATTAACACTTACCTCTTGCAAAAGTCATTGTAAATGGGAAATGTTAAATAATATAAGTCAAGTAGATCTGGCAATAAGACACTGGCATCAAAAAGCTCTGTGAAAGTGGGGCGCCTGGGTGGCTCAGTTGGTTAAGCGACTGCTTCCAGCTCAGGTCATGATCCTGGAGTCCCTGGATCGAGTCCCGCATTGGGCTCCCTGCTCAGCAGGGAGCCTGCTTCTCCCTCTGACCCTCCCCCATCTCATGTGCTCTCTCTCTCTCATTCTCTGTCTCAAATAAATAAAATCTTTAAAAAAAAAAAAAAAAAGCTCTGTGAAGGCTTATAAAATATTTTAATTAAGTGACTCTATTTGAAATAATATTCAAAGGGGGCAATGACCACAATTTCCTTTAAATTATATATACCACATCTTTTTCTTTCCTCTAATCTAGCATTTGACTAGATTAAAGACTAGATAAAATGTGTAAGACTGGGAACAAGTCCGTTGCAGAAAGGGCCAATAAAAGGAAAAAGCCACAAAGAGAGAAGTCAGTCAGTAAGAGCATGATGAATCTATGCACTTACTAAATTCTTGTTTATCTGCAGCTGACATAATTTAAGTGATCCTACATAACCAACAGTTGTTATTCTACCAGACATCAGATAGATGACAGGCAAAATATCCACCAACACTTTAAAACATGGAGTAGGAATCCAGGAAATAAAGAGCGATATGAAACTACACATAGTAAAGATTTGGGAGAGTAAAAGGGAGTGAATTTTAGAAACAGCAAAAACGAGCGTACTCACCCACAAATGGGCTAACCCAACACTGACAGCCTGGAAAGATCCAGGCTTGTCTTGGCGTTATGACTCATTTTGAAAAAACCAGATGAAGTTGGGTTTCATTGAATCGGTGAGGACTATGGGGTGAGGGATGGGAAAGTGAATCCCCTATCTGAATTTAGAGATCCCTCCAAGAAGAGGCAAAAGTACACTCTTCTCAACCAAGGAGCAGTGGCTTGTAAAGTATATGCCTGTCACATTTTACCTGGAAGATCAATGCTGTAGATATCCAGTGGATGCTTAGCTAAGTATTCTGGAATGTTCTGGAATGTCATTTTTTTCAGAATTTTGTCTCATTTTGTGGCCACCAGAGCCAAACCAGAATCCTTGTTTTCTAATGCCCTCCATGTTGCTGTGTATGTATGTATGTAAGTATGATCACCCTGAGGAAGAGAGGTGGTATTGATGGGCATACATGAGTAAGCAGGGAAAAGAAAAGAAGCTGCTTGGAAGAGAGAAATAGAAATTATTTTTAAACACCCTCTGTGACTATTTAAATGTGGGAGGCGTACTGAACTTTATTTTCAAGTATGTGACCTTTTCACAATCATAAACTGCATACTGGAATGTGCTAGAATGTGCAGTAGTTTTAATTAGCCACCCTATTGTGTAAAACCAACAACCAAACTGAATATGAGGGGTTTTTTTTAAAATACCCATTGATTTGAGTAATTAGAAAAAAGGAATCATTGTAAGCAACATTCTTCAGCTGAGTTTATCCTGGCCTTTTGAATTTTAACTAGAGTAGGGGGGAAAAAAAAACGTAAATTACACTATCTGGTTACAATTTATTAGTTTAGAAAAATGAATATGGCCAGCACTAATTAATTAGCAGAGGCACTATTTATGTGATGGCATCTTTCAGCTTGCTCACCTTAGAGGGGAAAAGATAGGTGGTTTGTGTTATTTTGTCTCTGTGGGGTTTAGCAAGGCAGTATCCTGGAATATATTAGCAAATAACAATGACAGATTCATTTTGTATTTTGTGCCCTGAAAAGCCATTTATGTAAATGTAAATGCTGTATTTGTAATATAAAAATAGCTGGAAATTGCCATCTCCTGAGTGTTTGAGAGAGATGGCAGGAGAGGGGAAATTAGGAACCCCCAACTGCATTGGGATTATTAACTCTTTAAAAAAAATGCATGGTAATGCCCTCATTTCATGGAATTCCAATTGATGGCCATCCAGTCTTCAAAATAAATAATTACAGTAGTCGTGAACACTGCAAAAGAGTACAGTCCCAGATAAGAAACCATAAGAGACTCTTAATCTTAGGAAACAAACTGAGGGTTGCTGAAAGGGAGAGGGGTGGAGGGGATGGGGTAACTGGGTGATGGACACTGGGGAAGCCATGTGTTGAAATGAGCACTGGGTGTTATATAAGACTGATGAATCACAAACCTCTACCTGTGAAACAAATAATACATTATTATATGTTAATTAATTGAATTTGAATTTAAAAAATATTTAAAAAAAGAAATAAGGAGGAACTTGCAAGAGAATTGTAATAATGATCAATTTTGTATAAATGAGAAATCGACAGTTTGTCATTGTACATCTGTGGTATGCAAAAATACCAATACAATAAAAAATAGAAACTATTAAGAAAATGTTGATTTATGGATAACTTTTCAGAGATATGTCTATTGCATAAAGTGGAGTACATTTATTTTTTATCTCAATGTGACTTTTTCCAGTATAGGAAATATGAAATATGATATAAATAAGCCACAGTGGTAGATTTTTAAAACAAGAATAGCAGACTTATAAAAAGTGCAGTCACTATGTATTTGCATTGACATTGTGCAGAAATGGAAAGCACATTGGGTTCAAATCACGTCTGCCCCTTTTAAACTTGGGCAAGTTTCTTAACTTCTCTGAGCCTCAGTTTTTACCTGGGAAGTAAGGGATAATCATACTCCCCAGTGTGACTGAGGACCAGTGAGATGATGTGGGAGAGGTGTAGCCCAGCACTAGGCAAATAGTTTATTTATCCTTTTATATGAAAATGGCTTTCAGTTAAAATTACTTTAAACACTTCTTCCAAGCACTGTTGATAGATTACAGCCCCCCTCCCCTCCCATTTTTAAGTATTTCCCACAATATCTTTCATGATGCTTGGCAAAAAGTGGTACTTAATAAATGCTTGTAAGCGAATTGAGTCATTTAATCCTAATTAATTTACTTTCTCCTCTTTTGAAGTATATGTGAAGTAGAGGCTAAGTTTTTCTGTAGGAAAACAGCTGTTTCCCATGCCATCAGCCTACATTTTCTACTGGAATCATCCGCACGCTATCAAAAGAAAAATTAAGCTGACATTTTCTGTAGATTTCTGTAGATTTTTCCTTTCTTTTCCATTTGAGGTTTAAGGACTATAAAAAAAAATAAGAGCTTTCTTTTATCTTTCTGCAAATCTTGAATCAGTGCACTCAAATGCAAAGACCATTTTCTACTTTTCTCATTTTTTCCATTTTTTATTGTCATCCCTGAAGCTAATCAGAGCACCTGTTCCAGTGTATCCTCTGCCACAGAAGCCACAAAAGTGATTTCTTTTAGACTCTTAGTACTGCCACACCTTTACCGGGAACCTGGGAAGGAATAGGACAGTGTCCAGGGAGTGACCTTACCTTCCTGGAGTCTTGGCCACCCCCAGGCTCACCATGGAAGGGGTTAGCCTCTGTAATCTCGCTGAATCCTCCCAGCATCCCAGGTGTCCTGGTTTTGTCTGGGAGACACCAGAAGCCTGAGGGGATTGGGAAGTTTAGGGTGACAGGAGTCGCACGGGGCAACATGACTCAGGAGTCACTGCTGTGCAGGGCTGCCTGTGAGGAGTGAGAGCTGTGCTCTCCCGACAGAACGCACACATGTTCGGTGGTACACATGGCCTTCGGTGAAGTGAAGAACAGTAGAATGTTGTGAAATGCCCAAACTCTGGGTCTGACTCCGAGCTCAGTGTAGCACGGTGACCCTCGGCCAGATCACTTCATCTCTGGGTCCTTCATTTCTGCAAAGCAACCAAAGACGATAGTGCCTACCCTCCAGAGATGGTGTTGGACGTCCATGTGATAATTTATATGATGCAGGAAGCACAGGGCACGGCACATGGATGGATGACGAGGTTGTAAAGACAGATTTTTAAAGAGCTTGTGAGCCATGTTAAAGAGTTTCAGCTGTCATTTGTTGACAGTAGGCATTACTGAAAGTTTATAAACTTGTCCAGGAGGCACATGATCAGACCCATGTTTTGGGACGAAGAGTTTGAAGGCATTGTGGAGGATTAATGGGTGAGAGCAGGACCAGCAACATGGACACGTGGTCAGAGGATTTCCTGTGGTCTGGGCAAGAGAGAGTGAAGGTTTGAAGTAGGACAGGGTGCTAGAAACGGGTGAGCGGACCCCTAGATACGGCAGAGGATGACTTGAAGGGGTTGAGTTGCCAGGTTAATATAAGGGGGAAGGAAATAGAGTAGTTACACATGACCTTGAGGACTCTAGCATCCAGATGTTATGTGGCTGTGATGTTATTCACCAAAAATAGGGAATATTAAATGAAAAGTAGATTTTATGGTGAAAATAGTAAGGCTAGTTTGGGACATGCTGAATTTTAGATTTCCTACCAAAAAGATCCTGAGAGAAATTGTCTATCAGAAATTGGGTGAGGGGTTCAGAAGCTATATTTGATATGGACCAACATTTAAGCCTGGGAGTGAATGACTATCAGCTGGTATTGATCCCTCATTAGCAAAATCACCATCATGATGGGAACTAGGGGGTGCTCAGTAAATCTTTGTGGCAGGAAGGTAGGAGGTAGGTAAGATGTAGGCAGGGAATGGCTTCAGAGAGAGGGTATAGCTTAGAGAAAGGGCCAAGGAGAGCAGAGGGAACTGGGGTAGGGAGGGAGAGCCAGCAGAGAAGGTTGAGAAACAAAATTTACAAGAGAACCAGGGACATGATCTCCTTCCTAGCCATTTGTCTATATTGAATAAGATTTTACAGATACCCTAAAGATCAGTGTTTTGCCCTTTGTTCATGCCTCAGAAGTAGTCTGAATATTGCTATTTAGTCACTTCAGTGCTGGGAGTGCCGTGAAAGGCAGGACCGAGCTCCTGCTCCACCCAACAGAAAGCAAGGGGCGCTGTAAGGACAGATTGTGTCTTTGAAAACAGTGACTCATGGTCCTGGCTCTTTGTCTCCCTCAGTCCATTTTTCCATTGTCCCTTGCTGATTTGTTCAAGCGTCATTCTCACCTGTGGATAGACCTGTTGGCAGCATCTCCCACAGCTACATGGAAATACATTGAATAGAAGAACTGAACTAAAGTTTCATCATGCTCTGGATTTCAGTGAGACTTGGGTTCCAGACATGCCTTTGCCACTAAGGAGCTCCTCAGCCCACAGCAGGCTGGCGTCCACTGTCCTCAGAGCCCTGGTACTGCCCCTCCTTGAGGTGAACATTGGCCTCCTCATTGCAGAGTTTACCGAACACTTTCAGGGCTTCACTGACTTGACTGCAGAAAAGTGTTTGGGCCTATGAGACCACTTCCATCTTCTTGAAAAGTTCTGCTCTGGCTTCCTAGAGCAGTCCATCACACTGTCCTGGACTTTCTTCACTCTGGCCTCTCCTTCTTTCTCCGGGTTCTTTGCTGCCTCCTTTTTCCTTATCTGATTTTAAGTGTGATTCCATGGAGTTCTCTTCTCTACCAGTCTCTGGGTAATCTCATTCAGTCTCATGGTTGGTAACTTCCCAGGTTCTGTCTCCAGCTCGTATCCCACTCTTGACCTCCATCTGCTTCATGAGCATGTCCACTCCAGACAAAGGAAGCTAGTCCACAACTAAACTCAATATCTTCTCCTCTAAACCTAAACCAGAAAATGGCTCCACTGTCTCTTCAGTTGTCTAAGCCGTAAACCTAGGATCTTCCTTGACTCCTCTCTTTCACTAATCACCTCTATCCAGTGAGAAACCACACCTATTGCTTCTGTGCCCAGAGTCTTCTCTCCATGCACGCTGGCACTAGCCTGGGCCAGCCACCGGCTTCTCCACTCTACTACCAGGCTGTGTCTTCTTACCTGGTCTTCCTGCCTCTCTGCTTACTCCCCCACATTTCATTCTCTCCTTTGTCGTTAAAGTGACTTTCGAGTCCAATCATGTCTCTCAGGGCTTAAGTCCCCTTAGCAGCCTTTCTAGTGACCTCAGAATAATAAGCTTTCAAGACCCTTCATGGTCTGGTCCTTGCTCACGTCTCCAGCCTCCCTCTCATTTTTCCACTCACCTCTTTTGCCTTTGCACATACTGTTTCCTCTTCCCAGAACATTCTCTTCTTTCTCACTTCCACCCAATACTGGCTAAATCGGAGTTGACCCTGTCACCTCAACCTACACATCTTCCCTCTTTAGTCCCTGTCATCACCAGCCCCCCCACCTTTATCCCCCAGTACAATAGGGAGTCCTACTCTTTAATCTCATAAGCCTTATAATCCCTATACCTCTCCCAGCATGGCATTTATTGTGCTTTGTTTTATTTTATTTTATTTTATTTTATTTTATTTTATTTTATTTTGAGAGAGAGAAAGAGCGTAAGCGGAGGATGGAGGGGCAGAGGGAGAATCCCAAGCAGGCTCCATGCTCAGTGTGAAGCCTGATGCAGGGCTCGATCCCACGACCCTGAGATCGTGACCTGAGACAAAATCAGGAGTTGGACACTTAACAGACTGAGCCACCCAGGCGCCCCTATTATGCTCTATTTTAATTGCTTGTTTAACTGTCCGTTCTCCCTAGAACGTGAGCTCCATGGGGCAGGGACTATGTCTATCTTGTCCATTCCCTTACCTTCAGTCCTAACTTAGTGCATAGCACACATAGGCATTCGGGAAACTCGCAGTGAACAAATGCTGCTCCTGGGGAATGCAGAGATAGACAAGAAGATCTGCGTCTTGCCTTCAAGGAATTCATAATCTTGTAAAGAACCAAAGCTTATAAATAAGTATCGCATAATAGGCACAGAAATAGAAACACATACACCGTCCAAATTAGCACAGAAAAGAAAATGGCTCACTTCATCTGGAAGACTTGAGTTGATCTTTAAAAAGTAGAAGGAGCCGACATAAGGTGCTCCAGCCTTGGACTTAGCTCTGCCACTAATTAGCCTTTTTTATCTTGGGGAAATTACCTGTCATCAGGGAACCCTAATTTCCTTCTCTAGAAAAGCAAATATAAGAAGGCTTTGCTTCACAGAACTGTCTGGAGGATTATGTGGAGGGACTTAAAGACACATACAAAGTGTGGCACCTAGTAGGTCCTCAAGAGATAGTAGCTATTTTATAATTTGAATAGACTGAAGTTTATTTATTCAAGGCTGCTTGAATGAATGCACCTGAAGACAAATGAGGAAAAAAGAATCTATTTCTTGAATGTGACTAAATATACAACTTCAGCCTGGGTCCACATAAAAGAAGGTTCTGAACTGTGACCTAAAATATAATTTATCATTTGCTTCCCTTGCAACTGCAGTACACTACGAAGAACCAAAGGGGCAGCCATTGTACTAGAAAACTCCTTTCAATACAACCTGAGGGAATAATTTGCACTGTTACCATCATGCACAGAGTGGTTTACTTACATCTTTATTCATCCGTAGTTTATGATTCTGCATAATACTATGCAATAGGCTCCTCTTCCCTGGGCCTTGGCCTTACCAGCCTGGTATACTTAGGGAGGTATAATTTAAAATATAAAATCTGGGGCGCCTGGGTGGCTCAGTTGGTTGGGCGACTGCCTTCGGCTCAGGTCATGGTCCCGGGGTCCTGGGATCGAGGCCCACATCGGGTTCCCGGCTCAGCGGGGAGCCTGCTTCTCCCTCTGACCCTCTCCTCTCTCATGCTGTTTCTCTCTCGCTCGCTCTCCAATAAATAAATAAATAAAATCTTTTTAAAAAAAAGGAAAAAAAATAAAATATAAAATCTATGGCTGTCTGTGCAACAGTAGAAATGCATTTGGAGACATGTGCTGTGAAATATAATTCTAATCAAAAGGTGTAGGTACATTTTATTTCCTTGGGAAAAGAGCTATGTCCTGTAAATGTACTCTTGATGTTGCTGGCGATCTAAACTATCTGAGTACTTCAGTGCTAAGAGATAATGTGAAATTTCTATCACCCTCTTCCACACCAGTTTCAGAATGTCAGCAAGTTGGTTTCAGTTAGTTTGGGGTCCCAGAGATGAGGTTAAATTATTCATTAGCATTCATAGCTGTGGGAGACTTTGTTGGGATCCATGTAGTTCTCTCTCTTTATCCTTGCTAATCAGAATCTTTGCTCTCAGTTATTTTCCAAACCTAAACTCTTTCAGAGCACAGACGTGGCTTTGGTTTGAAGTTCCCTAAAGAATATCCAGTTATCTGAATTAATGTTCCTGGTTAGATTCATAGAAGCGGTTTGTTTACAGGAAGAACCAATTCCAATTTGCCTTCGGAATTCAGAGTGGAGAGGAAATGATAGAGCTTTTCCCTGTCTTAGCACTTTTTTTTTTTTTAAGATTTTATTTATTTGCGAGAGAGAGAATGAGAGACAGAGAGCGTGAGAGGGAGGAGGGTCAGAAGGAGAAACAGACTCCCTGCTGAGCAGGGAGCCCGATGCGGGACTCGATCCCGGGACTCCGGGATCGTGACCTGAGCCGAAGGCAGTCGCTTAACCAACTGAGCCACCCAGGCACCCGTCTTAGCACTTTTTAAGAATCACATTGCACGCTCACAACACGAGATTACCTCTCACTTTTAGATGCAGTAGATGCCACTGAAGTCTTTAGTGAACAGTGAGTGGTAATTACCATTCGAGAATCTGCCAGTATTCTGTATCAAGATGTCCATGGATAAAAGAAGGAACTGGGTATGTTTCTTGACTTCAGAACCTCCCATGGTTCTACATAGTCCATGCAGGATACTAACCCTTGCTGTAAGTTGGAATCACCGGTGTAACCTTTTTTTAAATGCACCTGTTCAGGCCCCGCCAAAGAGATTATAATTTGGAAATTCTGGATTTTACTAACACAGGCTATTTGGAAATACAACTAAGTTCAGTAATCACTACTCTATGTATAACAGGGGTCTTCACAGCCACCCTCCAGTCCAGCTTCCCAGTTGCTCTGCCTCTATGTGTCCAGGAGCCCAGCCATATCTGTCCCTTCTACATCTTCATTGTGTCATTTCCACTTCAAGTCCCTTTGCTCATCTAATGACCTACTCATCTCCTAAAACAGTGGCTTGTAAATTTTAATGTGTATAAGGAAAATTCTGGAACATCTGAAAAATTCCAATTCCCCACACCCCCATGCCAGAGATTCAGGTGCAGTTGGGCTGGGCTGGGGTCCAGACGGGGCATCGTTTATAAGCTTTCCAGTCAACACCCAGGCATACGTGGTGGCACTTTGAAAGCCAAGTACTTTTGAGTTTTTCTCTGCACACACTTTCTGGTTCCTCTGCTCCACAGACTATGCTCACTCTTGTCCCCACTCTGTACAACATTAGGGGCTATTGTCCAGGGGTCTGTGTTGGGAGGGATGGGGTTATCTTCACTTTCGTGTCCAACCCTTAATTCTGTGCCTGGCACAATTCAGAAAATGTGTGTTGAATAGACCATAGTGTTTTGTGACATAACATATACTTATCATTTTAAATTACTGTGTAAAATCTAGAAAAAGTAAATAAAATTCCGCAGCTGCTGCTCCACGACTCAGTGTCAGAATCAAGAGTAGATTGTTTCCTTCTCGTCAGGGCTGCGGTGGTACCAGCATCTCCCACACGGTCACGTCTTGAGAAGGGTCTCGTCACCAGCAGGCCCAGAGCTGTCCGTTAGAATTTTTTTTTTTAAAGATTTTATTTATTTATTTGAGAGAGAGAATGAGAGACAGAGAGCATGAGAGGGAGGAGGGTCAGAGGGAGAAGCAGACTCCCTGCCGAGCAGAGAGCCTGATGCGGGACTCGATCCCGGGACTCCAGGATCATGACCTGAGCCGAAGGCAGTCGCTTAACCAACTGAGCCACCCAGGCACCCCACTGTCCATTAGAATTTAAAGGGTGTTTAAATCCATTTTACACATTTCTTTCAACATCAGCTTTTGAAATATCTTTCTGGAGTGGGGAGGGGGAATGCAGTCTTCTGCTGAGGACATCTTATGCTTGTAGTTGTTCTCTTCTTTATTTTTGCCAGATTTCTGGAATGGGCAGGACCAGGATCCTGCCGAAGGTGAGCGTGTTCACCCCTGGGAGTCTGTGGGCTTCACCTCCCAGATACCAGCTCAGGTGGGCCGTTTGCCGCCCCCTCTGCCCTGTGCCTCAGCTCAAGTAGAGGCCATGGACTGGGATCAAGTCGGCTGCCTGTCCTGAGGTCCCCCAGGTCCCTCACCCTCTCTGCAGTGCTCCACACGGTGCTCCTTCCCTTCAGCTCTGTGCTGGGAATAAAACTGCCATGTCCTGCCTCACACTGACTTAGGGGCCCCCATGCTTTTTATTGCTCTCTTTATGGGTGTTATCTACTTAGCACATCACAAGAAAATTGTCTATTGTGGGCAGGAACTGCTCCAGAGCCACCATTTTTTCTGTTACCTCACACTGTTCCTGGCTGAGGTAAATATCCAATTAATATTTGTTGAATGCTGGTAGAGGACAAAAAGCCCAATTCAAAAGTGGTGACATGGGGCGCCTGGGTGGCTCAGTTGTTAGGCATCTGCCTTCGGCTCAGGTCATGATCTCAGGGTGCTGGGATGGAGCCCTGCATCGGGTACCCTGCTCTGCAGGAAGCCTGTTTCTCCCTCTCCACTCCCTCTGCTTGTGTTCCCTCTCTCGCTGTCTCTCTCTGTCAAATAAATAAATAAAATCTTAAAAAAAAAAAAAAAAAGTGGTGACGTGAACAGGATAGCTGCTCCTGAGACAGGGAGAGCTCTCAGAACTACATCCCAATGCCCTGTTAAAACCAAATGCTGTGGCTGTTTTCCCAGGTTCTAGCTGAGTTATGTGCCTCCATTCCTGGCCTTCAGAGCCACAAAATCATCTTGGCAGTTTCATCCATATGAAGAATACTTGAGTTAGAGGCACTGAACTACTAGTCCCTGTGAATAAAGATTAAAAAGACATGTCCCCTACCTGCAAATTGCTTTCAAAGAAGTTACGGCACATCTGAGATTAACACAGATAAAAGCTAAATGATGTCCAAGGAGTAACCATTATAGTTAGCCTCCCATTATCGGCAGAATGAAATTCAAAACCCCAGCTGTCTTTCAAGACCCACCTCCATCGGGTCCCTTCCAAATACTCCTGCCATATCCCCTCCTGCTCCCCTAAAGGAGTCCTCTGACAGTGTGATCTGTTCCTTGTTCTCCAGGTAAACTCCACTTAATCCCACCTTAAGGTCATACTGCACTTGCAACCAGGTCACTTTCTGCATTTTGGGGCACAGTGTTAACAGTGTTGAGAATATCGTCTTGCTTCAGGTCTTAGCTCTGAGCAGCACCGAACACGGCTGACTCGCCTTCCTCCATGCTAGCTGTACCAGCACCATGTCTCCCTGGCCCCCCTCCCACATCACCAATCAGTCCCTCCTTCTTGGGTGTCCATACAAATTCTTCTTCCTCTGCACACCATTGAAATTCAAGTTCCTCAAGGCCCTCTCCTTTCTCAGGACTCACCTCTTCTTTCCTTACACACTCCGTCGGGGGAGGGGGAAGTATCACTTTCTCTATGGCTTCAGTTAGCAATCTGTCTGCTGAGCTGAACACTTTGAGATCTACCTGTATCTCCAACCCACATCTCTCTCCTGACCTCCAGACCCAGAAATTTGGCTGCTTGCCAGACACTCCATTTATATGTCCCCAAGCACCTCTACATCTGTGTGTCAGCGGATGGCATCCCTCTCCACCAAGTGAAGCCAGAAAAGAGAGTAGGAGCAATGGCTTTTCTCTCTTAACATCATCCTACTGTTGATTCTTATACCACCCACCTCCCTCCATTCCTCCTGTGACTGCCTGAATCCCAACCACCAAGATTTCTCACCTAATTATGACAAGAGCCACCTGTTGTTTGTCTTGTGTCCACTGTCACCCTCCTTAATCCATTCTTCACACGACAAGCCCAAGTCCTATTTCTGAAAGTCAAATGTAATCACTTCATATTTCTGCTCGAAGCTCTTCAAGTCTTCCCCATTTCTCTTAGGATGAGGTCAAATTTTCGTACAAAACCCTTCATCACCTGTTCCCTTCTGGCCTCTCCATTCTCTCCCTCTCCCCTCTGGCTATCTCCTGCTGTCCTTCCCCATGCTGCATGTTGGCCACAGTAGCCCCTCTGCTGTTAGATTCCTCTCTGGTCGTCTGGCCCCCAGGCCTCTGCCCTTGCTGGTACCCACCAGCGCCCCTCTCTGCGTCACATGCATGCTCACCTTGCCCTGGCTGATCCTACTGGTCTAGATTTAGATCCCACTGTTGGCTTCCCTTGCCTGGCAGCCTTCTCTGACCTCAGGGTCCAGTCGGGGCTCCCTTTCCTGCCACCCGAGCAGCTCTGCTTCTCCCCTCATGGATCTCATCATGCTGTCTTGTCACTGTTGTGCCATTTATCATTCAGTAACATTCTGCCTGGAGGATGGATGGATGGGTGGATGGTCTGTTTACCAAAAAGGTAGCTTCTGTGGAAATAAAACTTTAAGAAGAAGGACCACATTCAAGGGATTCATTTATGGCATGGGAAATTGTCAGGGATGGAAGGACAAGCCACCAAGTATTTTATTTTAAAAATGCATTATATTTGTGTGGTGTATACAGCACCATTAAGGATCAATTTCATCACACCAGCAGCCCAGGTGAGTTGATAGCCCCACATGATGAAGGAGGAGCAGAGAGTATTAAGCTTCATTGATCAAAGACAAAATTGAGGCCCAGAATAATGAAGTCTGTGGCTTAAGGTCATACTGCACTTGCAACCAGGTCTAGAAAAAAGTCTCCTCACTGAGGGCCCAAGAAGCCTCCATAGAGGCTGCCTGCCCTCAGGCCAGTCACTAGAAAACAGAGTTAACTGTTTAACTGTCTTCTGTACTGGGACGGTCTTGAAAAAGAGAAAATGGTTGAGAAAGCGTATAATGAGAAAAGAACAAATACCAGGTCAATCCCTTTTATTCAGTCTTTCAGCAAATATTTTGGGGTGTCTCCTGTGTGTCTCGGTGCCACGCATTGGGGATGTAGTGGTACACAGAAATGGACAGCGTGTCTGCCTTGGGCCTTTACAGTGGAGAAGTGGGGAATAGTGTGAACTTTTACAGTCATGAAGAGTTACAAAAGCAGGCATATATGGTACCTCAAGAACAGAGGTGAAAGGGACATCTGACCTGACCAGGAAGGTTTTGAGGCTGTCCTGGGGAAGACAGGTGTTTACTGCGGAGGAGTGGGGCTGGGCTGGGAGAGGCAGGAGTAGGGTAGAAGGGTTCCAGACGCCAAGCAAGAATCCACTAGTTTCTTGAAAGGGTAAGGGTCAGAGGAAGTGCGCAGTTAAATACTTTAAGTATTTAACTTAAAGGTTTTCCCACATTCCATTCTGAGTTAGCACAAGACTGGTGCTCCAGCCAATTACAGCTGAAAAGTTAGGGGAAGAAAAGACAATGCAAGAAGCTGGAAGGAGAGAAAGTGGGCACGGAAAAGGAGAAGATGACTTTTCTTTTCACCATTATGTTCCATCTTCAAAATGCTTTCTCCCGGTGCCAGGGGGCAGGTGTTTGCCTGCCACTGCCTGCCTCTGGCTACTCACGGAAAGTCCTTCTGAGCCAGGACCTTCCCCTGGCATCAGAATTGAAACTTTAGGCATCCTGAAGGTAGGGACTGTGGACTTGTGCTGGTTTGGTTTCCCTTATGAGAGTGAGCATGTGTGAGTGATCCCTCAGGCCTGGGGAACAGCAGTGAGGATCCCTGGCCACCTGCTGGATCAGGAAGACAGGAGAAGAGAAGAGGAAAGGAATCAGGTGCGAGGAGAGCAGATTAGAGATGGGACAGGAGGGACGAGCTTGCATGGAGAGTAAAGGAGAAGTGTGTCTACAGAAGTGCGTAGATCCGCGAGAAACCGCAAGTGTTCTTACGAGTTTGTACAGAGTTCAGGGTGAAAAATGCCAGGACTGTTAAGTGTTTGCCTGTTTGCAAAATATTTTCACACTACCTTGAATCAAAAGAGAAAAATGGTGAATCCAGTTGATTGCTGGCAAAACTGACGTCAAAATCAGATGCCTGTGTCTGTTTTCAGAACTTACCTTCTATGCCAAGGGCTTGAAACCTGCAATTCTTCTTTATTATCTTGGTGACAATTTGCCTTGTTTCATGAGGTTTTTTCCTCCTCCCTGATCTTTATTTCATTGACAGGCAAATAAATATAACTTTAAATTTCCCAGTGCACCTGCTGTGTCCCTTCCTGACAGCTCTTCAGGATAGCTGTCCCTCAGTGTGTCTGCCTTCCCTCTAATCTGCTTATCGCCATGTTAGTTATGCAGCACTGCAGCAAAGTTTCCTGAACTAGCACTTGAAATGCCCAGCCAGCCCATCGGGATAGTGACCAGAAATTCTGCTTAAAGAGAAGCTTGATTAGTAAAGCAGTCCAGGCCATTGTTTAAAGAGGGAGTGATGATTCTTTCTTGACTTAAAAAAAACCCTTCAACAGTTCTCCTTCAGCCCCAAATTCTGTTATTTTGTACTATGTATCTGTATGTATTGGTGTTATCATAAAGTATTAGAAACCCAGGGAAGTAGTTTGGCCTCTGTCCTCTCTAAGAGGTCAGTAGCAGTCCTCAAACCCACAGTGTTTATGTTGAGCTAGTCTATCAAAAGCTGATGAGCACCTGCTCACTGAAGATGGTGAAGATGTGGCAGGGTATCCCAAGGGTACTGGTATGTTGCTGCCTTCACAGGAGTAAATAAATCCTGTCCAAAGGAACAGGGAGGAGTGGAGTGGTTCATTCTGAATAGATCGAGTAGGGAGTTAGAGTCTTGGTGACCAGGAAATATGGAAATAGATTTAAGTAACAATTCAGATGTGAATCAGTCAAAATACAACTGGATCAACATCTTTACACGCTGACTTGTCACTTGTCCCCTGTCTTAATATTCATTTGAAGTCTACAGAATGATCTTTGTCAGGTTATCAGTCTGCAGAAACTTTGACCTCACCAGCAAATACTGCAATTATTCTGAGATGACAAGAGAATCTATTTCTACCTCTTGATCTTTTTTTTTATTTTTTACATCTTTCTAAATATGCTATTATGGCTGACAGACTAAATGAGGACTTGTCACATGCCACTTTAGCTTCTCTTTCTGTGTATTTTCAGCCAACATTAAAAACACATATAGTAGTAATTAAGTCTTCTTTAGAAATCATTTCTTACTGGTAATGTGCTTTTCAGTTCCCTCAATGAGACACCATAACTTGGTAAATTATTCTCTTGGCAGTGGTAACAACAGAGGCTGCATAATTGTAAACCCTTCCCGTGCTGGTACTTAGCAATCATGCAGCCTGATTTCCTCACTTTGGGATATGGAGGCCACCATTAGTAGGTTTTCAGAAATATTCCTTCATTCTGTCTCTTGGGAGGAGTCACTAGTCACTTGACAAATGAGATTCTAAAGTGATGCTGCCTCAGAGAAAGGTTTTGTTGCTTTAGAGCCTCATACTAATTTTTACTGAATTTGGACTGGTTGTGAGATACAGTTGGGTATAAATCCAAAGAGAAGATCCCAAGTTTCTCTTTGTGATGAAAAATTTTCCTTTTATTTTACTTCCATTTTGCCTTTTTAAAAAACTTAGAATTATTCAGGGAAAATGTATTATATTATGTAAATAAAAGGAGACAGATGGGTTAAAGGGGGAAAAGAATATTTCCATTTTAGCTCAGCTTCAGAAATCTAGGCCAACACTGATAAAAATTGAAGAAACACAGATTGAAACCAGATCTGTCTTACAAGAGAAATGGTGCAATATTAAGACTCCAAACACAAGTGACTTTGACTAGAGAAACCATTTACACCAGCTCCAGAGAGGTTGCTTTCCAATGGACTTGTTCAGATTTGATTTTTTTTTAATGATGTGAGTCATCACTGATCAAAATGAATCACAAATGATTTTTTATATGAAATTTGGAGGGCGTTTCAAAGGCATAAAACATATCAGAGCTGTTTCACCCCTCACATTCATCCTGTATTCCTTATTAGATTAGCAACGTTTTAAAATCTAAACTCTCACTTGGTGACATTTTCATTAGCACTTCTTACTCCGTGTTCTGGCTTTTAGATTTTAATGCCTGTCTTAAAAAGAGAGAGCAAAGGCTTCTTAATCAGAAATGTATTACTTTCAATTTACCATCTTTAAAAAAAAATAACAACAAGCAAGCAAACCTCGTTGAATAGCTAGTCCTAACTAGAATTTAAAAGAGTCACAGAAAACATGATGAGGGTAGAGAAGGCAACCCAGTTCCAAAAAGCCAAAAATATGGACTCTAATGGAGGACTGCAATGTGTTTTTTAAATTCTAGATGAGAAATGACTAAGGAGCTAACTGAAATATGATTCTGAGGCCCTGGCTGACCTGCATAAGGGACAGTGGGTAACTTTGTTCTTCATTTCAATTAAGAATAGCAGTAAATTACATAAATTTAACCTTCAAAAATGAAGGCTGCACTAAGCATCCTTGAGTACTTGTACTTCCTTTGGCTTCTAGAACCCTAGCTCGTCCGTGTGCTTCGGAAACACGAGGGTTATAATGAGGTGAGTCGGAGAGGCCTTGTGGGTACTGGGAATTCGGAGGCTCCTGGGGACTCTCCTTGGCCCTGACCCCAAGGTCCTCACCCAGTCTGTGGTGTTCTCCTTGGGAGTTGGGGCCCGGCCTCATTCTGGGCTGGTTGTTGTTCCTCCAAGGCATGCCCTGTTGCTGACAGCCTGGCGCCCTGCTCCTGAGCTCATTCTACCGCCCTTACGTGTAAGTCACCACAGATGTCCAGGCCTTGCCTACCCAACCTCCTTCCTGTATTCAGGGGCTCTCTGTCCAGCAATCCCAGGCTCGTCCTGGCCAAAAGCACCTGCCCCCCCACCCCCCGTGCCGTCCTGCCCTAGGACTTGTGCTGACAGTCACTAATGTCTGGCTTATAAGAAGGAATTCTCTGCCCACTGAGAGCTGTTCAACACTGAGAGAAGTTCCTAAATAGGAGAGGCCCTCCTTTGTCCAAAATTATTTCTGTCAGTCAGAAAACACATAGACCAACTCGTGCCTCATCAGTAGAGTCAGTAAACCTCATGTTTTGGAAATGCACTGGCAAAAGAGAAAGGCCAAATTGTAACAAACAGCAGCTAGTTTGGGAATTTATACAGAATCCAAATGCTTGGAGGGAAATTTGCACCATCTTCTATCCTTCCATGGTCAAGAAGTCCACATACATGTCTCTGTTAGATACAGATGGGCCATGCCCCTATTACAGCAGAAATCAAGATTAGGGCAGGGTCCCAGCCTTGCTGGGGGGCAGAGGGGCCTGGGGTCACGGAGAGGAGGTAGGAGCAGTACCCCCAGGACTGCAAGGAGAGATTCCCATGACCACCAGTCCTTGGAGATAAAAAAGGATCACGTTTCCCAATGGATTTTTCTAAATCATGAAATAAGATAAGGAAAGGACCTTATTTTACAAATCTTATGGTAAAGCAAGACATAACACATACTCTCTTGCATTTTTTTTTTGCCTTTTTAATGTAATTTTTGAAGAGGTAGCCTATTCACATGATAATGAAAATTCTAAAATATATAAAAAGGCACACAGTGAGAAGTCTCCTACCCACTCCCATCTACACAGTACCCCCCCTCCTGAGAGATACCCACTGTTAGTCTTTGGTGCATCTTTCTAGAGTTTCTTTGTACATACAGGAGTGAATATAAATATAGTTTCTTATCCCACCTCCTTATTTTTAACACAACAAGCAGTATGCATACGTACTGTTCTCACTTGAAATTTTTTCGCTCAACAGTATACCCTGGAGGTTGTCCCCATTTGCACACACAGACTCTTCTCAGTGCCTGGAGAGCAGGCTCACACCACCTGTTCCATGGTACTGTCCACGGAATGATGAGCCGCTGTGTTACCAGACTATTTCCAGTCTTGCATGTCATTTTGCACATGTGCTAGTATGTCTATAGTATAAATTCCCAAAAGTGGGGGAATGGCGGAATGAAAGGGCATATACATCTGTCACTTGCCCCACAAACAAATATACTAATTTATCCTCTCTCTAGCAATTTTTTGAGGATGCCCATTTCTCAATACCAACAAAGTCTGTTATCAAACATTTAGATTTATTTTTTGCCACCATGGTAATTGAAAAATGCTACCTCAGTATAATTTTAATTTGCATTTTTATTGTGAGTTAGAGTGAACCTCTTTTCCTGTGTTAAGAGTCATTCATGTTTCCCTTTCTGTGAACTTTGCCAGGTTTTCTGTTACCATCTTAGTCTTTTTCTTTCCAATTTCGAAGAGCTCTTTACTTTTATAGATTTAGGAAATTTGCCCTGTCTCCATGGTATGAGTTGCATAAATCTGTTCCCATTTTTGTTTTGCTTTTTTTCAGTTTTTGATTTTGCTTATGGGTATTGTGGTTTTTTGGCTGGTTGGTCGGTTTAGGTTCACCTTGCCCATACTCATCAATTGTTTTTACTTCCTTTTGGAGGATATAACACAGTGAAAAAGGTCTTCCCCCTGCCATGACAAGATCCTGTTATATTTTATTCTAGTACTTTTATGGGTTTTTATTTTTTTACATTAAGTCTTGCATTTATTTGGAATTTATCCCAGTGTGTCATGCCAGTTGTAAATCCGCCTTTATTTTATTTGGTTTTGATTCAGAAGACTACCCACTTGATTCGGCCAGGTCTGTACCATTTCCTCACTAATCTGGGCCGTCACTTTAGTGTGCACTCAATTTCCATAAGCACTTGGTCTATTTATAAACTTCTTACTCTGTTCCATTAGTTAGTCTGCTAATTTACCTGTGCCGCATCATTTTAATTATTGAGGTCACATAAAATATTCTAGTATCTGGTTAGTCACACTTCATCACTGTTCTTGTGTGTTTTTTGTTTTGTTTTGTTTTCCATGTGAACCTCACAATTAGCTTGTCAGTATTTTTATTGAGATCATGGTAAATGTACGAGAGTAACTTAGATGTGAGATCTTTATGATGTTGATTCTTCTTCCACAGGAACATGCCGTCTTTTACTGGAATCTTCTTTTGTGTCCCTCAGAAGTGTTTTTAATTTTTTTTCAACAAGTCTTACACATTTCTTGTTAAATGTCTTCCTGGGTATTTGACTATTGTAAATTGGCCCTTCCACCATATCTTCTTTTTTTTTTTTAATTTTTTATTGTTATGTTAATCACCATACATTACATCATTAGTTTTTGATGTAGTGTTCCATGATTCATTGTTTCTGCATAACACCCAGTGCTCCATGCAGAACATGCCCTCTTTAATACCCACCACCAGGCTAACCCATCCTCCCACCCCCCTCCCCTCTAGAACCCTCAGTTTGTTTTTCAGAGTCCATCATCTCTCATGGTTTGTCTACCCCTCCGATTTCCCCCCTTCATTCTTCCCCTCCTGCTATCTTCTTCTTTTTTTTTTCTTAACATATATTGCATTATTTGTTTCATAGGTATAGATCTGAGATTCAATAGTCTTGCACAATTCACAGCGCTTACCAGAGCACATACCCTCCCAGTGTCTATCACCCAGTCAGCCTATCCCTCCCACCCCACCCCCCACTCCAGCAACCCTCAGTTTGTTTCCTGAGATTAAGAATTCCTCATATCAGTGAGGTCATATGATACATGTCTTTCTCTGATTGACTTATTTTGCTCAGCATAACACCCTCCAGTTCCATCCACGTCATTGCAAATGGCAAGATCTCATTCCTTTTGATGGCTGCATAATATTCCATCGTGTATATATACCACATCTTCTTTATCCATTCATCTGTCGATGGACATCTTGGCTCCTTCCACAGTTTGGCTATTGTGGACATTGCTGCTATAAACATCAGGGTGCACGTACCCCTTTGGATCCCTACATTTGTATCTTTGGGGTAAATTCCCAGTAGTGCAATTGCTGGATCGTATGGTAGCTCTATTTTCAACTTTTTGAGGAACCTCCATACTGTTTTCCAGAGTGGCTGCACCAGCTTCCATTCCCACCAACAGTGTAGGAGGGTTCCCCTTTCTCCACATCCCTGCCAACATCTGTCATTTCCTGACTTGTTAATTTTAGCCATTCTGATTGGTGTGAGGTGGTATCTCATTGAGGTTTTGATTTGGATTTCCCTGATGCCGAGTGGTGTTGAGCACTTCTTCATGTGTCTGTTTGCCATTTGGATGTCTTCTTTGGAAAAATCTCCGTTCATGTCTTCTGCCCATTTCTTGATTGGATCATTTGTTCTTTGGGTGTTGAGTTTGATAAGTTCTTTATAGATTTTGGATACTAGCCCTTCATCTGATATGTCATTTGCAAATATCTTCTCCCATTCTGTCGGTTGTCTTTTGGTTTTGTTGACTGTTTCTTTTGCTGTGTAAAAGCTTTTTATCTTGATGAAGTCCCAATAGTTCATTTTTGCCCTTGCTTCCCTTGCCTTTGGTGATGTTTCTAGGAAGAAGTTGCTGCGGCTGAGGTCGAAGAGGTTGCTGCCTGTGTTCTCCTCTAGGATTTTGATGGACTCCTGTCTCACATTGAGGTCTTTCAACCATTTTGAGTCTATTTTTGTGTGTGGTGTAAGGAAATGGTCCAGTTTCATTCTTCTGCATGGGGCTGTCCAATTTTCCCAACACCATTTGTCGAAGAGACTGTCTTTTTTCCATTGGACATTCTTTCCTGCTTTGTCAAAGATTAGTTGACCATAGACTTCAGGGTCCATTTCTGGGCTCTCTATTCTGTTCCATTGATCGATGTGTCTGTTTTTGTGCCAGTACCATACTGTCTTGATGATGACAGCTTTGTAATAGAGCTTGAAGTCCGGAATTGTGATGCCACCAGCTTTGCTTTTCTTTTTCAACATTCCTCTGGCTATGCGGGGTCTTTTCTGGTTCCATACAAATTTTAGGATTATTTATTCCATTTCTTTGAAAAAAGTGGATGGTATTTTGATGGGGATTGCATTGAATGTGTAGATTGCTCTAGGTAGCATGGACATCTTCACAATATTTGTTCTTCCAATCCATGAGCATGGAACGTTTTTCCATTTCTTTGTGTCTTCCTCAATTTCTTTCATGAGTATTTTATAGTTTTCTGAGTACAGATCCTTTGCCTCTTTGGTTAGATTTCTTCCTAGGTATCTTATGGTTTTGGGTGCAATTGTAAATGGGATCGACTCCTTAATTTCTCTTTCTTCTGTCTTGTTGTTGGTGTATAGGAATGCCACCGATTTCTGTGCATTGATTTTATATCTTGCCACTTTACTGAATTCCTGTATGAGTTCTAGCAGTTTTGGGGTGGAGTCTTTTGGATTTTCCACATAAAGTATCATATCATCTGCAAAGAGTGAGAGTTCAATGACTTCTTTGCTGATTCGGATGCCTTTTATTTCTTTCAGTTGTCTGATTGCTGTGGCTAGGACTTCTAATACTATGTTGAATAGCAGTGGTGATAGTGGACATCCCTGCCACGTTCCTGACCTTAGGGGGAAAGTTCTCAGTTTTTCCCCATTGAGAATGATATTCGCTGTAGGTTTTTCATAGATGGCTTTTATGATATGGAGGTATGTACCCTCTGTCCCTATACTCTGAAGAGTTTTGATCGAGAAAGGATGCTGTACTTTGTCAAAAGCTTTTTCTGCATCTATTGAGAGGATCATATGATTCTTGATCTTTCTTTTGTTAATGTATTGTATCACGTTGATTGATTTGCAGATGTTGAACCAACCTTGCAGCCCAGGGATAAATCCCACTTGGTCGTGGTAAATAATCCTTTTAATGTACTGTTGGATCCTACTGGCTAGTATTTTGGTGAGAATTTTTGCATCCATGTTCATTGTGGATATTGGTCTGTAATTCTCCTTTTTGATGGGGTCTTTGTCTGGTTTGGGGATCAAGGTAATGGTGGCCTCATAAAACGAGTTTGGAAGTTTTCCATCCATTTCTATTTTTTGGAACAGTTTCAGAAGAATAGGTATTAATTCTTCTTTAAATGTCTGGTAGAATTCCCCTGGGAAGCCATCTGGCCCTGGGCTCTTGTTTGTTGGGAGATTTTTGATGACTGCTTCAATTTCCTTAGTGGTTATAGGTCTGTTCAGGTTTTCTATTTCTTCCTGGTTCAGTTTTGGTAGTTGATACATCTCTAGGAATGCCTCCATTTCTTCCAGTCCACCATATCTTCTAACTGGTGTTATCTGTGTATATGAGGGCTTTTGCTATCAGTGTTTTAATTGTGTACACTGCTAATTTACTAACATTTCTTATTTTTTGCTGGAGTTTGTCAATTGATTCTCATGATTTTCTGGACTTACAGTGATACCGTCTGCAACAATGATAGTTTTAACTTCTGCTTTGTAAATGTCACATCTGTCATCTCTTTCTCTGATCTAGTTGTATTGGCCTGAGCCCCAGTAGGACAAGGATGCCTATACTAAGGAGTAATGGTGGTAGCAGACATCCTTCTTGTTCACAATTTTGTTTAAAATTACTCTAGTGCTTCCCCAATAAAAGCATAAAGCTAGGTTTTAGACTAAAATAAGGATATTTTATTGTGTTAAGAAACTTATACCAGTTAGTTCCTCTATTGAGTGTTTTTATCAATAAGGATTATTGAGTTTCAATAAATGCCTTTTAAAAATCTATAGAAAGAGATGATCACAACTTTTTCTTCTTAGACTTTTTGATAGGAATAAAATTCCAATTGCTAAATTGTTCTAGCATTTTTTAAATAAACCTCGTATTTTCATGATACATAATATTGCATGCTATTTAGATTTTGGCTTTGATATTAATAAACAAGAATGGTCTATAGTTTTTCTTGATATATATGTGCGTGCACTCTGTCAAAAATTTGGGTATCGATATTATTCTTGCTTCATAAAACGAATTTGGAAGTTTTCCCTTTTTCCTGCACTCTGGAGGAACAGCACTAGAATCTTTTGTTCTCAATAGTTTGGTAGGAATCCCCTACGAATCCACCTAGACCTTTTTAAGTACACAGTTTAGTGAACTGGAGCTTTGCCAGGAGTGAAGAGGTTAGATTTTTTATACTATTGTCTGTTTCTTCTATGGAAAAAAAAAATCTGTTTAGATTTTCTATTTCCTCTACGAGCAGTGTTGGTAAATTACATTTTCCCAGAAAATTATCCATTTATTCTGCTTTTCAAATGTACTATCTAGAGCTAAGCATAAGTAGTTTAAAAATTTCTATTTTCTGTATTTTCCCCCAGCATACCTTATTTTCTATTATCTTTGTATGTCTTTTATATATGATCTGATTGCTCTGACATTTTTGTGTGATTTTTCTGAAATTAACAAGCTTTATTTCTGTTCAAATGGTCACCATTATAAATTTATATAAAACTTCTAGCTTTCTTCCTCTTCAAAGTACATTAGCTACTTATTTCCTACTGTAAGCAACAAAAAAATTAGTTTGTTTTCTCCTCCTCCCCCTCACATCAAATTTTATTCAAAAATATTATCTTAACTGATATTTACCATTGTACTGTTAATATGTGTGCACTTCTCTTACTTGATTTGTTGACTTTCAGTAAAGGAACTTATTCTACTTTCACCTTATTCCCCCTTCATTTTCCTGTGTGCTCCATTGTCAGAGTTGGTATTGTTAAATCATCCCATCCTCCTTATCCTCTTCCTTTTGTTTTAGATCGAGAGTTAAACATAGTCACAGCTCAGCACTAGTCCTTCTATTGGACTTTTCCTCTTCTGGGACATCTTTAAGAAGGACTAACAGGAAACATAGTCTTTGAGTTCTTGCACTTTCAAAACATGTCTATAGCCTGTATATTTGAATGACAATTTATCCAGACATAAAATCCTTTTTTACACTTTCTTTCCTTTAGTATGTTATACATATAGCTCTACTGTCTTCTAGTTTTCTTTTTAAAAAATTATTACAGTTAAATATACATAACACAAAAATTACCATTTTTAAGTGCACAGTTCAGTGACATTAAGTATATTCACATTGCTGGATGATCATCACCACAATGCATCTCCAGAATTTTTTCATCATTTCAAACTGAAACTCTGTGCTCATTAAAGAATAAGCCCCATTCCCAATCCCCAAAGCCCCAGGTAAACACTGTTCTACTTTCTGTCTATATGGTTTTGACTATTCTAGATACCTCCTATAAAAAGAATCATACAGTACATATACTTTTCTATTTTAATTTCACTTAGAGTAATGTCTTCAAGATTCATCCATGTTGTAGTATGTATCACAATTCCATTCCTTTTTAAGGTTAAATAATATTCCACTGTATGTATATACCGCATTTTGTTTATCCATTCAGCCATCAATGTACACTATAGGATTTCTTTCGGGTTTTCTACATATAAGACCACATCATCTGCAAAGAGACAAGTTTACTTCTTCCTTTATTTGGATACCTTTCTGTGAGTTAGGAAGTGTTCCCTCCTCTTTAATTTTGTTGGTAAAGTTTGAGAAGAACTAATGTAAGTTCTCTGAGTGTTTGGTAGAATTTACCAGTGAAGCCATCTGGTTCAGGGCTTTTCTTTGTCAAGGGGTTTTTGATTACTGATTCAGTCTCCTTAACTAGGTATGGGTCTATTCAGATTTTTTATTTATTCATGATTCAGTCTTGGTAGGTTTTGTGTTTCTAAGAATTTTTCCACTTCATCTATGTTATCTAATTTGTGGACATATAGTTATTCATGGTACTCTCTTAAAATCTTTTTTATTTCTGTAGAGCTGGTAGTAATGTCCCCACTTCCATTTCTGATTTTAGCAATTTGAATCTTCTCTTAAAAGTTGGTCATTTTTGTAAATCTTTTTGGAAAATCAACTTTTGGTTTCATTGATTTTCTCTTCCCTGTTTTATTTATCTCTACTCTAATCTTTATTATTTCCTTCCTTCTGTTAGTTTTGAGTTTAGTTTGCTATTCTTTTTCTAGTTCCTTAAACTGTAGTCATATTGCAGACTTGATGCCTTTCCTTTTTTTTTAATGTAAGTATTTACATCTATAAATTTTCCTCTTAGCACTGTTTTTGCTACATCTCCACAATATTTGGGATGTTGTGTTTTCATTTAAGTTTGTCTCTAAGTTTGTATGATTTCCTTTGTGATATCATCTTGGACTTACTGATTATTTAAGAGTGTGTTAATTTCCACATATTTGTGAATTTTTCAGTTTTCCTACTATTGATGACTTCTAATTTCATCCTGTTGTGGTCAGCAAAGATACTTTTTATGATATCTATCTTTTAAAATTTGTTGAGACTTGCTTTGTGGTCTAATATGTGATTTATCTTTGGAGAATGTTCCAGGTACACTTGAGAAGAATTATGTTCTGTTATTGAGTAGAATGTTGTGTATGTCTTTTAGATCTAGTTTATTTTGTTGTTCAAGTCTTCTGTTTCCTTTCTTACCTTCTGTTTGTTGTTCTATCCATTATATGAGGGGAGTATTGAAGTCTTCAATTGTTATTGTAGAACTTCTTGTCTATTTCTCCCTTCAATTCTGTCAGTTTCTGCTTCATATATTTTGATAATCTGTCATTAGTTGCATAACAGTTTATAAATGTTATATCTTCTTGTACTGTTGAACTTTTTATTAATATATAATGCCATTCTTTGTCTCTTGTAAACTTTTTTTGATATAAAGTCTATTTTGTCTTATATTAGTATTGCCACCCTGGCTCACAGGGTACTATTTGCATGGAATATCTTTTCCCTTCTTTTCATTTTCAACATATTTGTTTCTTTGGATCTAAAGTGAGTCTCTTGTGGACACCATATAGTTGTATCATATTTTTTAATCCATTCTGCCAATATGACTTTTGATTGGAGAGTTTAATCCACTTACACTTAAAGTAATTACTGATAATGAGGGACTTACTTCTGCCATTTGCTGTTTGTTTTCTGGATGCCTTACAGGATGTTTGTCCCTCATTTCCTACATTACTGTCTTCTTTTGTGTTTAGTTGATTTTTTGTTGTGAAACATTTTAATTCACTTTTCATTTCTTTTTGTATATATTCTGCAGTTACTTTCTTTTCAGTAACAATGAACACTCTAATTCTGCTCCTTTACAGCTCCATCCTCCCCACCTTTCAGTTACTGATATCACAAATTACATCTTTCTGTATTGTGTGTTCAAAAACATGGACTAGTAATTGTTTTTATACATTAGTTGTTTAAATCATATGTAAGATGTAGAGTTACAAACCAATATTGCAATAATACTTGTTATTAGATATTTCTCTATGTATTTATCTTTAAAAGATAACTCTATATTTTTGTATACCCCTTAGTTACTGTCTAGCATCCTTCCATTTCAACTTGAAGGACTCCCTTCAGCATTTTTTTTACAGGGCAAGACTAGTGTTAATTAACCCCTTTTTTAAATCAGCTTTTGTTTGTCTGGGAATGTCTTAATTTCTCCTAATTTTTGAAAGACAGTCTTGCCAGATGTAGAATTCTTAGCTGACAGGTTTTTTTTTTTTTTTTTCCTTATAGCACTTTAAATATATTACCCCATTGCCTTCTGGTCTGCAAGGCTTCAGCTGAGCATCCCTCTGATAATCTTGAAGATCCCTTGTACATGATGACCTACTTTTCTCTGGCATTTCCAAGGTTCTTTCTTTGTCTTTGTCTTTCAACAGTTGATTGTAATGTATCTAAATTGTGTGTCTTAGAATTTATCCTATTTGGGATTCATTCAGCTTCTTAGATTTGTATATCCATGTCTTTCCTCAAATTTGGGGGGCTTACATCCATTATTTCTCTTCTCTCTTTCTCTCTCTCTTTTCTTTTGGGACTCACACAATATGTATGTTGGTCCATTTGATGCTGTACAGGTCCCTTAAATTCTGTTCACTTTTCTTCAGTCTTTTTTCTTTCTGTTTCTCAGGCTTGATAGTTTCCATTAGCCTATCTTCAAGTTCACTATTTTTTCTGGCTGCTCAAATCTGGTTTTGAATCCCTCTAGTAAATTTTTCATTTTAACTATTATACTTTTCAGGTTCAGAATTTATTTTTAGTTCCTTTTTGATTTCTGCCTCTTTATTGATATTTTCATTCTCTTTATACATTGTTTTCTTGACTTTGTCCCTGTCTCCCTTTAGCTCTTTGAGCATCTTTTAAGAAAGTTTTTTAAATGTCTTTGTCTAGTAAGTCTATAATCTGGTCTTAGGGACACTTTCTATTTTTTTTTTTTCTCTGAATGGGTCATAGTTTCTTATTGTTGAAAACTAGACTTTTGAATCTCTATTAATCAGAATTTCCCCCTTACCTAGGGTTTGCTGTTCTGTCTTTCTTTTTAATTGCTGTAGGTTGTTTCTGTATTGGGGATCACCCTGAGGTATCAACTTAAGGTCTTCTCAGATCTTTCTGAGCCTACATTTTATCCTGGGCATGTGAAGTAACTTTATAAATTCTCTTTTATATGCAGTTGCTTTTGGATATCCTAATTCTGGTTCCAAAGGGAGAAAAGGGGAAAAAAAATTAAGGCACTGTTTCTTTAAGTATCCTGGAAGCCACTTCAGCCAGTGCAGTTTCAACAACAGAAGCTGCCTCTGTGCCTGCATTTCCATAATCAGAAGCAGTGATCAGTGATCACAACACAGTTCCTTGATATCTAGAGGACAAGGTCCTTATTGCCTACCCTGGCTCCTTCAAGTCACATGCAAGCTACTCCCGGAATGTGGGCTCAGCTGCACACCATGGGGCCAGCAGGTGGGGAATGGGCAGGCACTAACCCACTAATAGCTGAAATTGACCAAAACTCACAGTGAGTTACTGTCTAAACCTTCCCCTGGAAGGTGGAAGTCTTCAAATATATTCCAGAGTTCCAAAATTGTTAGAGAGTCAGAGTCAGTCAGGGTCTGCTAGAGCAAGTGCTGTGTGGATGAAGCAGTGGCCTCCTGGCTCTTCCTACCTGCCCTCTTCCCTGTGTTCTCTTTTTGAGGGTTTTGAGGAGATACCTGAGCCTCACCTGGCTGCCCAAATGAGTGTTTATCTTTAAACTCCAATCATTTTACAAATATATCTTGTTATTGAATTCTAGTTCACCTAATATGGTACATAGTGTACCCTTTCAGTATTTAAAAAGTATGTTCAAGCATATAGATTCTAAGTGTTCGGAAAGAGTTGTTCTTATTACTATTTAGATATTTGTTTTGTTTCGTTGTTTCAGTTTTTCCCCAGACATGCTAGTTATGCATTTGCTAGATCTCGTCTAATCTTTTTTTAATCTTTTCTTACTTCAATTTCATTTTGCTTGCATTTCTTATGTTTATCTTTTATGTCCCTTGCTCTGTATTATAAAAGGTATACTCTCCCTTTCTGCTCCTTCCTATTTCATCTTCATTTCAGTGATGGTTTTATTTTTTCCTTCTACTTCTTTCTTGAGTTCTGCCTTTCCTCCTATCCACTACCATCTCTTCTTTGAATTATTGCATTCTTACTTTGTGTTCTTCATTCATAGAGGTAATTGCTTCGCTAAGCTTTGTTTTGTGTTTCTAAATGCATGTCAACATGTCTGATAACTTTTTGCATCTCTTCAGTGGCAACATTTTTCCTGCTTGCATTTTTAATCTATCGGGCTCCTCCACATTTACTCATGGCATCGTTGCACAATAGTGCACTGATTCCCTTTCTTTTCTTTCTGTTTAGATCACTCATTATCAAATGGGTTGGATTCTCCTGGACTGGCTATTTGCACACCCCTCCAGAGTGATGGGAATTGGGGGTCAGGCTTCACAACAAAATGTTTTCTTTTTCTTGCCTGACGCTGAGACAAATTGCTTACTGCAGATATGGCTCATCTGAATTATTCTTTGTGTAGTTCTTATTTCTCTAATTCTGAACCAAACTGAGTTCAGGAGGGCTTCTTCCACCACCCCTGCTGACCCTAGGTCCTGCGTCCATTTTTTGGAAACAAGGAACATTCTGTGGTTGTATGCTTACAGAGATCTGCCACCTCGGGGCCCTTCTTTTCCTTCCTGCCTCTGCACAACTTCTGGCAATCACAGTTGCTTCTGGCTCCTCTTACAGATATATTAGAATCTGGGGAATATGTTTACCTCTTAGTTTCCCTAAAAACAGAATCTATGCTGTTTTGTCTGTTTATTTTCTTTGTTTTTCTGTATGGTTCTAGGAGGATAAGAGCAAATGCTCACAGCCATGTTTCTTACTGATTATCATGTTTGAAATGACTGTAATAAAACCATATTCTCTTTTCTTTTATTCCATTCAACACATCTTTATGAAGCATAGCACCTTCTGTTAGGACCATAGGGTGTACACAGGAGGAGAAGTTGTTCTTCTTTAGTGGGGGTTTAGAATTGGAAGCAACTATTATAGATATAAGGTAACATGGGACAAGTGCTACTTTATGGGTTCAAACCAAATAGTCTGGAAGAGAGCAAAAGATTCATTTTCTGTGGAAATCAGAGAAATTTTCAGGAGCAGATGGCAGTTGAACTGGGCCTTAAATAGTGGGTAATGTTTCAACAAATATAAATAGGAGAAAAAAGATTCCTGATGGGCAAAATCAGTAATCAAAAACACAACACTAGAACAGTGCAGGCATTTTCAGGAGACAGCGGGAAACTGGCTACAGGACACATCAGAGAGAGAGAGTCATGGAGAAGGGGTGGATGGACCATGAGAGCCCACAGTCTGGACCACCATGCTAAGGAGTGTCATCTTCGACTTAATGGGAGAGAGTTTGCGGATGGTTTGAATTCAGTCATTGTTTGTTTATTGTTTGGTTTTGATTTTGGAGAGAATGCAACAGATAGATTTTTGCCAGAGAAAAATTCTGACAGCGAGTTGGAGAAGGTTCAGAAATAGAAGAGCCTAAAGATAGAGGCCATTGCGTGCAAGTGGTGGCTGGGTAGGATGCTGGCAGTGAGGACGGAATGAGGGGACAGGGACCAATTGTGTAGACCCCTGCTTACCTATAACAAAGCCAGACACAGACCCTCCAAATTCCCATTCTTTCCCTTATAGAGAATTGGCTGAACCAGGAACAAGATGCCTTTTAACCAGTGGTTAAGTTTCTCTTCTTCCCCCAGGCCCCTAAACTTTGGTCCACCCTCAGCCTGAGCCAGTAGACAGCCCCCTGCCCCTTAAGGGCCCTCCAGGAAACCAGATCGGCCTCTCTGAGCTACAGACAGATCTCATTGCCCTTCCATCCCCTTTCTCCACACCCTGTTCTTCTTAGCCTTGTTTTCTCCCCTCTATGAAAGAAAAGCCATTTTTGCCTAGCCCTTGAGAGCTTGCTGATATTATGGTCAGAGCTGCCACCTGTTGCGACAACCCCTTCCCCTCTTACAAATCATCCTTTTGAGTGAAGTCTCTCTTTACTTGTTTTTTATCTGACAGCACCAAATCATTTAGGATGAAGGGTCAACCAAACCTGGCCACTGATTGGATAAGAAGAGTTTAGAGCTGGAAGGGGGGTGGAAAAATCAAGCGGGGCAGATGCGGCCAGAGTGGCCACCCGAGGGAGAAACACACCATGGTTTTTCAGCTGCTTCTTTGTATCTGTGGTTTTAGGCTGGTTTGTTTTTCTCTTGTGGGGAGGGGCAAACACCTCTATTTTAACTTGCAAAAGAAAAACACAACTTGGGGAAAAAAATCTTGTATTTCTAAAATGCATCTCTCCTAAATTAGTTTTTCTCCCCATCTTTTAAATGCCCCAATACCAAGCATCCAAATGAGTTGAAATCAGGAGGGAAAAGAAAATTATTAAGTGCTGTTTTTTATATTGATGATTTGGGCTTTACTTCCTTTTATCCATTTATAAGATCCATGAATTTAGTATCTAATAATGCCCAGGTCCTACTCCTTTTAAGATAATGCCTGCCACCCATCGTCCCCACCCCACCCTCGACAACTTTAGTGCCCCCAGTGTGCTTTCTGCTGCTTTCCAGAGTCTTAGGCATTGGGCTTAAAATGCATAGCTCGTGGTCTCTTCAATGTGCTTCCTAATCTCCGCTTATGTTAATCCACAGCCAGGAACAGTAGGAACAGTCAGGCCCAGCTCTAACCCATGGGAAGGTCACCCCTGGCTTCCATTTCCAAGATGATGAAATAGAGCAGTGCATGAGGCCCAGGCCCCAGCAAGCCTGAGAGAGCTTGCATCCCACAGATGCCTTCCCTGGGCTTTCATCCAGCTCTGTGTTACCGCGTGGTGTTTTAGCCCCAACCTGTTTGATAAACGAAAATCTCCGGCTCTCCTTTAATGGAGGTTGAAATGCAAAATAACTGAAACAGCTTTGCTTGGAATAAATAGAATCCCTGCACGGCCCCCTCCCTTTCCATGCTCCCTGCCAACCCAGGGCCCTTAGGTTTACATTTTCCTGTTTTCAGCCTTTCTTTCATTTTACTGAGCTTGTTCTCACAATGTGAGATGTCTTTTGAGTCCCCTCAGCTCTCTCTGCCTAGTTCTGTGTCTGCAGAAGTGTGAGGCCTTAGAGATATTGGGCGAGACAATTATTCCAACCTCAGTGGAAGCGCAAAGCCAGGTACTTGCTAGGTTGCCCAAGAATGCATTTGTTTTACCTTCACCTGCGCTGAATTCTAAGTTCCTCTTCTTCTTATTTTCATAAATAAGAAAGACCATCTTTCTTAATAACTTCTTCTGAATAACTTTTCAAAAATAACCTATCTGTAATGTGTTGAATTTTTTTGAAACCAAGTCTCAGGTTTGGCATCCAGCATTTTCTCCCTAGGACAGGAAAGCTGGAGCCTGGTGAACACACAGTGGTGAGAAGTTGGGATTTAATCAAACCCAGGGAGCCTACTGCTCTTTTATATGTCCTTGGTTGCCTCTCTACGTTGCAGTACCCCTTTATGGCGTAGTCACCCCTGTAGAAAGCGCAGATGGTGGCTGTCGGGCCACACATCAAGCCCACAGCCCCACCACGCTCCCGGATGCATTCGGTTGCTGTAGCTGGTGTGGGCAATGTAGCTATTTTCCAACCATCTTGAAAATTAGCCTTAAATCTACTTTCGAAAAACCACATTTCTGGATGCATCCTCTTCTAATAATAACAAAGTCTCACTAAATCAGAATGATGAAAGAGGGGCTTATCTTAGTAGAGGCAAAAACTCCTGAATTGTGGACTCTTTGTAAAGGCTTATCGAGGCGTGACATCTAAATGTACAATAAGATCGTGATTTTATATGTGGAAGAGAAAATCGACTATTTCAAGGCAGTTCCAGAAAGCGGAACTGGGGCTAATGGAGAGAAGTTCAAGGAGGCACTGTGGCTTCAACCTAAGGAGAGCCCAGGGTGCATTCATGGCCGTGCTGGGGCAGAGTGATTTACCATGTGGGGGGGATGCTGCTGCTGGAGGTGGCAGGTGGGAGATGGGCTCTTGCATCAGGAGAAACCCTGATCCCTTGCCCTCTGAGGGGCCAGCTCAGCAAAGTGGCTGCCAGCATGGAGTCAGCCCACCCTGTGGGCTCCAGATCCTACTCCTCCTGCTCATTAACTTTGTAACCTCGGCAACTTACTTAACCCCTCTCTGCCTCAGTTTCCTCCCTGTAATGGGGTTGGTAATTTTGAGGAGTTGATATTTAGGGGGAAAAACTTAACTTAAAACAATGAGTAACAAGGACATAGTAGGTGCCACGTGACTATTTGTTAAGTGTAACTAAGGAAAATATTTTCTAAGCTGTCTGAGAGACACCAGCGATTTCTTTTTTGAACGCCTCCTTGGTGCTAAGCAGTAAACAAGATGGACACAGGCCCAGAGTCCACACAGCTCACACACAGCTCGTGCTGAAGAAAGTCAGACAGGCTCCCAGCACCCAGCCTGGGGAGGGGTCCCGTGACAGAGGATGCCTGAAGCAGGGGCTCACAGTGGTTCCTGGAACCGGGGGGGAAGGGCGGGGGGACCAGGACCAGGGAGGTGGGGTGGATGGTGGGCTTGTGTTCCTAGCTGGGGGCTGAGCCTCCTCGCAGTATCCTCAGCTGCTGCTGGCATTTTGAGGCTCCGCTGATTTCATTTAGAGCCATGATTCTTTAGAGCCACTAACTCCGCCGTCTATTTGTTTACTTAACTTTACCAACAGGTGAGTCTCTAAAACTTCCTGGCACAGAAACATCTTTTTTAGTTACCCAATAAGAACTTTAATCAGTTAGAAGCTTATATAAATTTGTTCATTTGTTGCCAATTCCATTCTTGTGCCATCTGAATAAAAACTGCTAGGAAAAACAGTATTTATTCATGTTGTGTCCTTGTAGAAAGTAATGGCTATAATCACAATTCCACTTGTTAATTATTTGTACTATGTAGGTTGAAATAACCAAAGGAATTGTATAAATGCATAATTTTATAAAATTTTTGTTTGAAGGATCTATCGGTGGAATTATCATTATTATTATTTTTATTAATTAATTAATTTATTTACTTATTTTTTTGGTGAGCCTTAAAAGTGAAGCTCATCAGGTGTAAATGAACAGCTCTGACTATGCCTAATCCTCAGAAAATAGAAAAACAGCAAATGTACACAATCATCAACATGCTCTGAAAGAGGGATCCAGGTCAGCCCATCAGGTTTTAGTTTAGAAATAAAGGGTGAAATAACAAAGCTGCTTCACTGCCCATAACAGGGGGCATATTCTCTTTCAGGCTCAGTGAAATGACTAAACCCTTGTTAGTGCAGTTTGGGGAGACCTGCCACTGACTTGGTGACATGTGAATGTAGAGTCTTGTCCTCAGATCTACCTAGAACATGCATCCTCTTAGGACAAAACATGGGTGGTTCCGTGTCTCCTCAACAGGGCACACATGTTCCTCTGCCTGGAAGGCCCCACGCTCCTCCCGCCTGGCAGCAGGAGACCTGCCCTGGCATCTCCTTCCAGGAGCCACCTCCATCTTCTCTGTGCCCACTCTTGAACTCTGCATGGGACTCTGCCACGGTTATTGCATTGCCACAGTGAGGCCTTTGCGCCTCTGCCTTTCCTACTGGATCATGAATTCCATGAGGGCAAAAAGTACATCTTGTTGATTTTTGTCTTCCAAGCACCTGGCTTCACTTTGGATGACTGATTGTATTGTTGGCAAAGTCTAGAGCCCAGAGCTGTGCCGTAGAGGATGCTGGGTAAGAGGGAGGAAGAGGAGTAATGATATGAGAGAGGCTCCCCGCCAGATGCCTGCCTCCCGTGTCCCAGGAGTGGCCCATTCCACCCCAGACTGGGACAGACATTTGAATTTTTCAAGTGACCTAAGATTTTCCAGCTAAGCAGAAACAGTTCCCCAAAATTCCGATGTGACTAAAGTTGATATATTAAAATTTTAGTACAGAGATTTTAAAGGTGGGCTAGCTAAGTAAAGGGCATTTTTTGGTAACTCTTTGCTATTTTAAATTCATTCAAAAATGTTTTGACACTGCTGGCTGTGGTTTTTTCCTGTTTTACCTCTATCATCTTCCTCTTTCCCCACTCTAGTTACAGAATAGTGTAAGTGTGAGAATAAGTAAGCAGGTAAATAGAGTAGGCAGCTCTGGTGTAAGACAGAAGGTATTTTTAAGGATCAAGGGACTAACTTGCAGTGTGACTTGTGGAGAGTCATTGAAAGTCAGTCAACAGAACTTTGAAATATCTGTTAACATCAAGCCCTGTACATCTCAAGGACCAAATGGGAGAGAGACTCTGCCCTAAAAAAGCTTAATATTCATCCAGTCCTTTCGTTGACATGTCCTTAGTAAGGCCCTAGGTATGCCAGGCACTGTGTGAAGCCTGCATGTACAGGAACAGAAAATACAGACAGGTACAACTTAAGTACAGTGATCAGGGAAATGAAGAAAAAGGAAAATATTTCACCAGAGGGGATGAAAGGAATGGATGGAGGTGAGAGGATCCAAAATCATATTCGGGAGCCAGAAAGGGCCTGTCTGTGGAAGTGCCATTGCTGCTGACCTCCTGAGGCAGCCAAGCAAAAACAAGAGGGGAGGGTGTCCCGGGAGGGAAAAGGGGGAGAGAATTTGGGGGACCCGCTATGGCTGGCCCGTGGGAACAGGGAGGACGGAAGTGTGAGAGGAGGTCAGAGAAGGAGGGAGGGAGATGAGTACATTAGGGAGAAAGAAGATGTTGTTTATTCAATCCTAGGTACCGTGATTTGTACATGCGTATCCCATTTCATCTTCACCACCACCCTTGACTGCTTCTGTCCCATGAGGGGCACCCTTGGTGAGCGCTGGGACAGAAGCGTAGCCTGGGGGCACCTGAGTGGCTCAGTCGTTAAGCATCTGACTTTGGCTCAGGTCATGATCTCAGGGTCCTGGGATCGAGCCCCGCATCGGACTCCCTGCTCGGCGGGAAGCCTGCTTCTCCCTCTCCCACTCCCCCTGCTTGTGTTCTCTCTCTGTCAAATAAATAAAATCTTTAAAAAAAAAGAAGAAGAAGCATAGCCCGTCTTCATTCATTGCAAAAACAACAACAACAACAAAATGTGAAACATATTACAGACTGAAAGGGATTCTCGAGGTATCTACTGGACTTTTGGGACTCAGAATGTGTAATAATGCACTAAGTTGAGCTGATGGCTCCCTTCACTCTCTCAGATGAGATGGCATTTTACGGAAGATGAAATGTGAGTTCCAGAGAGGTTAAGTAACCATGCCCGGGTCACACAGCTTCACTCTGCAGTAGCTGGAATTGGAACCCAGATCTCTGACCCGAAAACCCATGCCTCCTCCTTCCACCACAGTATGCTTCAGCCATAATAAAATAATTCCTGTAGAAGTGTGCATGGTTGGGGGGATACGGGAAGGGTACTTTGTTCTAGCGAGGAAAGAACAGGGATAGTGTTGCAGGGCCTTCATTACAGTGAAATGAGTGGGGCAGAGTCACTGGTGTTTTAGCTCCTTTGCCTCCAAAATGCTCTGCTTCAGTAAAACCCGTCTGTCCTGGTAAAGGAAAGGGCTCCGGCTTATACTGTTCCTCACTCTCCACCTTAGCTCACATGTACTTAGTAAATTGATAAATTACTACCCATGCACAGTAACAAGACTGATAAGGACAGGATCTAGAGAGTCAAGTATGTTCATTTTCTTAATAGCAGCCCCTTTTTTCCCACAGGGAAACAGATAATTCTGGGGTTCTGACTAAATTCCATTTGTTTGGAGGTGAGATGGTTGGATTTCACCAAAGTAGAGATGCATTCTTTTCTACAAGATGGTGCCGGTGTATCCTGTTTCTGTGGATCCCCGTGTGAATTAATAGCAACCAAACATTGCCTTCTCTTTGTTCTCTGGTTTTCTTCAGGTTTATTCCTTCTAAGGAGACATAGGTTTCTTTGGGTAAAAGATTCTCAGGAAATCTATAAGTAGGCACTTAAGCAAGAGCAGAGTTGTAAGGCAGTTGCCATTTGAGCTGGTTTATTTTGTGTAGCAGAAATGGGAACTTGGGGGTGCCTTGGTGGCTCAGTCGGTTGAGCATCTGCCTTGCTCAGGTCATGATCCCAGGGTCCTGGGATCAAGTCCCACGTCAGGCTCCCTGCTCAGCAAGGAGCCTGCTTCCCCCTCTCCCTCTGCCTGCTGCTCCCCCTGCTTGTGCTCTCTCTCTCTCTCAAACAAATAAAATCTTAGGAAAAAAAAAAAAAAAAGAAATGGGAACTTGATGGCCAGCAGCCAGCAGGACAAGTAACCTTCCTACCTTAGGAAGCTTTGTTTCTGAACCAGAGCCTTCAAAGGACCTCATCCTAGCAGCCCTCCATCACATTACTATCAAAATAGTCTTAAAATCATATTCTAATCATCTTACTTCTCTGCTTAACCGCCTCTCCTGCTCCCGTAGCCAAACGGGTAGAACCCATAGCCCTCCGATGGAGTCTCCCTTTATCGTTTGTGTGCATCCTCTGATGGCTCCCCGGGTAGAAACCGCAGGCCAACCTCACTGCCATTGTCCAGATGACTACATCTTCCCCCGCCACCCCCCCGAAATGTAAGACCCCCACTTGCCTTGGCTCCTGGTCTGGCCACGCCCACTTCCTATAGCATCTACCAAAGCACTTTGCTTGGCCTGGGGGCGGATCTCACCAAACCGATTCTTCACTCAGTCACTCAGCAAGTATTGTGCTCCTAGTATGTGCCGGGCATAGTGAAAAAAGACACTGTGTGCCCTTACAGAGCCACCAGTCTTCTAGTTTGATAGGCTGTGTGATTATGGCCAGCCTCTGTGATTTAAGGCTTTGCTTTACAAATATGGTCCTTAGACCAACCACAGTAGCATCACCTAAGAGCTTGTAATAACTATCAAATCTGAGCTCCCCACCATCCATCCTGCATTAACATTCCCACGTGAACCACATTGCACAGCAATGTGAGAAGCTCTGCATTAAGACACAGAGTTGGGGCATCTGGCTGGCTCATTTGGTTAAGCATCTGACACTTGATTTTGGCTCAGGTCATCATCTCAGGATTGTGAGATCAAGCCCTGCGTCGGGCTCTCTGTGGAGCCTGCTTAAGATTCTCTCTCTCCCCCGCTCTCTCCCTCCCTCTCTTAAAAAAAGAAAAAAGACCCACAGAGTCAGGTTGGGTGGATGGTTTGGTTTGTACATTCGCTTTGCTTTACGATGATTATATACCTATAGGTTTAAATGGTTCTTCATTTAGCAAACTTTTGAGGACTTGTTAATATAAATATGTTACACTATTTGGTTCTGCAGAGCATAACCAAATTACAAGCAAGCAGATACGGACTTATCTGTATTGTTTAAAAGATGAACATTTTCCAGATATGGTTCATGTTGCACTTTGCAAATATTTGAGTTATGCTTACATTCAGGGCATGATGCTAGTGCAGAGATTCTAAATTGGCATCTGTAGGCCATTTTTGGTCATACACATGTTTGCGTGGCCAACAGGTTTCATAAATTTTTGATCCATTACATTCATTAGAAATGAACAGTTTTCCACATAAAAAGCCAGATTTCTGGCTTCTGTTGAAAACTGGGCAGCCCTGGGCCCATTTTCCTGCTGCCACAGTGAGCTAGCACCAGGGGTCTTCTGTAAGTGGAAGGCGTGCTCTCCAGTTCGGCATGGCCTCCACCCATGTCTCTGGCCCCTGTAGACAGTGGGGTCTAAGAACCTATGCCAGGACCTACAAGCACTGAGAGTGAGCCTGCCTCATGGAGTTTGCCCCATTATTGTTACCTTCAGAGTTTTTGTAAAGAAGTAGCCCCCATGGGAACATACCATTGATGAAGACAGAGACATGACTCTAGGCTAACGATTCTCAACCCTGGTGACAGGAGCTTATAAAAATACCAGGGCCCACTTCCCATCAGCACTGCCCAGAAATCCTGACTTAATTGGTTGGGCATTACCAGATTTTAAAATATCTACAGGTGATTCTCATCTGACCTGAGCCCCACTGATCTAGCCCATTTATATTACTCGCAAAATAAAACTGAAACACATGCCAAAGTCAGAAAAAAATACATATGCACATATGCTTACATGCATAAATTGAAAGGATTTATGATGAAGCCTCATTACTCTGGACATGGGTGATTCAACATGTATGATAGTTTTGTCTAGTGGCCTATCATTTACCTTTCTTATCTATAAAAATAAGCTGGCTAAGCAAATGAGCACTATAAGTGAGATTGCTTTAAAATGCCTTATAGAAACCCGATTTTTTTAAGGATTTGAATTCAAACACTGACTTGGGCTAGATATAATTTGCATTCCCTGTTACAAAAATAAAAATTTGGAAGATACCAGCAAGCACTCTGAATATATCATATGGAGCCCCTTCAACAATCATCGAATGGCTTTACTGCATTGTCTGTTACCACCTAGCCTAAAATTCCATTTGTGCTTTAGTTACTTTAAACTCATGTTTATTACTGTCAGAATTTGACCGTTTATGGCACAGAAGTGTTCATCCACAGATGCCATTAGAGGGAGAGTTCTGCTCGTGCGCTGCTTTAATGAAACCATTCCCCCTCCTCAGTCCCCAGATTAGCTGATGTGCTACAGTGCCTGACAGATGGACTCTCTGTCATTTGGGACAGATTCTCTTGATGAGGGGTCTGACGATCACCAGAGTAATTCATGAGATGACTGTGCAAGAAATTTCATTATTTCTAATAGCTTATAGTGGTTTGATATTTTAATGTAATTATGCTTAATTATATATTGTAGTATGTATGGCCCAGGCTTTGGAACTGGGTCTTGGTAAAATACAGCTAATGGAAAATTTTCCTCCAGTTTTTTTAAAACAAGGAATTAAATCCTAACGTGAAACTGAATGCAAGCTCAACAAGCAGTCTCTTGCCAGAGAAAATATTGGTGTAATACATTTGAATGGCCCAGTTTGTCAGTTCACTTGGCTAAATCCCCAAATCATACCCTGTTTTAGAATTATTTCAGAAGTTCTGTTGCTCACCTTTCCACTAACCTACTTTTAGTAATTTCTGTATGGCTTTATGAATTTTGACCAACAGGCAGTCTGGGTGAGGGAGACGTTGAGAGACACATATGGAATAATGTTATTTATTACAATCACCGGTAAAGGTGGAGAGGGAGAGAGAAGTGAAAATCATGCCCGGGTCAGGTTTGGGGGTCTCATTGATCTGTGCTGCCCATGGTGGGTGGATGTAAAGACAGAAAGAGGAGCAGGAACTAAGATGTAACTTGCTCCTGTTTGGCACATTCCCCCGGAAGCTAAGCAGTGACTGGGGTTTTCAGTTCCATTTGGGCTCTCATTGGGTTTGCGGACAGTCAGGGCTTGAGCAAGGGAGGGCAGTGGACAAGTCTTAGGATTCATGTGAATTTGCTAAGGCTTAAATCTCATTCTACTTTCAAGAAATAAACCCATTTTAGAGTGCCCTCCCTCTCTCTGTTCTGTCGTCCCTCTCCTCGCTTCCTGGCATCTTCTCTCTCCCCCATGGGAGTCAGAACGTACTGAACAAAAGGAGTATATGTGCCCAGACGCTTCCCAGCCCTGAGCCTTTCTAGAAGTTCAGTGGCATCTACTGTGCCAGGGCCCCTTGAGGCCGGTTTCCTGGAGCCCGAGCCAGACTGTTGGCCCCAGCCAGGCAGCAGGATCTCAAAGGCACCATTAACAGACAGTTCCAGCCTTCTCACTGACAGGAGGAGATACCTACTTGCTTTTGCATTTGGGAGTTGCTCACTCCCTGGCCTGGAAGGAAAAGTAGAAAACAAGAAAGGGGTAGTTCCTGCCATTTACATAGTGCCATCCCATACAAGTGATTTAATTCCCTGAACACTCCTGGGTTACTAAGTCCATTTTCCAGTTGAAAAAACTGAGGCTCTGGGAAGTCAGACATCTAGATGAAGTTGACACAGCGAATGCACAGTGGAGTCCGATTTCGGACCCAGGTCTGTCACCCAAGTCCGTGGCACCCTCCCTGGCACCGTGCCGGTCACCACAGGGTCATAGGCAGATGAACACATTTAGGCAGCTCCCCAAATAGGACAGGCTCTCTCTGGAACAGAACTCCCGTTTTGTTTTTAGCTGATTTTAATAGTGCCTATTTTGAAATCTTTGCTTAAGGGCACATTCTAATGTTTAGGAAAGAAAAAAGGAGAGAGAGAGAAACCTAGGCACCAGAGGCAAGGAAAGGAGATGAAACCTTCCTCTAGAGGCTTCCAGGGAAAGTTCATTAAAGGCTTCCCCATCTAATGACATTGCACACAAATGCTGACTCGTACACCTGGTAGAGATGAGGAAACAGCATTAAGTTAATGGAAAGAGCTGCGAGATGGGAGTCAGATGCTGGTTGGAGCCATGTCTCTGCCATATTTTAGCCCTGTGACTATTGACAAATTACTCGGCACCTGCATATCGGGGACCACAGTGTCCCACAGGACTGAGGTAGAGCTCAGGTGCCATAGCAGACGAACTGCACTGCGGAACCTCTGAAAGACTTCACAGGGGGAAGGGGTTCTCATGCGTGGGTTCCTGAGTGAGGCAGATCCAAGGCATGCACCTCCTTCAGCGTCCCCAGCACCTTCTTATTCTCAGGTGAATCAGCTGCTCCACCAGTAACCGTTTTGTGGATTGCTCACTCTCTTTGACCAGGTCACTCTTAATTGCAGACCTAAATCAAGACCACATTATTGCCCCCTTTGGTTGCTGGCTGGTCCTAGATAGGCATGCCCAGAGTCATTCCTAAACTATGTCCCTCTCTGACCCCCAGCAGCATCCATTTCCTGGACCCCAGCCACAAAATCTGCCCACCGAATTAGCCTGTCTCCTGGTGTCCATCCTTCACCCCTTACTCAGTGCTCTGCTGTCTGTATTCTACGTCTTCTTGCCCGGTCCCAGGTACTCTAAACTCTGCCCCACACATCTCACACCTCAGGGTCTCACTACCACCTCCCAGGTAGATGAAGAACTCCCTCAGCATGCTGTCTTCCTAAACCCCATCTCCAGACCAATTGTTGCCTACATGTTGACAAGAGTCCTTGTAACTTCAGTACCCAGAAATCGTTCAAAAAAGTCCATGTAATATATATTAGTGGTTGGGAGCACAGACCAGGAAGCCAGACAGCCTCATTGTGGATCCCAACTCTGCCACTTTCTAGAAGGTTTCTTAGGCAAATTCCATTCCCTCTCTGTGCCTCATGTTCCTTACTTTAAAAGCTAAAAACAGTGCCTGGCACACAGAAACCACTGCATTCATGTGGGGCCTTGTGGAGTGGGCCCTGCTCCGGGTGGCAGAGGGAGAGAGGCCAGGATTTTAGTGCTGGGAACAGAAGGAGCAAGAACAGTTTACACAGTGTTTAATAATATATTCTCCAGCTGCAACAGTAGCTTCCCTCGGGGACCATATCGGTCAGCCTTAACTAAGGCCCATCTTCTGATTGCCCACTAATTCTCCCAGTATCACCTGTCACACGATCGCCTTTGGTTCAATATTATGTACTTGATGGCCCAGTGAAGAACATGTCTTCACTCGTTTGCCTTGTGCTCTCGTTTGAACTTTGAGTAGGTAAGAGCTTTCTACTTAAATTTCAGAGCCATTTATAAATAGGTTGCTTAGTTTCAGCCAGCAGGTGAAAGCTTTCATTAAATTGTTCCTCCTTCCCATAGTGCTATTATCTGGAGCTCTCAGAAAGGAAAAGTTAAGAATGATGTTTTCTTAGTCATTAAGGAAGCCCAGTTTGAGGCCCAAGCTGCTGTTTTCCTTTTCCCTACCTAGAATTGACCAATATGACTTCAACCAGTCATCTACATCTGTCAGCTTTTACCCCCTCTGAGAAAATTCTCCTGAAGTCACCTAGATCATTATCCATGATTCAGGACCAAAGTCCAAAAATAATTCAGAAACAAAGTTTAGGTTCACTCTGCATGTAAATTATTAGCATATCCATTAATTTTCTCACCAAGAAAGAAATGGGAACACAAGCAGCATTAGCTGCCTTTGATAGAATAATAAATGAAAATGAGGGGTGGGGGCTACCCAGAAGTCTCCCTTTTTCTATTCAAAATCTAAAATGGAATAGCCTCAAATATTTTGAAAGGCACTTTTCCCCAAATATTCAGTTCTATCAAGGATTTCTTGCATTGTTACAATGACATAATTAAGTATGTGTAACATTTTCTTTGGAGATGTCTTCACTCCTCAACATCTTCAGTTTTGAATAACATACTGGAAACCACTAAAAAGAGGAAGCTGTAAAAATGAAGAGAAAACATTTCTCAGTGGCACACACTAGTTGTAACAAGAGATTTGAGTGGGGAGTATTCTAGAATAAGGCGTAGCTCAGTGATGGGCTTCAGCAGTCCTGTCACACTTTAGAAATGTGGCCACGATGATTTATCTTGGCATTTCCTCCCAAATGACACTGCTATGGCCTCATAAATGCACGCGGCCTTAAAAGAGAGTTCCAGATGATCTTGCTATTCCCAAGTGAGAATAAAATTTGACCCAGTGCAGCCTTGCTATGTAATTGAGGAAAATTAGTGTGAAGATATCAGCCCGAAAGGAAGACTGGAGGGTGGAGGGGCAGTCTCATTCCCTGAAAATCCAAGGTTACTGGGGAGGCAGGAGCCATCCACTGGCCTCAGAAACTTGCTGTTTCTCATTTATTTCAGGCACATTTTCCATCCCTGCCGCTGTATTCTGCCCCCATTCCATCTTGTTCTCAATGTTTTCTCTTTCATACGGTTTATTAGAAGTTCTGCTCTTCAGGGGCGCCTGGGTGGCTCAGTTGGTTAAGCGACTGCTTTCGGCTCAGGTCATGATCCTGGAGTCCTGGGATCGAGTCCCGCATCGGGATCCCGGCTCGGCGGGGAGCCTGCTTCTCCCTCTGACCCTATCCCCTCTCATGCTGTTTCTCTCTCTCTCTCTCTCAAATAAATAAATAAATAAAATCTTAAAAAAAAAAAAGTTCTGCTCTTCAAAATGTCCCTAAATATCACCCCTACAACAAACAGGTTTGTGAGAATGTGGTGACAGCTTCCCTGAGTCTGTCTTCTTCAAACCCAGCCTGTATTACAATGCTCTTCTCCTTTCATGCTGTTTTTAAAGCCCACCCACACAAACAGCCAGGTATTAGCAGCGTGCCTTGTGTGACTGATAATTAAGAACAGGATTCTGTGATTGTTTGGGGTGTCGGTGTTACCACCTTATTCTCCTAACTTATTAACAGAGATGCGGGTATCTTGTGTCTTGGGTAATCCTGGAGCATTCAGTCCTTCAGACATTACCTCTTTCAGTGACAGCACTTCCACAAGATCTTCAAGAGGAAAATAGCCTTTTAGAGAAAATTGCTGATTTCAAAGGCATTTGCATTTTTGACAGAGGTGCAAAGCATGGTTTTGTAGGCAAGTATCATTTCCCGTATCAGTGCAAGGAAGGTGTTGCCTCCATGTTGGAAATGAAGGCCTCAGTTGAGGACAGACTGTTTCCTTGTGAGATGGGAAACGTTTGTTATGAGGCTCCCATAACAAAGTCCCTTCAGTTTCTCATATTACTGTCCATGTACAGAAGTGAAAGACCCAAGGAAATTGTCACCTTGCTGGGGCACCTGGGTGGCTCAGTCATTGAGCGTCTCCTCAGGTCATGATCCCAGGGTCCTGGGATCAAGCCCCGCATCGGGCTCCCTGCTCAACGGGAAGCCGGCTTCTCCCTCTCCCACTCCCCCTGCTTGTGTTCCCTCTCTCGTGTGTCTCTCTCTGTCAAATAAATAAATAAAATCTTTAAAAAAAAATTTTTTTTTTTTCACCTTGCCACTGAGGCAGTGGGGCCCTCAGCCCGTTTCCTCAATTACCCCTTGGTAGTTACTTGAATTTCTACTATGATAGGTTTGAAGTAGTTACATAGAAGTTACCCTGAAATAGTTACTTGGTAGTTGCATTTACTAATAGTCATAAAAAATATAATTTTAAAATTCTGCATCATTTTATATGTTCCCATAAATGGAAATAGTAGTCAATTAATCAATTCCAGGATAAGTCATGCCATCTCTTATCCCACCACATCCCTAGCCCTCTAGGCATGCATGTGATAAAGGTGATAGCTTTTATCCAATCTTGTGCACTTTTTAAAAATGGAAATTAGACTGTTATTTTGCAAGATATTATGAATGTGTCAACTTAGCGTCTGTCTCAAATGTATGCCGTAAATACAATAGGATCATAAACTTGATTCTTCTGACCTTTAATTTATCCTGGTTACTTTTTTTTTAAATTTTATTTTATTATGTTACATTAATCACCATACATTACATCATTAGTTTTTGATGTAGTGATCCATGATTAATTGTTTGTGTATAACACCCAGTGCTCCATTCAATACGTGCCCTCTTTAATACCCATCACCAGGCTAGCCCATCCCCCCCATTCCCCCTCTTCTATAGAACCCTCAGTTTGTTTCTCAGAGTCCATAGTCTCTCATGGTTCGTCTCCCCCTCCGATTCCCCCCCTTCATTTTTCCCTTCCTACTATCTTTTTTTTTTTTTTTAACATATAATGTATTATTTGTTTCAGAGGTACAGGCCTGTGATTCAACAGTCTTACACAGTTCACAGCACTCACCATAGCACATACCATCCCCAGTCTATCACCCAGCCACCCCATCTCTCCCACCCCCCACCACCCAGCAGCCCTCAGTTTGTTTCCTGAGATTAAGAATTCCTCATATCAGTGAGATCATATGATACATGTCTTTCTCTGATTGACTTATTTCACTTAGCATAATACCCTCCATTTCCATCCATGTCGTTACAAATGGCAAGGTTTTGCTTTTTTTGATGGCTGCATAATATTCCATTGTATATATATACCACATCTTCTTTATCCATTCATCTGTTGATGGACATCTTGGCTCTTTCCATAGTTTGGCTATTGTGGACATTGCTGCTATAAACATTGAGGTGAACATACACCTTTGGATCACTACATTTGTATCTTTGGGGTAAATACCCAGTAGTGCAATTGCTGGGTCGTATGGTAGCTCTATTTTCAACTTTTTGAGGAACCTCCATACTGTTTTCCAGAGTGGCTGCACCAACCTGCATTCCCACCAATGGTGTAGGAGGGTTCCCCTTTCTCTGCATCCTCACCAACATCTGTCGTTTCCTGGCTTGTTAATTTTAGCCATTCTTACTGGTGTGAGGTTATATCTCATTGAGGTTTTGATTTGGATTTCCCTGATGCCAAGCGATGTTGAGCACTTTTTCATGTGTCTTTTGGCCATTTGGATGTCTTCTTTGGAAAAATGTCTGTTCATATCTTCTGCCCATTTCTTGATTGGATCATTTGTTCTTTGGGTGTTGAGTTTGATGAGTTCTTTATAGATTTTGGATACTAGCCCTTTATCTGATAGGTCATTTGCAAATATCTTCTCCAGTTCTGTTGGTTCTCTTTTGGTTTTATTGACTGTTTCCTTTGCTGTGCAAAAGCTTTTTATCTTGATGAAGTCCCAATAGTTCATTTTTGCCCTTGCTTCCCTTGCCTTTGGGGATGTTTCTAGGAAGAAGTTGCTGCGGCTGAGATTGAAGAGGTTGCTGCCTGTGTTTTCCTCTAGGATTTTGATGGACTCCTGTCTCACATTGAGGTCTTTCAACCATTTAGAGTCTATTTTTGTGTGTGGTGTAAGGAAATGGTCCAGTTTCATTCTTCTGCATGTGGCTGTCCAATTTTCCCAACCATTTGTTGAAGAGACTGTCTTTTTTTCATTGGACTTTCTTTCCTGTTTGTCAAAGATTAGTTGACCATAGAGTTGCGGATCCATTTCTGGGATCTCTGTTTTGTTTCATTGATCTATGTGTCTGTTTTTGTGCCAGTACCATACTGTCTTGATGATGACAGCTTTGTAATAGAGCTTAAAGTCCGGAATTGTGATGCCACCAGCTTTGCTTTTCTTTTTCAACATTCCTCTGGCTATTCGGGGTCTTTTCTGGTTCCATACAAATTTTAGGATTATTTGTTCCATTTCTTTGAAAAAAGTGGATGGTATTTTGATAGGGATTTCTTTAAATATGTAGATTGCTCTAGGTAGCATTGACATCTTCACAATATTTGTTCTTCCAATCCATGAGCATGGGACATTTTTCCATTTCTTTGTGTCTTCCTCAATTTCTTTCATGAGTATTTTATAGTTTTCTGAGTACAGATCCTTTGCCTCTTTGGTTAGATTTCTTCCTAGGTATCTTATGGTTTTGGGTGCAATTGTAAGAATGCATCCATTTCTTCCAGATTATCTAATTTGCTGGCATAGAGTTGCTCATAATATGTTCTTACAATTGTTTGTATTTCTTTGGTGTTGGTTGTGATCTCTCCTCCTTCATTCATGATTTTATTTATTTGGGTCCTTTCTCTTTTCTTTTTGATGAGTCTGGCTAGGGGTTTATCAATCTTGTTAATTCTTTCAAAGAACCAGCTTCTAGTTTCGTTGATCTGTTCTACTGTTCTTTTGGTTTCTATTTCATTGATTTCTGCTCTGATCTTTACTATTTCTCTTGTCCTGCTGGATTTAGGCTTTATTTGCTGTTCTTTCTCCAGCTCCTTTAGGTGTAGGGTTAGGTTGTGTATTTGAGACCTTTCTTGTTTCTTGAGAAAGGCTTGTATTGCTATATACTTTCCTCTTAGGACTGCCTTTGCTGCATCCCAAAGATTTTGAACAGTTGTGTTTTCATTTTCATTTGTTTCCATGAATTTTTTTAATTCTTCTTTAATTTCCTGGTTGACTCATTCATTCTTTAGTAGGATGTTCTTTAGCCTCCATGTACTTGAGTTCTTTCTGAACTCAAAGCATTGTGGTCTGAAAATATGCAGGGAATGATCCCAGTCTTTTGGTACTGGTTGAGACCTGATTTGTGACCTAGGATGTGATCTATTCTGGACAATGTTCCATGGGCACTAGAGAAGAATGTGTATTCTGTTGCTTTGGGATGGAATGTTCTGAGTATATCTGTGAAGTCCATTTGGTCCAGTGTGTCATTTAAAGTCTTTATTTCCTTGTTGATCTTTTGCTTAGATGATCTGTCCATTTCATTGAGGGGGGTGTTAAAGTCCCCCACTATTATTGTATTGTTGTCAATGTGTTTCTTTGCTTTTGTTACTAATTGGCTTATATAATTGGCTGCTCCACGTTAAGGGCATAGACATTTACTATTGTTAGATCTTCTTGTTGGATAGACCCTTTAAGTAGGATATAGTGTCCTTCCTCATCTCTTATTATAGTCTTTGGTTTAAAATCTAATTTGTCTGATAGAAGGATTGCCACCCCAGCTTTCTTTTGATGTCCATTAGCATGGTAAATGGTTTTCCACCCCCTCACTTTCAATCTGGGGTTGTCTTTGGGTCTAAAATGAGTCTCTTGCAGCCAGCATATCGATGGGTCTTGTTTTTTTATCCAATCTGATAGCCTGTGTCTTTTGATTGGGGCATTTAGCCCATTTACATTCAGGGTAACTAATGAAAGATATGAATTTAGTGCCATTGTATTGCCTGTAAGGTGACTGTTACTGTATATTGTCTGTGTTCCTTTCTGGTCTATGTTACTTTTAGGCTCTCTCTTTGCTTAGAGGACCCCTTTCAATATTTCTTGTAGGGCCGGTTTTGTGTTTGCAAATTCCTTTAGTTTTTGTTTGTCCTGGAAGCTTTTTATCTCTCCTTCTATTTTCAATGACAGCCTAGCTGGATAGAGTATTCTTGGCTGCATATTTTTCTCATTTAGTGCTCTGAATATATCCTCCCAGTCCTTTCTGGCCTGGCAGGTCTCTGTGGATAGGTCTGTTGCCAATCTAATGTTTCTACCATTGTAGGTTACAGACCTCTTGTCCCAAGCTGTTTTCAGGATTTTCTCTTTGTCTCTGAGACTTGTAGGTTTTACTATTAGATGTTGGGGTGTTGACCTATTTTTATTGATTTTGAGGGAGGTTCTCTGTGTCTCCTGGATTTTGATGCCTGTTTCTTTCCCCGAATTAGGGAAGTTCTCTGCTATAATTTGCTCCATTATACCTTCTGCCCCTCTTTCTCCTTCTTCTTCTTCTGGGATCCCAATTATTCCAATATTGTTTCATCTTATGGTATCACTTATCTCTCGAATTCTGCCCTCGTGATCCAGTAGTTGTTTATCTGTCTTTTTCTCAGCTTCTTTATTCTCTATCATTTATCCTAGCAGTTAAAGCCTCCATTTTTTATTGCATCTCATTAATATCCTTTTTGATTTATACCTGATTAGGTTTTAGTTCCTTTATTGTTCCAGAAAAGGTTTCTCTAGTATGTTCCATGCTTTTTTCAAGCCCAGCTAATATCTCTGTAATCGTCATTCTGAACTCTAGTTCCGACATCTTACTAATGTCTGTATTAATTAGGTCCCTGGCAGTCGGTACTACCTCTTATTCTTTTTTTTGAGGTGAGTTTTTCCATCTTGTCATTTTGTCCAGAGGAGAACAGATGAATGAGAGAACAAAATGCTAACAGGGTAACAACAACCCCAGAAAAATATACACTAAACAAATCAGAAGAGACCTGAAACCGGGGGGAAGAATGGGAAAGAAAGAAAAAAGAAGAAAAAGAAAAGGAAAATAAAAAGAATATGATCAAATATGATCAGGCTGGTGAATAGATCAGTGCCACACACTTGATTTTGGGTGTATTTTGGTCTGTTAGAAGAAACTGCCTCCCAAAATTTTAAAGAAAGAAAAACTTATATATGTACAAAAAGAAGGGTAAATATGATGAAGGGATGAAATGACTGTAAAGATGAAAATTATAAAAGATTTTATAAAAGTAATTGATAAGATGTTGGTTGAAAAAAGAAATGAGAATTTTTAAAAAAGGGGGGGAAGAGAGTGTGATCAGGCAGGAGACTAGAACAAAGCCATACACTAGATATTTAGGGTATATATTGGTCTGTTAGAAGAAACTGTATCCCAAAATTTTAAAGAGAGACCAACTTTTATATATACCAAAAATAAGGGTAACTACAATGAAGGGATAGAATATGACTCTAAAAATGAAAAATAAAAAAGATTTTTTAAAAAGGGACTGATAAGATGTTGGTTGAAAAGGGAAAAAAAAATTTTTAAAAAAAGTTTAAACAAATTAACTTTGAAAGACCAAAGAATCAGGGGGAAAAGCCATGAATTCTATGTGCATTATTCCCCTAGCGCTGGAGTTCTGCCATTCTCATTGATGGGTAAACTTGGTCTTGGCTGGCTGTTCTCGCTGATCTTCTGGGGGAGGGGCCTATTGCTGTGGTTCCCAAATGTCTTTGCTGGAGGTGGAATTGCCTGCCCTTGCCAAGTCCGGGCTAAGTAATCTGCTTGGGTTTGCTCCTGGGAGCTTTTGTTCCCTGCAAGCTTTCCGTACAGCTTTGGAGGCCGAGAGTAAAAATGGCGGCCCCCCCAATCTCCGCCCCGGAGGAGCCAAGAACTCGGGGCCCCACTTCTCAGTGCGCCCCCAGAGAAAAGCAGTCAATCACTCCCGTCTCCCCGGTGTCCAGCCGCACTCCGTGCTCACCTGGCCTGTGACCGAGCATTTCTATCTCTGGCACCCAACCCCGTGTGGAGTCTCCAAACCCAGCAGATCCCTGTGGTGCACACTGGTGCTGCTCCTCCCAGGGGAAGAAGGGGAGTCTCCCTAGATCTGCCGCTTGTTGGGTCCCTGCTGGAGGAGCAGTGGCTGACTGTGCCGCAGATCACAGTTTATGGCAACCCTGAGCTGAGAGCCTGCACCTCGGCTCCGTCTCTGCAGCCGGCTTCCCTGCTCCAATACCTGGGAGCTCTGTTGCACTCAGGCACCCCCAGTCTTCCTGTGACCCCGAGGGTCCTGAGACCACACTGTCCCAGCGAGGGTTCCACCCCACACTTAGCCACTGGAGCGATGTCCCTCAGCGGAGCCGACTTCTAAAATTTCTGATTTTGTGCTCCGAGGCTCTATCACTTGCCAGAAGCGGCCGACGGAGGCCCCCTCCCCCGCCGTCTATCTTCCCGAATATCACCTCAGATTCGCTTCTCCGCACGTCCTACCTTCCAGAAAGTGGTTGCTTTTCTGTTCAGAGAGTTGTTGCTATTCTTTTCTTTGATCTCCTGTTGAGTTTGTAGGTGTTCAGAATGGTTTGATCCCTATCCAGCTGAATTCCTGGGACCAGATGAAATTTAGATCTCCACTCCTCTGCCATCTTGTTCCCTTCTATCCTGGTTACTTTTTAAATCTGCAAAGAACATATTTTTCAGTCTGTATTTTCTAGAGGCATGCCCACTGGCTTTGCACTGGGCATTTTCCATGGTGTCAGGGAGACTCTATACAGCCCAGGCTCCTGAATGGTTCCATTGGTAGGTCCTCTGGTTCTGTGCTTCCGTGCAGAATTCTGACTGGAGAATGTGAATTGCAGGTGACAGAGACCTGCTTCAGACTAACTGTATGTTCTTGGCTCCTGTGCTAACACATCATCAAGAAATAACCTCCAACTGTGTCCACAGCTCAGTGGACTTGGGAGATCTCTTCTGCACAGCACAAAGAAACCCACCCCACCAAATGAAGAGAGCAGATCGCTCAAGGCAGGCACTCAAGGAGCGTGTCATTGGGAAAATGTGCAATGGGCAGGGCAGCTGGAGCAGGACCAAAGTGCAGGGGGGAAAGGGGGGCATAGGTGTTGCTCAGGTGGAAGTTGATGTCTCCATGGGCTGGACTCCCGATTTTCAAAAGAAGGTTGAAATGCAGACTGTAGTGGCGGATCTGGTTCCTTCCTTATCTCTTTGCTTCCTAATTTGTGTTTAACTTGTGCCAGGTACTGGTTCGTGCCAGCTAAATGTTTGGAGTTCTTTTCCTTTCGCTTCTTTCCAACACACAGACACACACGCACAACGTGAAAACAGTAAAATGTTTCTGTTTTCTTGAGGCTAATAAATTAGAAAAAAATCAGATATATTATCTGTGCATATTGGCATCAAGTGGTGTTTGGGGACGGAAAATAGATGAGTGAACAGAGCAGCTTTTATGTGGCTTAAACCCCAGTTTCTGACAAAACTTGAATCATGTAATGAAGAATATGGGGTTATTGCATGTTTTTTTGCTTCTCCAGAACAAGTTGATTTTCTTAAATGCTGGTATAATTTAGTGTTTCTTTTTATACTTCTAATAATTTTGAAGAAAAAGGCTGAAGTCTATAAAATACTAAGCTTACTAATTTCTTCTTATAACTAGGTTAGCTAGCCTTAGAATTATTTTCTGTTCCGCCTGTGTGTCTTCCAGTCTTCATGGTCCACTGTGCCCTCTGGGACCGGCAGGTGAGCCCGGGCCAAGGAGGGTGAGGACCCAAAGGAGGCTAGGGCGGCTCTTGCCACAGTGCGTAGGAACATTCAGGTGCTCTATGCATACAGGAAAAACTGGGAGCAGAGGCAGGAGGGGCTCACCAGAAAGCTAAGTAGTAGGGAAATATGATGTGGGCACTAACACGAGACGTACTTCACAGACAGCGGCTGCCAGGGATTTCTGCCTCATCTTGGTGTTTACAAGGGAACCAGAACGGGGACCACACAAGCAGCAGCTTCTCCTGGGGGCACCGCTGTGTCTTGCCTCTCTGAAAGCAGGGAGTACGTTGGAAATATGTACAACTCCTAAAAAAAAGGAACATCCCCTAAGCTGCTTCCTCATTGAATTTGCCCAAAGGGGAAATGTGAAAAGAAACCCACAAACTAATGTGTCAATGTGTTTTCAACAAAAGAAAGGATCACACGTAAAAGATATGATCAACACCTAAGAGGGGGCACTCAGTGTGGATTCACAAGGGCCAGGCTGGCTTCTGCCAAGTGCCTCCCTCTCCCAGAGCAGGAGGGAGGCGAGGGAAGGTGCTTAGAATAGAAACTGCTGGGCCTTCGGGGCTGTCCCAGGCTGGAAGAGTTCCCCCAGGCCCACTTGCAAAAGAGAACAGCTCATCTCTGTGAACACAGGCTGGCTTCCAAGACACGTAGACCCATCACTTGGACCTCCAAGCGCCCCACAACACAGGCTGATTTCTCTGACTCTGTGACCACATCAGCACCTCCATGAGGGGCGCCCTCGGCACTGCTTTGGAGGGAGCATCTGTGCCGAGCTCCTTGCCAAGGAAGGATTAGCTTTTCTTGCCAGAGACGGGAAGGGTGAGCAGCTGCACCGAATTCCCCAGTAGAGGCGGCTGGGCCCCTGGGCTCGTGCACTGGGGGTGGCTGACTTCTCCCTTCTGCCAAGCGGAGCGCTCAATCCCTGTCCTTTCCAAGGCCCAGAGTGCTTCTTTGATCAGGTCTACACAGTTTCCAGGTCGAACCCCCAGAAACATGTTTATTTTGAGATAAAAACGACAATACTGCCAAAGATCTGTCTGGAGGTCTGTTGTCTTATTGATGCAGCGAAAGGCTTTCCTTATTAAAAAAGAGGGAACTTGTCTCCCCTGGCATGATCAGGCCCCACAATCCGTACCTCCCCTAAGTGTCACTTCTGCCTCTCACCCTTTATATGGAGATGCGGAGGCAGTGACACAAAGAACCTACTCTCGAAGGATTGGAGGAAAGAACTGGCCCTCCAGTGGTGGGCTCTGGGGTCAGCATCCCAGCCCTGCCATTGCCTGCTGAATATCTTTTGCCAAGTTCCCTAGGGTGTCTGAGACCCTTGCATTATCTGCAAAAGAGAGCTAATAGCACTGCCCCCCATGATGTCTTGTGGAGAAAATAAAACCAGCAGTGAGAAGCAAGCAGCAGATGTTTGTCCCCTTGGTTCCCAGCTCGCCCCAAGTCTGGACTGGGGCCAACAGAGGGCTCTGAAGCCCCCAATGGCTCTGGCAGCTCTGGGGGCCATCCCTTCGGGTACCATTTTGTCATTCTGATTGAGTGCTCCCGGCTGGCAAGCACAGCGCCATGCCCTGGGCTGACTGGGCTTCACTACGAGCCTGGGAACCATGGAGTCCTCAGGAACTGTTTGACTGGAGGTTTCTCTGAGGTTGGGCACCCATGGACTCCTTGCTCCAGCGGCGTGTCCAGGGCTTAGGAATAGGGCACTGCAGAGAAAAAGGGGGCAAAATCCAATGAGGTATTCCCTCATGGCACGCACACAGTGGGGAGCCTCAGGCTTTCCATCAGTCAACAGGGATGGTCCTCCCTCCTCAGGATTTCTACCTGCCCTGCTGGTTGTCAACAAACAGCTCTTGAGCACCTGCTCCGTGTCAGGTGCGATGTTAGTATGCTAGGTGGGGGTTGGGGACGCAGAGGGAAATAACAGAGGTGTCTGCCCCCCTGCCCCGAGGTAGGTTGTGTAAGATTTTAAGGTTTATGATGTATTAGTTCACTCGTCTCTCACCACCCTTACATTACTGGAGCTGAAAACAGTTGAGGGAGTTAGGAACTCGGCACACACACAGGCCTGGGTGCTGGCACTGGTCCCATGTGCTGCCACCTTAGGGGCCAGTGCCCCCGCCCTGCCTTCAACTCAAATCCATTGGCCTCCTTATGATCCAGCACCACCATCCCCTGCTGGGATTAAGATGCAATTAAACTGTTCCTCCGGCTCGGTACTATTTTCTTTTGTGCCACACTGACGTGTCTAAACAGGGCAGGGCATTTCAGATTTGTGAATGCCAACTCAAATAGGGTTTGCTCTTCTTATAACTGCACGTGGAGAGCCGGGATAGGAAGTGAACAGGTGGGGGGTGCCCACTGTGAGAAGAGCGACTCCAGATCTTGGTCAAGTTGGCACCAGGGTCCATTCAATTATGGTTTCACGTTTGCAAGTGAAGGGAAATGGTCTTGGAGAGGATAAAAAAAAAAAACATGCTGAGTGATTGCGTTGTAGTATTCAATCAAAAGGAGTTAATTAATGATGTCTCAAGCTGTATAAAGCAGATATTAGACAAAAAGTTCACCCTTTAGCCATCAAAAAACACTCTGCACTGATCTTTTATTGGATGACTAACATATTAAAGTTAATATGGATTTTTCTGCATTTTTGTTAAAATGAAACTAGGGGGTATCTGCTTCTCGAGTATCAAAATTGAGATGTTAGTTAGATTCCATATCACAAACAATTCTCAGCCTTTTCGGTAATGAGTATATTTGGCAAACAAGAGGCCTACAGGATGGAAATCATTGTTTTCACTGGCACAGAGCACATTAGCATTTGCCACCATGTTGTCTGTCTCTGCAGTACACTTCCTCAGAGGGCTCAGCGGTCCCACCAGGTACCAAGCACCTGTCCTCTGCTGTACCATGTGTCAGATCTGTGCTGCCCGTGGGGATGCAAGGATGAACTGGAAATGACTGCCCTTGAGTTGATACTCCACGAATCAAGACTGCAAATCAAACAGATAATTTCCATATAGGGTAGCAAATGGTGGGGGTCATGTGGGAGCTGCTCTGAGGAGGCAGGACACCCCCCTGTTGAGGACTGAGGACAGTGAGGAGGCCTGAGGGCCTCCATGTGGGGAACCCTGAGCATCTGGGAACTGATGGATAGACTCCTGGCATTGGAGACCTTTACAAGAGAGTTTGCTGTTCTAGGATCAAAAGGAGGAGCTAAAATCCTGCCTCGGGAATAAAAGCTGGCGGCTGAATCCCTTCACAAATGAGGGGACTGAGTCTCACTGTAGGGAGTTAGTATTATGTGCCACTTCCCCAGCTTGTGATATTATTTGCCACTTCCCCAGCTTGTGAAATCACTTGTCCCATCAGGATCAATTTGTATTTGGCTGTAAACTGGTCAGAAGGCACCTTTGTGAAGGCAGCAAGGTGAGAGAAGCCGGGCAGGCTGTGTCCCACAGGCCAGCAGGTGAGGGGGTGGGAGGAGCACTCTGAGGACCGGAGGAGATGGGGAAGCTGAAGGAGAAAGGCGCAGCGGAGGGGCCAGGGAAGAGAGAGAGCCGTGCGGGGGAGAAATGGAAGACTGCAGTGTCTAGCAGGGGGTGGATAGAGTTTGGGTGCCCATTGAGTAGGAGCTGTGAGGAGATGCTCAGTCAGTAGGGAAGAAGGCCAGCAGTGGGCTGTGGGGCTGGATGCCCGCCCGTAAGGAGTGCTGTTTCTCAGTCTTCGGAGACACGACAGTGAGGACATGCAGGAGGGGTGTCAAGGGGAAAGGCCAGTGTGGTGGCACGTGCTCAGAGGGAAGTCAGGCCTGGAAGGCCCAGGGACCATGGGCTGGGGCACTGGCTTTTTACTGAGAGAGCAAGGCTGAGGAGGGAAGGTCAGTTAGCTCCGAGCAGAGATGATGAATTATAAAGCCCAAAAGTGGGGTCTCAGAGGAGGCTGGGCTTTTCCATGACAATCAAGGACTCTCAGAAAATGGCAATAAGGAGTCTAGAAACTTCAAAGCACTGTGTCCATCCTCCCCCCTGGGACCCAGTCACCGGTGAGGAAAGAGAGCAGCTGAGTTACCACAGGCTCCTTGAGAGTTTAGTGATTTGGGGGTGTACACTTCAAGAGAAAGTGGCTCGAAATCTGAGTCGTTCCTAATCTGGTTTTGAAAGCCGCCATTTTTGCATTTGTAGTAAATGAAGACAGTTCCTACTTTCCCGATACATGCATTTCTTCATTCCGTCATTTATTCACCAACTCTGCAGACACTGAGCATTCTCTCTGTGCCAGACCAGCGTACCAGTGTGCAACTCCAGCGTACCGGCCAGTTAACTGTGGAACCAAGACTGGAGCTCAGGCAGCCGTTTCCAGCTGCACTCAACCACCCAAGAGGGCTGTCCTTAATCTCCAGTCTCCTGGCTCCCTCCACTCTCAGGGTTGTGGTGGCTGGCGGGTGGGGGTGCAGGCTGCCTGGGGCTGCATCGTCATGACAGCAACAGGGCAACACGACGGGTTGTGTTAACTCCAGTCAGCCCCCTGGCCCTCCCTGCACCCGGCACAGATCTGAGAGAAGCCACGACTCAGCACTCCTCCAGACGGCACTGCCCAGTAGAAACACAATGCTAGCTGCTTGTGAGCTAGAAGTTTTCTAGGAGCCACGTATAAAATAACAAAGAAAAGAGAAAAGTTAATTTGAATGGCATTTTATTTAACCCAGTATATCCAAAATAGCATTTCAACATGTAAATCAAGATTTAAAGATGTAAGGGAATATTTTACGTTCTTTTTTTTTTTTTTTTTTTTTGTAAAAGTCATCAAAATCTCCAACACATCGTACACTTAGAGCACATCTCAGGTTGCACTGTCCACATAGTCCAGAGCCACGTGTGGCTGCTTTGTGGCCAGTACACAGATCTAGAACAGGCAGCATTCTTCATTCAACTTCTGATCCTATTAATCAGCCCCCTGGGAAGTCCCTGACAGTCCCTGACATTTCTGTGCTTCATTTTCCACATTCATATAAAATCGATGCAGATGAAGCAGGTTTGTGAGGAGGGAAGATGAAGAACTGCAGTCATAAAGCACTCTGCAGATACCAGTGTATGGGTTCTAAATAATAAGGTTACGAAGAAACAGCGTGGTACGGCAAACAAATCACCGCGCTTGTTTTAGTAGGAGTAGAAGTTACGGGTGTGAATCAGCAGTGGGCCAAGTGCCCACTGGAAACTGAACCCCTGTCAGGTGTGTTCCTGAACACGGATTGTGTGGTTGTCTCGCTGATGCTGTTCGGTCTCCTGGGCTCCTCTTGTTCTGTTTCTTTTTGTTTGGAGGATCCTGGGGGGTAAAGAAATAGAAATGAGGAGGGACTGAGTGAGTCCAGCCTGGTCAAATCTAGAGAAGATGAGGCAGCATAGAAATGACTGCCCCAAGCCTGTAAAGAATAAAGACCTAAAACTAGGGGATCGTGAGAAGAAACAGTTGCCAAGTGCAAAGCCCATTCTGAGCATTTCCGTGCTTCTCCAGCAGAAGCCACTACTGGGGCACAGGGCTGCAAGCAGAGTAAAGCCTCAGGAAGTGCTGGGTACATGGAGGAGAGTCAGTCAGTGATTGTCACGGTATACAGTGAGCGAGAAAAAAATAATTGCATATGGGGACCCATTGACATTTTATTTTTTCATTTCCTCCTCTTTAGAGCAGAGAACACAGTAGAATTGCTACCCCTTTCATTGAAGAGAAGGTTGCTTGTGAAATGGGTCTCTGTAGTTAGTGGGATTAAAAATAACTCGAGGCCCAGCCATGCAGCCTCTGGTTACCATTTATGACTCACTTGCTTCAGTTTTGTTGTGTGCGCCTTTGTGAAGAAACAGCCATATTTTTAAAGAACATTTCCATAAAGGATTTTTTCCCTTTGTGGGAGTAGAGCAGAAGTTGGGAGAACGAGAGGGGCAGAGAAGAAATCAGGGACCTACTTTCATGTTATTTTCAGATGAATTAAAATCCTTGCATCTTGAAATCATTTATTAGACTTTGTTGAAGTCTGTGGGATGGGGAAGCAGACTGTGCTCGTCCCGTGTCCCACATCTGTCTGACATGACACCCGAGAGGCAGCCCTGGGCCACACAGCCCCCATAGCCAGGCCGTCTGGCTGTCCCCGTGGACTTGGAGAAGAGGGCCTGTGCCCAGCTAGGGTTTTCCCCTTCAGGAGCAGATGGCACTTGCCGTTGAGACTCCTTTTTTTTTTTTTTAAGATTTTATTTATTTGACAGAGAGAGACACAGCGAGAGAGGGAACACAAGCAGGGGGAGTAGGAGAGGGAGAAGCAGGCTTCCTGCAGAGCAGGGAGCCCGATGGGGGGCTCGATCCCAGGACCCTGGGATCATGACCCGAGCTGAAGGCAGATGCTTAACGACTGAGCCACCCAGGCGCCCCAAGAGACTCCTGTCTCATCAGAGAGTCCGCAGGATTCCATCATCTTATTGCCTCTGCAAGAAGGGTAATGACCTAATGACTATTTATTTCCTCCTCTCTGAGTGCTAGTGAATGGATGCAGATCCATGGCCCAGTCTCCTGGTACTCTAGTTAGGGCCTACCCTACTCTAGAGCTGGACACACAGCTGAACGTGCTGGCCGAGGGAACTTGCGAGTGCTCCAAATCTCAAAATGCCTTGGCTGCAATCAGTAAACACATCATAATATATTTTTTAAATTCATAAAACCCAAAAGAAACACCCAGTGAGAGAAAAATAGTGGCCCAAACTTGTTACAACCAAACTGTTCTAGAAACGGCAAACCACTGAGGTGACAAGTATTACATGCTCAGTGTTTTCTGGAAAGGGAAAGACCTCTTAAGTGTAGGGATAGCTTTCTTTATTGTCACTCACACGTTGGTGTTAGAGGCAAAGCCAGGATTGCACATGCATTACATTTTCTGATGCAAAAGGTACATTTTGATTAATTAAAATATTAAAACCTCTAGTAGGAGGGCTGCTTTCGCAGGCTGAATTTTCTTGGCTGACTTTTAGGGGGGTGGGTAGGAATCATTGCTGCATGAGGCAGTGTCACTGGGGAGCATCCCATATCACTCAGCTGTGTTAGGGGGACACTGGGGCTGGATGCTGGGCCTCGTGGATGAACTACATAAGTCACCCAGTTAGGAAGACCCTTTCTGTCCTGTGTTCATGGTGGGCATCCTTTTCTAATCCAGAAGCCTCTGTTTCCTCAAAGAGCCCCAAGACCAAATGACCTGATCCTTTTCATTTGAGAATAGTTTCTGAAGACTGTATATACCTTCATCACAGGCTTCTGCTTTTTAATTTGTTAGCAACCATTTAGGGAGTATCTAATATGACATGAGCTGCACTGGGGTTGGTAAAAAGTTAAAATTCGCATTTCATAAAAATGTATGCAGATTTTTAAGTGGATATTTTCAAAAATCTAATTTTATGCACAGAATTTAAAATGATGCAAATCACCCCACATTTTAAAAGTCTGTCAAGAGCCACATAATTTCCAAGCTGGCAGGCTGAATGCATTTTAGCAGTGTTACTCGGTTCCCACACATTGGCACCAGTGTGCCTGGGCAGCGGATGCCCTGGCCGGCAACGGCAGTGGCCACGGATCCCACTTTCCTTTCCTCCCACTAGGACTCTGCACGTGACTTTGGTGACCAAGACACTGTTGTTCCAGGACCACTTGGGTGTGAAAGCTGAACATGGCCCGAAGATGCTGAGTTTCAGTCTGAATTTTAGCTTTCATGGGTTTTAGGCATATCCAGCCATGCTGGCTTTGGAAATTATCTATGTCCAGACATTTGTTACTATTAGAAGTTAAAATATCTTTATATCTTATGTTAAAAAACAAAATCCAACTTTACATTTTAAAGATCTTATTGGCTTTCTTCAGTGATTCGTGAATTGAGCAGTAACCCCTCTAGCAGATAGAAAGGAGCTCCGAGGAGCTGTACAAAGTAGGAGATTTTTGCAGGCAGAAGGGGGCAGAGACAAGCAAAGAGTGGGTTGTTTTGGGTAAGGTCACCTTTGTTTGGGGGATGGCAGGGATCTCTCAGGCAGATTACCTCACAAATGCTCACCAGGAAATTCCAGACTAACTGGTAGAGATTACATTCCTGGGAGAGGTTGAAACTGTGATTAGGTTAGGTATTAAGTCTTGGTTTGCTGATATGGGGCTGAGCACAAATGACTCCATTTTGAGCTTGTCTCTTTTTTAATACTTGTAACAGTAATGTAATACCTAACATGTTGAATACTTATTATGGAGCTGTTCTAATTCTGACAACTCAGTGAGATATAAGTATTATTATTATCCCATTTAAAATACCTTGATACACAGAATTAAGTCACTCAGCAACTGTGTGGGCACCAGGATTCACAACTAGGCAACCCGATGTGGACCCCACCCTCCATGCCCCATGCCACAGTCCTCTGAGACAAGCCCATCCTAGCATTCTCTCAGTTAGACATGAATATCTCACCCCAAAATCATCAGCTTTGGAAGAAATTGCACCTGGTAAATGGTACAAAGAAGGCAAGCCAACCACCATGAAACGTTCTTTAAAATGCATACACTCTCTTTTGTTACTGCTGGAAAATTAGTCTTTGCATGGTGTTAATTTTGAAAATGCATCATCCCTCCACAGACCTCAAGGAACTTATAGTCAAACTTAGAGTAGCACTTACCCTTAATGAGTGGTTACAATATACTGGGGACCACACTATGCCCTTATGCACATTCTCCTTCCCCCCTCCCACCAGCTCTGGGTGGTACATGTTCTCAACTGCAGTCGTATCTTCGAGTTGGCAGACTGGTTATTCCAATCTCCCTGCTCTCGGACTCCCTCCCTAACGTAACTCATGTCTTTTTGAACTGGAAAACTCAACTTTCTGGCTTCCCATCTCATTTTATAAAGTTGATAATAGAATTATTCGTGCTCAGCATATAACTAGTTCTGGTAAGCATCCCCCAAAACACGGGATTGTAGGTAAACAGACGAGCCCTTATACCCATGAGAACTCAAAGCCAGTGAGGGGACTGGTGACCCAGCACGTTGGTGGTAGACCTTGCCCACCTGCCATGGGAAGACTCACTTTGTCATATAGAACCAATTCTCCATTAAGTTCTGTTCATCCTTCAAGAAATCTGGCTTTCACCTCCCTTCAAACCAGTAGTTTGATTTAATAGGAACACAGTTCACTGAATTCAAAAACCAGAGGCAGCATAAATCTTCCTGACTTCAGGTGTGCAACACAGCCCGAGCTCCCTACCTGTAGTTGTAACCTGAAGGCTGTCTTGTTAATTGAACTGACCCACAGGTCCCATCTTCCAGGGCCCGGAACCATGAGAAGCGGGGTACTGAGGAACCCCAGTGCTGTTTGGTGCTGGCAAGCACACCTTACACAAATTTCCCAGTGGACACCTTGGCACCTAAGGCAATTTGCTTCCAGAATTACAGTGTGGAGAATGTTCCTGCTGGGGAGCATAGTAGTTCTTTGACATTTTTAATGCGTTCGGCCTTTATTTGTGAATCACAGAAATCTATTCACCATCACTTCACATCTTTGTACCTCCAAAACAATAAGACTCGATAATTGTGTCCTTTTAGAGTTCTATACAGTTTGGAAATGACACATGATGGATTTACCCAGGGCATGGGTTTGAGATACAGATGTGATTTTTTTTTTTTAAGTCCACGCTATTTCAGCAAAAAGCAACCAACTGATTGATGCAGTGATTCTTTTTCAGAATAAAGCCAGGCTTTGGCTCAGGTCTTAATCCCTCTGAGCACAGAGTGTTAACTCCCTGTTGCCCAGGAGAGCCCTGGGTGACTCTGGCCTTGACCACAGACTGGCTCGGGGACGCAGAAGCCCTGGGTGTTCAGGGCTTGTTTTGTACATGCTCCTTGTCCAACCTGACACCTTCATTAAAGAACATTCACATTTGTAAACATACTGGTTTTGCCAAGAAGGTGTGAAGTTTCGCTTCCAAACCGGCAGCTGTACATACAGTTGGCTGAACTACACGGAGGGAGATAATCTATTTACATACTAAAAAGGTCAGTGTTGGGCAATCAGCATTTAGAGATGAATTTGCTGCTGCTTGTAACTGGAGCATAAGAATTTGGGAGAAGGCCGCAATTTTGTTGTCTCTTTATCTGTGCAGACAGCAAGCATCGGTAAATATGTAGGATGTCTGTGCCGAGCAGGCAGGGTGGTGATGGTTGGGCTTCTTCCTAGTTTGGAACCTCTGATTACCAGCACGCATGTGGCTGTGAGACCATGCAAAGTGCAGGTCAGCCTCACCTACTAAAAACTGTAATTAATTGGAGGTAGAAATATTTGCATAATAGCTTTTCCGACTCTGTTAGTAAAACACAGACCATCATAATAGATTTTAAATTAGGTGGCTACTCTTTCCTTGTCATTTGCAGTGGGAAAAGTAGGCTTCTACAAGGCTTATAACAATTTTTTGTGGTCTTTTCAAAGTATTTTAAATATCAACGCTTTATTTTGCTCATGTGTGTTAAAAGCCTCTTAAAAAAATGACAATACAAAGGCATGAGTTGGGTTTTCTCCGAAATCTTTGTAATGTTTTTGTTCCTTATACATTCAAGGCAAAATAATTAAGGAATTGAGTTGAGATCTCTGGCTCCATCTCAATGTTGGGATATAACATAAGAGTCAAGTCACTCTGGAAGGTGGAAAACCAGGTCTGTAAGCCTGGGGAGAAGTAAGAGGCAGGAGGGCGGTCTTACCCCTTGTGGTGATAGCAGCCTTGAGCCAGCAAGCAGCCACTGCCCTCCGTGTCTTAGAACCGGAGCGCATTCAGAGCTCCTGCTCCGAAAAGAGAGTGTCCACTTAAGAGCGCCTGTGTCGGGACAGTCGCATCTCAGCTGCAGCCTCTTCCCGCAAGTCCCGAGAGGTCATTGTGTCTCCCCGGGAGCTAGCTCAGCAGCTGCCACCCACATTCCCACGGGGACCCTGTGCTGCATTCCACGTTCAGCATCCCCCAGGGGACCTGTGAAGCCAGATGTGGGCCTGGGCTCATTGTACCTTTGGAGACACACAGAGCAGCTTCCAGGAAGAAGTCGTTCTTTGTGGGCACACACATCCCGGGTGGGTCGGTGGCCAATCCACTTAACAGCCGCGTTCTGCAAGGCTCTGTGCTTCCTCTGACCTCTGATTTGGGGAGAAAGAAGCCAGTGGCAGTGACAGCCTAGCTCTTGGTTGGCATCAAACAATGTCTGCTAGAGATTATTTGACCTCACTTCACAAACAGCCGGAGTTATCTGGGCCTTATATAACATCTGTTTCTCAGGACAGCTGCTTTGAAACAGAGCAGTGGCGACGCCTCCTGGCAATGTTGCCAAGCGACTGGAACACCAGGGGCCTCACTGAGTGTGCACCTGTTTTATTCTGGGCCCCCAGGAGGAGGGACTGACCTAGGGGGTGCTCCCTAACTCACCCCGTGCACGTGTGTTTCACTCACCCTGCCTCTCTTCCAGAATATTCTGCTGAGCAGACACAGCAGGCGCTGCACCAGTCCGTCTTCATGTCCTCCGTGTCGGCCCACCCCTTCCGGGACCTTCCCCTCGGCAGGGAGCAGCACTGCAAGCTCCTTCCAGGTGTGGCCAACATCCAGGCCAGCGAGGTGGCCCGATGGACAGTGGATGAGGTGAGCGGGGCTGCTCTGGCCCTGGAGGGACCGGGGCCCTGCTGCTGAGAATTCCTCCTAGGCACAGAATCCACAGCATCAAATTTCAGATCCACACTTAAGGGAGAAGGCGGGCCTGATTTTGAGGAAATTAGGACAGCCCAGTTGGTTTTGGCCCCCACTCCCCAGCGGTACCCCAGAGCCACCTCTGCTCTCTGTCACCATCGGCCCAGGGCCAGTTTCAGTGGAGGGGCCCAAGCCTCCAGTCCCACATCACAGATTTACTTTGGGGAAGCATGCATGTATGAGCACCGTAGACTTGCACCCTGGCAGCCCCTGCCCTAAAAGCAGCACCTCATCTGGGAAGCACCCACCCCCAGGGTGTTCTGTTCTGCAGGGTCCCAGAGGACCCATTTCTTCTCGTTACGGAGCAGCTCTGTGCTGCCATTTGTCCACTGGAAGCCACAGATGATCAGTTAACCTTAGGTTTGTTTTTAAAGTGAATTAGATCACAACAGTGCATAAGATGCTGTACACATGGGAAAACAGATCCAACTTTAATATAACCGTGCCTTATAATGTAGGTTTTTAATAAGGATCAGGTAAGTCCCATTGCTTGCTATAACGCTGTGGAAATGCTTCATATATAGAGCAGTTTTCTTTCAAGGAATACACTCTCTGACCTTTCTTTTAATAAAGGTATTATTTCCACTAGTCAGGCCTTAATTAATTTTTTTAAATGAAGGGAAACCCTGGGTCACTCTGAGGACAAGATAACAGTGGAGCTGGAGTTAAATTAGTTGCAAAAATGTTCAGTGAGCACTTCCTGCAATCAGCTTGACTTAACATTGGTTCAGGCCTTCCTTTCCAGCCCAGGATAAGGAGCAGGTGACAAAGGCCATGCAGAGGCTGGAGGTTCAGGGCAAGCCTGCTCCGTCCACCTCCTCACCAGCACCTCACAGAATCGGCCTGCAGGATTGTCCTGCCTAGCACTCCTCGTTGGAGCAGCAGGGGCTGATACCTTTCCCTCAGCACACCCCGCGGCCCCACCTCTCCTTCCACTCTTTCCAGATTATCCTAGAGTCCTGGTAACAGAGTGCTGGCTCAATATGCCAGCCGGTGATGACTAAATGTGATCCCGTTCCTTAAAGAGTACGCAGGGTCTGCCCCCTGCCCCTTGCCGATGAATTTTGACCGGTTTACAAAGCATGCAGTGGTTTCATGACCAAGCCAACTGAACTAAGACCAAGTGTGTCTATGGTCCAATCATGTATGGCTTTGGCCTTGTAACAGCACTGCCCATAATGGGGACCTCAGTGGCAATCATCCGTCCTGACTTTCAAGCCATTCACTCAAGGTTCTACCAACTTTTAAGTTAGACTGACGGTGGCTTCTCTTCCCTTGCGTCGTCACTGTCATGCTTAGAAAGATGTCTTGGAGAAGGCAGCCACCTGCGTCCTGCCCCAGCCCTGTGTGCACAGAGCAGCTGAAGATGGTAGAGACACAGAGCTCTGGGTGTGTCTCTGCCTACCTCAACACAATCCCTGGCTCCCCAGACAAAGTCCTTGGCATGCCTTAGGACCTGCATGGACAGCCACCCCTGCCTTTCCAGCCCTACCTCCCACCATGCCCCCAGTGGGCCTCCCACCCTGTGTCCCTGCATGGGCTTCTCACACTGGTGCAGCTGCTACCCCTGCTACCTGTGGCCACTCCCGGCCATCAGCACGGTGCTCCCCTCCTGCAGGAGCCTCTCCGTGCTCCCATCTCCTCAGAGACTTTTTTGTCACTGACCTGCACTCACTTGTCTGCCCCTCACCAGATGAGTAGAGACCTTATTTCATTCACTTGGCACATCTCCGGAGAACTTCTCACTACACCCGGCACTTAGCGGATAACCCAGTGATGTTTGTTGAATGAATGTTACATGACAAGGGCATCATGAGCTGCTGGATATTGAAACAAAAACGGAACACATCCAAGCAGAGAAAGGAAGGGCAGCCATTCCAGTCAAAGGGGAAAATGGAAGGTTGCCTGCAAGTGAGTATGACTTATACACAGATGGCAGATGTGCGGCACATCCTGTGCTAACATTGATTATGACAGTGAACACTATTAATATACTGGGAGTAAGGGAAGTAGTCTTTTATTTTGCCCATTTTACAGTTAGGGAAGTTGAGGCACCTAGAAACTAAGTCAGGGCCCCACAGGGCCCCACAGGCAGAGCCAGGTCCTGAGCTGACGTCTTACCCGCCAAGCACCCTGCGGACGTGGGGCACATACAGGAGTGCCCCAGGATGGGGAAGGTGCGCCGGGTGTGAGGCAGGACGCTCGCTGGCCTGCGTGCCCGTCAGTCGGCAGCATGAGCCACAGGAGGTGCTCATGCAGAAAGTCATCTGTAGAGATGGTGCTTCGGGGGCATGACATGAGAGTGGCACCCATCTGCAGGAGTACGTGTGAGAAGAGACGGAGGAGAGGGACCAACCAGGGAGCACCGCCCAGGGAACCCCACCACACTCCCGGTGTGGAATCATCCGGGTTTGCACTTGGCAGAAGAACCGCCCGAAGTCAGCAGACATTTTCAAGTTGAAAGCAAGAACACAACACAGTGAAACAGATCAGATCCTGAAGGTAAAGAAGTGAAATGAGCCAAACATGACTCCATGCGTAGTCTCAGCACCACACAGTTTAGGACCCGGGACGACAATATGCGGGCTAGAGAGTTCATCTGCAAGAATGGGAAAGTAGTGGTGCCACGAAACGAAATGAAACTTTGGGGGCAAGAATCCAATTTGGGGGCAGGTGGAGAAGATGGTGAATTTCATATGGGACATCTTAAGGGAGAAGTCCCTGTGGATGACATCACAGCAGTAGATGTACAACACCTATTCCCGGGGTGGAAATATCGCATGAGGCCTCACTAATGGATGGGGGCGCTGAGTGAGCCTTTACCAAGGACACAGTTGTCCAAGGAGAGCCGCCGAGGACGGAGGTCAGAGGGGACCACAGTCGGAGAGAGAGTCCACAACAGAGAAGTGTCAATGGGAGGCAGGTGGCGAGTATCCCGTTCAACAGGGCACACACCAGATGTATCTCAGGGCTCCTGGCTGGGGCTGCGGGACTAGGCCTCCAGGGATTTGGAAAAAATGTGGACAATATGTGTATTCCTTGTCCTTAAGAGGAGGACCAGAGCTTTTATTAATGTCTCAAGAGGACCATCGTCCAAAGAGAACAGAACCTCTGTTTTCGGAACACTAAGTAGTGAATGGGAAGTTTAGGGGACCTCTGATCTGGCGAGTCCCAAGTCTGGCACTGCAGGCAGTGAGGGCTTGGAGGGTGACGAAAGGCAGTGGTGGTCACGCCGCAAGTCTCACTGGGACAGGGACTGACTCACTGTGGGGGACACCAAGGGTGCCATCAAGGACTATTAGGAGGCCAAGGTCACAGTCCCTGAGTTCTCTGTAGTGGATACACATGGAACAGCCCTTTATTGCTGAAAGAGGCCTTAGAATTTTCTAGATTTAAAATAAAACCATCATCCCTGAGGCTGTCTTCATAAAGTGTGCCTGTCATGATGCTTCCATAACCATGACTTCCCTCAAGGATGCATTCCAGAGAAAGTTTGACTTACTCCGTCATGTTTAATATATCATAGCCTCGAAATCTCCCTAACTAGGTGCCCTTGAGGACAAGGAGCATGTCCTAAATTTCCTTCTGTATTCTCACACTCTCGTAGCACGTTTCCTGGAACCAACATAGGCCCCTCAGGAAGAATCTTGGATGGGGTGAGAGTGTGGGCTTTGTGGTGACTCTATTTGTATCTTTGAAGATAAGGCAGCCCTCAGATGGGGGTTGCTTAGGGGGCATTGCAGTGAGTACCAACAATAGAGTTTGTGACTATTGGATTTTTTAGATGCCACATTAAAAATGGGAATAGGGCAGCAAGGATTTGAAAAGGCAGTGCAGGGCAAGAGGAGACCAAGGTGGGGGGGGGTAGGGGGTGCTGTTCTTTTGTGTTTTGTTCTCATTAGGCAAAGTATTGGAGAGAGGAACCACGGGAGCCCAAGACAGGATACATTGAAAATGGACTTGTGTGTCCTTGTGTTAAGTGTCATTCAGGGAGGCTCAAGGCAGGAGTCTTGTCTGTGGCAGAAGATGAAGAGCAAGAACGTTTCCTTTTGTCTGCTATCCTGGCCTGTGAGGGAGACCTCCTCTCTGCATTCTGTTACCCGCGAAGAGAAGCCAGCCCAGGACCATTGTAACGTCGCCCAGAGCGTGGGAGCGGCCTTCTCGCTCCTTCAGCGCTCTGGCTGTTTCTATTAGCGCGGTGTTTTTCAAAGCACAGGCAGGCTGTGAAGTCAATTTCATGGTTCTAGAGAGAAAGACAAGATGAGAGGAAAGACCATAACTGTAGTAAGGGTTATTATTTTGTGAAACCTTTGTTAGAAGTCTGTGGGTATGTGCAACACTCTAGTTCCGGTCAGTGTGAAGTGTGTTTCGTACTCTGGGCCATGGAAATGGTCTATAAAGGAGTATAAGCACTTAAGAGTAGGAACTAAAATATTTTTCTGTCTCTTTCCGTATCTTGCCCAGAGCAGGTGTCTGACAGATGTGTGAGTGAATAAATGGGGAGGTGGGTTTTATGCAGCACCCTCCCGCTGGTGTGTGTGGGCACGTGGGGGCAGGTGACGTGTTGTGCGCACCTTACAGCCATGTGGCTTGTGTATGCTCAGGGCACAGAGGGGTGCTTTTACTCCTTACAGTCAAAAATGCTTTTTAAAGCAGCACATATAAATCGCCATAGCCTCAACCAAGTGCTCCCTAAACGTCCATTAACTTTAAAAGATGGCAGTCGCTTTAAAAGCAATCTTTACACAGGAGGGAGTGTTCTGAAAAATTCGGGATACTGCTAACTAAGCATAGCAGCCTTATACAAGTGGGCCCTTAAAAAAGGGCAAATAACAAATTCCACTGTTAAAAAATGAGACCCAGGCTGGAAAGACGGCCCCCAGTGGACTTGGAGCCAGTGCAATCTGACACACAGCTCCCGGCTCAGCAAGATCGAGAACACGACCGTTCCGAAAGATTTAAGGGAGCAAGCGCTCCACGGGAGGAAACAGGCCTGTTTCCTGGCTCCGAGAGGATGCCAGGAAAAGTAGGTCGCTGGGGGAGGTAGGTTGGGGAAAGTAATGGGCTCATCCGAGAGCTGGTGCAGGGTCATCTTTCTTAGTCTTCCCGAAGTGCTGTGTCATCCCCAGGATTAACCTATTCAGTGTCCTTCCAGGACAAAGCTGGGGCTTTAGCTGTGGGACACTCCGCTCCTGAGAACTTGGGGAACCCGCGCAAGGCAGCCTCCCCACAGGTGTGCGCTGGGAGCCAAGGTGGAGGTTGGCCACCCCCAGGCCCCAACAGCAGCGCCATCACCTTAGACAAGCAGACACGTCCACAGAGCCATCTTGGGTGCGGGCAAACAGACGGTACCTTCCTGGTTCAGAGTCATTCCCATTTACCACAGACTTGAAGAGGTAGACAGATTTTTAAGGGGAAACTGAGAGGGAAGCTTTCCGATAGCACTGTATGGTATGTTCAAGCTCACCACTTTCCAATTAAAATTTGTAGCAAAATGGGCTTTCTATTAATCCTCAAAATATAATTTATTCTTAGAGGGAATAAATACCAACTAATAGTACTGGATAATGACACTGAATAATGATCAAGACCTTTGGATATTTTTAAATTCTGGCCAGAAAAGTTGGCTTCAATAGATTTCATGGAACTTGTTTTTGACTTTGGAAAAGGATAGATTGAAGAGACTCAGAATCTCTTTCAGAAGAGGCAGAGGATTTCAGACCCGAGGTCCGCAATGCACGCCTTGTTGGGGGGCGGGCGCAGGGAGGGGTTCCCCGGGGCCAGCTGGGGGCCGCCGGCTCGGCCGTGATGAACTCTGACCAGTTCATCATTCCTGTTGAAGAATCCTGTCTACCTCCGACATGGACAGTGACTTCTTGGCTAATAGGAGGGGGAATGTGATTCTTTTCTGTGTGCCCAGAAAAGGACATTTTAACCCATGCAGACCATCAAAGCAACACACAACACATTTGCTGTGAATGGAAGTTCCTGTTACATGTATTTTAAAAAGACCCTCTGTCCATGGGGAGCCTGGATCCTCATTGCTGGCTTGGCTTTCCCACAGGAGCTATGATTGAGCTGTGACAAAATGTATGTCTTCTATTAATTCCTAGTCCTACTTTTTTATTTTTAATTTTCCTGCTGTGACATTCAGCCTCTTGCCCTGTGAAAGAGCCATCTCAGGAAAACGTGCCTTTAGAGCAGCTTTGAACCAGGAAGATGTGGGCAACATCTGGACACATTTTTGGTTGCCACAACGTGGCGGTGGGGGTGCAAATGACACGTGGCGGATGGAGGCCAGTGTCGCTGCTAAACAGCCCGCAACAGACAAGGTGGCCCCGCGGCAAAGAATGCTCAGTCCCCCTAGTCAGTAGTGCTGGCGGGGACACACCTGCCCTCCAGCAGTTTTCCTGGACTCTGCTTTGATTCCTTTTGTCGCACCCTGAGCCTGCGGGCAGATCTCAGGATTTGACCTTGCAGCGCCTCCTGCCTCCAGCTCCGTGCTCTGCCCCGTGCAGAGTGTCCAAGCCCTCGGGGGCCCCCACCGGACAGCTGCAGGTGTCTCCCAATGACGTCCTGCCCAGTCCCCCCAACGCTGCTAGATCAGCTCTCGAGTTTCCTCTTGCGCCGGGGTCCTCAGCCCTACCTGCCCATGAGAATCACCTGGGGAATCTAAAAATGAATGCCAAACACTTGGGCCAGATCCAGCTTGATGACTTTGGAGTCTCTGTGGCCTGAGCCTCACCATCATTCCTGTGTAAAGCTGTCCAGGGGATTCCAAGGTGTGGCCAAGAGAGAGAGCCGCCACTCCGGGGCTCCTTGCACCCACACCGGGGACATGGCACTGCCGCCCCCTCACCCCTGCCTTTTCCTGCAGCTCCCCTTCTGCTCTGCAGTTCTAGCCAAACCGGACTCCTCCCTGCTGATGCCATGTGTGCGGTGCATCCTGCTGGCGGCCTTGCCTCTGACGCTCTGTGCTGAGAAGGTCTTCTCCACTCGCCCCCCAGCACTGCCTGTCTCAGCCTCCACCTCCCTTGCGATGCCTTTCCCGGGTTCCCGTCTGAGATGCCATCTGTCCGTGCTAGAAGCCCACAGCCTTTCCACCTCTCTTCTAGAACCTCTCGAACTTAGCACATTTGAGCATGTACCAGAGTGATAAGTAAGCCATCCTTACTCGCCATTTTCCCGTTATCCTCTGCTCAAACCATAAACACGGTGGAAGTTCCCACTTGGCTTGCTCACGCTCCCGCCTCCCAGCGCCCAGCAGGAGCCTCACGTGTAGCTGGGGTCGGACGTACCTGGCCGGAGGGCAGCCTCGAGAACAAGGGGACTACACCCCCCTCCCAGTGTCCCAGGCCCTAGAAACTCTGAGAGTCACTCTCTGTGACCCTGCTGTCACTCGCCCCAGTTACGTGTCCCTGCAACTCGACCAGCAGCATCTCCATGCTTTCCTCAGCTCTGTGCTTTTCAGCCACCGAAGAAGAGTGAATCATATTAACTCAACCAACAGAGCACCGGGCGCTCGGGCGAAGCAGCTCAGAACACTAAAGCCTCCCAGGTGCATCTAGGGCTCGAGGATGCCGTTGTGTGGCAGCATGATGACTGGTTTGGGAAGATTTTTTTTTTAATTCTCACCATCCCGCACTTTGGAAGGATGACTGTAGATGACTCATGATAAAATATACTTGTGGCATCTAAGGTGAGTAAAGCAGACACCAACATGTTGATGGCCCCTAAAAAGATGTTCTGAAATCTTCGTATTAAATACAGCTGTGAGTCAAGGGTGTGCGTACAGGTGTCAGGACCTGGGTCCGCCCTGTGGGTGTTGGTCCCTGGCTGCTCCGTAAGCTGGAGATCAGCCAAGGCCACAATGCTCTCTTCTGCCAAGTGTGGGGAGGGTCAGTGTCCACTGTCCTCTCCCTGCAGGGAGCTGGGGATTCCCAGGGCTCTTGGATTGTGGAACATGTTGATACAAGGCCCTGAGCTCCCTGCCTTCCCGTGGGCCTTTTCCATTAGAGGAGAGAGAAGGCTCATGTGCACCCAATTCGGTAGGCACAAGTCACAGAGAGCCAGAAATTAAAAGCTAAGACAATAGCTCTTACAAACATCATCTCCCAGGTTTTGTTACTGTTGCCTCCTGGCGTGCCTTTCATCCTGCACTGCAGACCTTGCCAGAAGGAACCAGAGTCCACTTGTCATTTTGGTCGTTGAGAGTCTACACATTATGATGTTTGTTCACTTAGTTCCCTAAAAGCGTCCGTTGGGAACACTCATAGCTTCCTGCGCATCCAGCCAGGTCATTGTCTGGTCTCTCGAATTAAAAGGAACTTGGGGCGTGTGGGGGGCGGGGGAGAGTGGGAAATGAGGTTGAAGAAGGTGATTCTCCAGAACTCCACGTTTGGAGTCTGAAAACCTGAGTTCCAAAACCATCCCTGGCACTTCTCAGCCATGCGTGACCTTTGGAAGGTCGTTAAACCTCCTGGGGCTTCAGCTTCACTGTCACTGATGAGGGAATTCAGCCGGCAGAGGTTCCTGGAGTCCCTGTTGCTGGCTGGGTACAGGTGAGACTCAGACGGGGGCCTTGGGGCTGCTGAAGGGGCCTGGTGGACAGTCCTTCTCTCTGACAGTCCCTGTAGAGACTGCTACACACGGGCCACTCCCTCCTGCCTTCCCTGACTCCACAGGGTGGACAGGAGGATCAGACGAGAGAAGATTCCAGAATACCAGCACTGCACACATGGACGCTGTCATTGCCATCGTAACGGTAACCCCGTGTAGGTCAGCCTGGCAATAAGAGGCCAGAAGAAGGACTGGGGGCTGGTCTAATTTCTGAGCTGGCACATGCTAATGTGCCTTGACAGTTACTGTTTCAATCCCAAGTGTTTGAGGAATTTGAAGTAAATTTTACTCTAATGTTGAATTACTACAACCCAAGAAATTATTTCAGGTGCGTGTTATAAATCAGGCTTTTCATCTTACACTGTAGGTGGCTGAATTTGTACAGTCCCTTCTGGGCTGCGAAGAGCATGCCAAGTGCTTCAAGAAAGAGGTAAGAAATGCAAAAACTGTATTTCCATGCTTCTGGCCCCCAAAGTGCTTTGTTTTCATTTACTTAAGTGTAACTCAGAGCAGCTGGGTGGAAAGGAGAGAGGGGTCAGTGTGGGACAGAGCCCAGCAGTGCAGTCGGGCACATCAGGGTCAGCCCCTGTCTTTGTCTTGCTTATGCTTAGCTGTGCTTTGTCACAATGCTGTGGTGCTTGGCCCATGGGGCCTACTCAAGAAATAGACTAGTCGGTGGAAGAATGAATGAACATGTCAGTTAATTCTTATGGGTGCCATGTAGGCTCTGCTGTGATGACTTAGGCTTCACTGGGGGCAGGAGGGGTCCTGCGAGGAGCCTGCTCCCAGGGAGGAGAGGGGATCTGTCTACCCCACAGTGACCTGGGACCATCCTGTGTATCCCTGCACTGTACCTGCTTCAAGAGGAATGCCGAGAAGCCAGAAAGTCCTTCTATGGGGCTTCGTGTCCTACTCCCTGTTGGTTGGGAATGTTCCAAACTGCTCAATATTTGTCTTGGAATTAGTAGCCATAGCTCTAGGAGCCACAGAAGAGACTGGATCAGCTATAGAATAATAGTGAAGATATGGTGGTTATTGCTTATCATGGGCTTGCCATGTGCCAGGCCCTGTGTTAAGCACTTTACAATTGTAGGCATAGCAGGAAAAGGGCAGTCAGATTCCAGCCCCTATCCGTGTGACTCCAGAGCCATCATCATTTCTCTAGAAGTCTGCAGGAAAACTACACTCTTAGAGACTCCAGCATATAGTACACACTCTCCCTCTCTAAGAGGTCATGGTTCAGGGAAAATACTCTTGGAGTTTGGGGTCCTGGGCCCCCTCAGAGCCCAGCAAGTCCTGCATCTCCAGGGAACTCAGCACAGGGTCAGTCGGGTCGTAGTCTGGGCAGCTGCCCATGGAAGCATGACGTTCACCTGCTCTCGCTGAGCCCGGCACGGCTCGGGTGTAGTTGGCCTGGCCTCACACATACAGGCCGTGCTCTGTATCAAGCAGCACCCAAGACCCACCTTGTCCACAGGTGTCTTTGCAGGTCAGGATTCTCCAGCTTGGCTTTTAATGACCAGCGGTCCCCCAGTGGGCAGATCACTTAACCTGTCTCATCCCTTCTCGGTGCAAGGGGCCTTTAAAGCTCAGGGTTCCTGTGTTTCAGTGCCTAGGAAAGTTCTGCGGGTATTCTGTTCTCTAAATGGACGATTCTTCAACAGACACTATCACAAATGCACAGGAAGCTTTTTACGACTTTCTTAAAACTTTAAACTTTAACTTCCCACTTTAATTTAAAACGTAAATTTCAAAACTTGGGTCCGTGGGGGGATCCTTACTTCCTCAGTGAGTCATTGACATGAAGGGTTTGTATCATTAATTGAAAAAAGTTAGAACCACGGTGCTAGATTCAGGGAAGGGGGTTACCATAGAAAACCCTTTCATTCTGTCTTCTTGGTTATAGAGCCAGCAAGCTTTCCGAGCCAGTCTGTTGTTTTTTTTAATTTTATTATGTTATGTTAGTCACCATACATCATTGGTTTTTGATGTGGTGATCCACGATCCATTGTTTTCATATAACACCCAGTGCTCCGTGCAGTTCGTGCCCTCCTTAATACCCATCACCGGGCTAACCAATCCCCCCTCCCCCCTCCCCTCTAAAACCCTGTGTGTTTCTCAGAGTCCATAGTCTCTCATGGTTCATCTCTCCCTCCAATTCCCCACCCCCCCCACTCATTTTTCCCTTCCTTCTCCTAATGTCCTCCATGTTATTCCTTATGGTCCACAAATAAGAGAAACCATATGATAATTGGAGCCAGTCTGTTTAAATAGGGGATGCGGGTATAGGACACGCCCACAGTCCCTGGGACTCAAACGGAGAGCAGACTGGGGATTTTAGACAGTGTGGAAAAGGCCTGCGTGGTGGTCACTCAGCATCCTGTGAGTCTCAGGAAAGCTATTACATGTCAGACCGCTATGTTTTAAAAGTTAATAAATAAGGGACGCCTGGGTGGCTCAGTCAGTTAAGCAACCGATTCCTGATTTCTGCCCAGATCATGATCTCAGAGTCATGAGATCCAGCCCCACGTGGGGCTCTGTGCTCAGCAGGGAGTCTTTCTCCCTCCCCCGCACCGCTCGCATGTTCTCTCCAAAATAAATAAATAAATATTTTTAAAAGTTAATAAAACATTTATTTTGTATGTATTTCTGCTTATAAAGGCATTTATTATAAAAAAAATTTAATGCAGGTCAGTTAAAAGGAGAAAATAAAAATCAAACCACTACTCCACCAGCCAAATTTGACTTCACTTAACATTTGGTATAAAGACTTCAAATATTTTCATCATGTATATGTATATATGTGGTCATGCACGTTTAATTTTACAGAATAAAACTGAGATCTTTCTATATCATCATGTCATGGTTTGTTGCTTAACAATTCATGAAAAATTTGCCAAATCATTAAGTGTTTCATTGAGATGTGAATTTTGGTGACTGCCTCGTACCCCAACCTAGACGATATCATAATTGATTTACTTCTGCTATTTTTGAAATGCTGACTGTTTTCAGTATTTCACTATTTCAAATAACACTAGAGTGGACGCATGCACCTTGTTCTCTTGGGAAAAATTCCTGGAGATTTACTTGGTGGATGCAAGTAGGTTTTTTTTAAGGCTCGTGATACAAATTCAGGCCAAGATTTTTTAAACTGTGAACAATAGAAATTTTGCCTGTATATTGAGTTCATATTTAACCGGGTCCTGGGTGACAATACAGAGGGGGGGCCACGGCAGGGCCAGGTGGGAGAGGGTGCCGTGTCTCTCTGTTGTTCGAGGGTTCTGCAGGCAGGTTCACATGGCTCGGCGTCCCACAGCTTGGCCCCCAGAAGTTGCCAAAGGGTAAACAGTGTGTGTTTATTTACTTGCAGCAAATTGATGGCAAAGCCTTCCTGCTTCTGACTCAGACGGACATCGTCAAGGTGATGAAGATCAAACTGGGTCCAGCACTGAAGATCTATAATTCTATCCTCATGTTCAGGAATTCCCAGGACCTCACTGAAGAAGATTCTCTCTCAGGCCAAGAAGCCAGAGGATAAACGCACCACCTGAACGGCCACGGCACCAGGACCTTGTTCTTTCAGCAATAAAACTGGCCCACATTAGTTTGATTTGAATGTCCCCATGGTCATATCCATATTTAATTTGGACTTTGAAAGCAGCTGTGGTTTCGATGTGTAGAGGGTATCGATGACTGATCCAGGGCCAAGGATGCAGGCCCGTGTATGCTTTGGGGACATCTTGATCTTCGGCAGGGTCCTTCCAGCTCTGATGTGTTGCAACAAACAGACCAAAGAAGCCCACACATACACTTTCAGTTCTTCTCCTTCACCATTAACCAGTTTTCAAGCATAAAACTCTCAAGCGGTAAAATATTAGAAAAACAGCATTCACAAATACATTGTTAATGTTTTCACCAGAACATCTGAGCTTGGCTCAGATTTGCCATCTGGGCACAGTGAGTCTAAGAGATAGAGGCCTGGTGCTTTAGAAAGACTTCATGTGGGATTTTTGTGTACTTTACTCAGGAAAGTGTGAATCTTTTAAAAAATAATAATAATAAGCACATGTTTTCACGATTCATTAATTCTTTTTGTTCCATTAAGCGTTTCTTGTTTGTCCTCCCAATGGCTCCTGGAACTTGCCCAGGAGCACCCGGGAACAGTCAGCCTGGTCATGTAGCAGAAGCTGGCCAGACCCTCCCAAGGACCCCCACCCCCAGGCAGTGCCCAGTGGCCATCTGCAGGAGCACGGGGGACCCTGTCCTGCCACTGACGTGGGCTGGAGGGCCAGCCACCCACCTGCACCGAACCCCTCCCGGCTTCCGCTCAGAGGCGGCCTCAGGAGAAGTAACTGGCCCTGCGCTCCCTCTGAGCAGGTGTAATAAGGAGCCGTGTTACATCTTCATAGAGACACACCATTAAAAGGGAAGATCTCTAAAGTAGGGAGCTTGGTGGCTATGATTTGTTCGAACAATTCTGATTTCTTGTCAGAATCTTCAGTGTTTCATGTAAGTGACTGTATCTGACACTTAAGAGGAGTCAGTCCCCTCTTTTATACCCACAGCCAGAGCTAAACAGGCCCCCAGGGAAGTGGAGATCCCTTGTTTTCAGAGGGGGCCATGGGGGGAGAAAAGAAACAGACCTCACCCATTTGCTTCATTAAGAATCTTATGGTTGAAGAAAGTTGGTTGAGCTTGGAGAGATTCTCAAGCTGTAGGTCATTGAAGAAAAACAATTCTTCTCTAAGAGGTGTGTGCATATTTCATTTTTTTAAGATCCTCACCTAAATGGAATTTTAATATATTATTGGTTCATGTAAATTTTTGTTTTCTGTGGTTTTGTTTGCTGTTTTCTGGTTTGGTTTTGTTTTGTTTTTAGACTGCCATATACAATTAAATTCCTGCTTCTGCTGTGTTAAAATTTTAATATATTTTAAATGATAATAAACAGATAAAATAAAACCCCCACCTCCATGCCTTAATGAATATGTTGTAATAACCTGTTCCCACAGCACAACCTGAAGGCTTTTTTCTCAGCCATGGAAGAACGAAGCACGGCGTGCATTGGCCAGCAAAGAAGGCAGCCTTCTTTGAGTACTTGGGATATGTTTCCTTAGGGAAGCAGATCTAGCTGTTAATAATTTCAGAAGTTAGGGGCATCTGGGGCTGTTAATAATTTCAGAAATGAGGAGCATCTGGGTGGCTCAGTTGGTTAAAGGGAACACGACTCTTGATCTCAGCTCAGGTCTTGATGGCAGGGTCGTGAGTTTCAGCCCCGTGTTAGGCTCCATGCTGGATGCGGACCTACTTTAAAAAAAATTCTCAAGGGGCGCCTGGGTGGCTCAGTCGTTAAGCGTCTGCCTTCAGCTTAGGTCATGATCCCAGGGTCCTGGGATCGAGCCCCGCGTAAGGCTCCCTGCTCAGCAGGGAGTCTGCTTCTCCCTCTCCCATTCCCCCTGCTTGTATTTCCTCTCTTGCTGTGTCTCTCTCTGTCAAATAAATAAATAAAATCTTTAAAAAAAAAAAAATTCTCAAGTTTTTTTAAAGTAGGTCCGCATCCAGCATGGAGCCTAAATTCTAGGATTTGTTATTATTGAAGCTCCAGTAAGACAAAGTGATAGGACTTTATATTTTTAATCAGGTAAATAGATATCAGTGTCAATGTATAGGGATTTTTTCTTAAAACTTGTTCATGTATTATTTTGATCCATTTTTCTGTGGCATTTGGTGCAAAAAACCTTTTGAATTTATCTTGAAAAAAATTAAAAAAATAAAATTTAAATAACTTGAGAAATTAAAATGGAGATTATTAAATTAAAAAGAACCTCACAATTGCTCATTATACAGGCTCTATGGAAGACCTGAGATGCATGTTTCATATATTTAGTACTTGTCATTTCAACAGAAGGGTCTAGAACAAAACAACACCACCAGGATAAATTAGGGTTGAACTGCCATGTTCCTAGAAGACAGTGTGATCAGATAGAGCTTGATCCAGGTTTCTAGCCACCTGCTGGACACCCCTACTTGTCACCCAATACCTTCACCTTGTCACACTAGAAAGGCAACTCAGATGGCCCCATCCTCATAAATTTACCCAAGTAACAGTACCATCATCAGAGTAGCTACCCAACTCAGGAAACCGAAACATCTGACTGTCCATTTCCGTGTTCTAGATTCTCCACCAGCACGAACTTGCTGAAGGTGGAGACCAGTGGGGTGCAGGTCAGCTCCTGAGGGGTCCCTGCTGGCCCCACATGCTGCCAGCTTTCACGCCTCACCCCACCTTCCTCCTTGGTCACAGCGCTTCCCTCGTGCTCCCCTCCTGTGCTGGAACTACACCAAGCTCCTTTCTTCCTCCAAACTCACCCTCTTAGTGGGCCTCTTACCTGGGCGTACACTGATTCCTCTGCCTGAGGTGTTCTCTCCCCCTCCCCCCTGCCTGGGAAGACCCTGATGCAGCCTCCCTCCCCACCATATGGCTCCGCACTCGCCCTCCTTACCACGTGCTTCCCCGACCCCAAGTCTAGCTGGGCTGTGGGGACAAGAGACGGTGGCAGGCTTGCTCTTCACTTCCTCCCAGCACTTGATGTACCTGGCATTTAATCCACGCAGAGTAAGGGTTCCTTGCATCCGTGAATGAGACAAGCCCATCAAACTCAACTTCAGATCCCAGCTCTGTAACTTCCTAAATAGGCATCACTTGTCTGTAAAAAGAAAAGAACACCCACCCCGAGGAAATTTTTTACATTAGATTTTGTGGATGTGTGGATGTGAATGTAGCCCACATAACACATGTAAGGGGCCGGACACCCCACAGTGGCCGTTCAGTAAGTGTCAGGAAAAGAGTGGTGACAGCCATCCGTTTCCTGAGCATTCTTCCAGGAATCCCCACACATAAACTCCTAAGTTTGCATCAATGCTGAGGACCCCAAGAAGCCCACTTTTCTCAGGGTGCTTATTTGTTAGGGGGCCCAGAAGCATGGGGGGCCTGGGATGATCTCCACCCTACCACGCCCAGCCTTGATGCCCACCAATTCCCTCCCCTCACCCCATGCTCTCCAGACAGGGTGGAAACCTTACAAGATGAAATCTTTCTCCCAGGAGGATCCTCCCACCCTCAGGAGTCAGGCCGCATCCAGAAATGCCCCAGATGGTTTGAAGACCTTGGCTGCCCTCAGATACCACCCTTAGCCTCTTATTTTCCTCTTTCCTGATTCCCACCCGGAATATGCGTGAGTCAGGGACAAAGCAAAAAATTGCCAGTAGGACTTCAAGAAATACAAACTTTTGGGTTATTAGAAAGAGTTCCCCTAAAGGAACATTTGTACAACACATCATAAGTACACATCATGGGGCTGGAAATTAGATCATTAGCAAGGATGATCAGGGAGCTTAGGACCTCTGAGACCATAGTCTTTGAATGCCTTTAATTTCGGATACTTTTTCACAAAAATAAATTTCTCTACTTCCAACAACCCACAGTCCTCCCAAGAAAAACCTCTCCTTAATCAGCTCTGAACACCTCTTTCCTCCTAGCCTACGATTAGATCCTGACCTTGGATAACTCAAGTCCTAAACAGATTCCAAGAGTGGTTCCTGTTAACCCCGGCTCTGAGTTGTGACCTCTTACCCTTGCTGAGGGCCGACTTGAACATCCCTGGCATTTCTTGGTGGAATTTTCTTTGTCTGTGGAATCTCCTTCTGTTGAGTAAGGGTTGGAGGCAGGGAAGTGTGGGTACAAGTACTTGGGCTTTGGAGTGAGGGCCAGCTTGAATCCTGACTCCTGTGCCTGATCCAGAAACATTTCTTAACCACCCAGCAAATGACCAACTTGCCACAGTTACTCATTCCTTTTGAAATACTGAGTTTTCCCTGCATTACATTGTGTTTCATATCATTTTAAAGAATCTTCCGTTTGTCTCTGCAACTCTCGGAGCTGAAAAATATATTCTTGAATATGAAGTGTTCCTATGAATATATTCTTTTTTTTTTTAAAGATTTATTTATTTATTTATTTGAGACAGAGAGAATGAGAGAGAGAGAGCACATGAGAGGGGGGAGGGTCAGAGGCAGAAGCAGGCTCCCTGCCGAGCAGGGAGCCCGATGCGGGACTCGATCCCGGGACTCCAGGATCATGACCTGAGCCGAAGGCAGTCGCTTAACCAACTGAGCCACCCAGGCGCCCCCTTATGAATATATTCTTAATATTCAAGAATACATTCCTCATGAATATTTTTTCTTGTAAGTTCTTAAAAACTGATTCTCCTTATAAATATATTCATGAAAAATATATTTGTTAATAGACTCTTGAATATTCAGAATCCTTACATATTCTTATGAATAAATATATTAATGAATAATATATTCCTAAAAACTCTCCCTTCAAAAATATACTCTGGCTCTATTCTGGCCCAGTCTCCGTCCCTCCCTGCCCTCCGGTGTGTATCTGCAGCAGAGGCCTGGGACAGCCGCAGTCCTGAAGATACAGCTGTGAAGACAGCCTGAACCGAGCCACTAACACTCCAGAGTTACACAAGCGGACTTGCTGACTGAGCACTCCGCTGAATTGCCGATCGCAACTTGATTTCTCAGTGAGATCACCTGCTCCCCAGGCTTTGCACCAAAGATCCCTTTCAGGCAGAGGATGGGTTAAAACACAGCCCAGCTGCCATTGCCGAGTGCCGGAGCCCGATGCCCACGTGCCAGGGCTGGGATGTGCAGGCGAGTCCCGAGGGCCTGCAGGGCCGCGGTGATGTCAGCAGAGGACCACGGGCACATTGCATTGGGCACGTCCCTTGGAGACCCCAGGGCATTGAGAGGCAAAGCTGCAACATCCCAATCACTGTTTGACAGAGTGGCCATGAGAATGATTCGGAGATGGAGAAAAGGGGAAAGAGTTGCAGGTTTAAAAAAAAAAAGTAAGAACCACCATTAAAAAGAAAATGAAAAGCAAAAGGTGGGAGAAATGAGACTTCAGTTTGAAATACTGAGTTTTTCTCCAAATGGTTCTATCTTGTGGGATCAGACTCGTTGTGTCAGGTATTAGATTGTGTTCCTTTTGATGGAAGAATCTAGACATCCAGGCAAATTGATGCAGGAAGAACACAAAATGCTAAGGAATCCCAGGTTAAACCCAGATGTTCTCACCATGGATTTTTCACAGCTGTTGAACTGCGACTGATAGCAATTGTATTAAATACTCCTGGGGACTGTTTAGAAATGCAGGAGCCTGTATTTTATTGTGAAGTCCTGGGGCCTCAAAGGTCTTTTAGAAGGAAAAAAAAAATCAAGAACTACTGGCTAGTATTAAGTCAGTTGCATTTAAAAGAATAAATAAATACAAAGTGCGTTTGCAGGATCTCTTCCCAAAGAGCCGAGTTGCTTCGGCAGCTAGTTGTGAATGAGTAGAGTGTGTGTGGCATATGTTTGCATGGAGGTGGCTGTTTGTCTAGACACTGTTCCATGATTTGGGGTTAGGATCTGCTCTGACAGTTTGCTTCAGGAGGCAGTGGAGAATTTGTTTTGTATTGTTTCTTGGTTTTTTTCAAGAAGCAATTCAAATTTCATTTGGCCTGGCCTCTCCAACAGAAAGAGTCAAACCAGTCAAAAATTAGTTTATCAAAGGAAAACTCACTCCGACGGGTTACTTGCTGTTGGTGATTGAATTTTTTTCTTTTATTTTTCAACCAATTTGCAGTTATCCTCCAGAACAACCAGCTTACTATTTCCCTCACTCTTTTTATTTATTTTTTTTAAGGATAGATTTGTTTTTCACATGCTGTTGTTAGTATTAGTTTGGAAACCTGCCCTTCCTTCACAGAGATTTACCCCAGTGCCTTTGGGCCTGAAAATTTAAATCTGAGAAAAGAAACAATATCAGAGATACACCTCCATATTGATTCAAAAACTTTCTTCTAATGAATCAGCAAATTCACCTGAACAGATGTCCTCATCCTTGTCCATTTTGGAAATTATTAAATTCACCCATTCAACAAATATTTATTGAGAGCCCACTATGTCCCAGGCTCTACTGGCATTTGGAATGCATCTGTGGACAAATAAATAAAAATCTCTGCTTTTGTGGACCTTAAATTCAAGGGGGGTAGAGACAGACAATAAACCATAAGCATTAAACTATGCAGATGAATAGGAGGGGATCAAGGGAGAAAAGTCTCGGGTCTGGTGTAATAGAAATATGATCTTGCTGGGACACAAATCTTACAGACAATATGGCATTTAGGGATGCGATTCACATGACACATACCTGCGCAGACCCAGGTATTGTTCAATTCTTTCTAAACCTTTGTTCTTGCTCTGCCATTGTAAACTGCAGAGATGTTCTCATATCTCCCCACAGGACCTAGAACAATTCTCCACACAGAGGTGTCTCTCAGTTCATACTGCTAACTGGCTGGCTCAAGAGTGTGAATATTATTTTAAGTACCAGTCTGATGTTAGCAATTAAGTAATCTGTTACCTGGAAATTTCTGGATCATTCCCCTCCCCCCCCCCAGATTCTACGTAGCAATTAACAAGAAGTAATCAGAGACACTTGTAATGTGATTAAGTGAAAATTGTCATCAGGCGGGTAATTTTAAATACTGCTGTGCTTTAAATAGACTCATTAATTTTAGCTCAATGGTGTTCTAATATTTATTATGCATACATAAGAATTTTAAATACAGGGAGGGGGGAAAGATGGCGGAGGAGTAGGGGACGCTATTTCAGCTGGTCCCCGGAATTGAGCTGGATATCTACCAGACCACTCTGAGCACCCAAGAAACCAGCCTGAGATGTAAGAAGATCCTGATCTCTACAAACAGAATATCGCAGGCGGTTGGGTGTGAGGTACAAAGCGGAGAGCCGGGATTCCTTGGGCAGGTATCAGAGGATAAATGGCAGCGGGAGGGAACCTGGCTGTGGGGATCCTGCACCGCCAGTGAGCGACAGCCTCGCGCGCTGGGGACTGGACACAGACTCGAAGACCGATAGCAACGGGAAAGAACTTTAGGGCAGCCTCTGGGGTGGAAAACCAGACCAGCGGGGTCGCACACACGAACTGCAGCCCCCTGGACAGAAACTGGAGCGACGGTCGCACGCACGAGAAATGCAGCCTCCGAGTCTGAAACCTGGTGTGCTGGGGTCGCACCTGCGAACTGCAATCCCCGGGGAGGGAAACCCCGAGCGGTGGCGTCCCGCGCACGCGTGAATTGGGAGCGGCTGGCGGTTTTAGAAGCACAAAGGGCAGAGACGTGCCCCGACCTGGAGGCAGGACTGGGGGCGCTGCGGAGGGGCGCACAACCCAGGACACTGCAGTTTATAGCAGCACGGACAGAAACGGAGACGGTGTGGCCTGGAGAGCTCACTGAAGAACAGACTGAGGTCTCTCTGCTCTGAGGCAGAGGGTTGGAAACGGTCTCTTCTGCTCTGACTCGCGGAAGAGACGCGGAAAGCAGCCAGGGAAAGGCGCCAGAGAACAAAAGCCCCAAAGACTGATTCCCACTGGGCCCATCCCCCGCCACAGGGGCGCAGGGCAACTCCGCCCAAACAGGGTTGTCTGAGTAACAGCGCGGCAGGTCCCTCCCGCAGAAGACAGGTGGGAAAACAAGAGGCCAGGAACCCTAAGGTCCCAAGAACAGGTGCATCTTGCTTGGGTTCTGGTCAATAATTTGAACTCTATACATTCCCTCAAACACCCATCAACAAAATGACTAGGAGGAGGAGCCCCCAAAACAGAAAAGACTCAGAGATTATGACTTATGCCACAGATTTACAAATGGATGCAGATATAACCAAGATGTCAGAGATGGAATTCAGGCTAGCAATTGTGAAGACAATGGCTAGAATGGAGAAATCAATTAATGGCAACACAGAGTCTCTAAGGGCAGAAATAATAGGTGATTTGGCAGAACTTAAAAATGGTATCAATGAGATCCAATCCAATCTAGATAATCTAACAGCTAGAGTAACTGAGACAGAAGAGAGAATAAGCGACCTGGAAGACAATGTAATAGATAAAAAGGGAAAAGAAGAGGCCAGGGAAAAACAACTCAGAATCCATGAAAATAGAATCAGAGAAATAAGTGACACCATGAGGCGTTCCAATGTCAGAATAATGGGAATCCCGAGGGAGTGGAGAGAGAGAGGGCTAGAAGATGTATTTGAGCAAATCGTAGCTGAGAACTTCCCTAATCTGGGGAATGAAACAAACATTCGAGTCCTAGAGGCAGAGAGGACCCTCCCAAGATCAAGGAAAACAGGTCAACACCCCGGCATGTAATAGTAAAACTTGCAAATCTTAGAACCAAGGAAACCATCTTAAGGGCAGTTAGGGGGAAGAGTCCTTACATACAGAGGAAGAAACATCAGAATAATGTCAGACCTATCCACAGAGACCTGGCAAGCCAGAAAGGCTTGGCAAGACATATTCAGGGTACTAAATGAGAAGAACATGCAGCCAAGAATACTTTATCTGGCAAGGCTTTCATTTAGAATGGATGGAGAGATGCAGAGCTTCCACGACCAGCAGAAGTTGAAAGAATATGTGACCACTAAGACGGCCATGCAAGAAATATTAAGGGGGGTTCTATAAAAGGAGAAAGACCCCAAGAGTGATCTACAACAGAAATTTACAGGGACAATCTATAAAAACAACGTCTTCACAGGCAACATGATGACAATTAATTCATATCTTTCAATAATCACTCTCAACGTGAATGGCCTAAATGCTCCCATAAAATGGCACAGGGTTGCAGACTGGATAGAAAGATAGGACCCATCCATATGCTGTCTACAAGAGACTCATTTTGAACCTAAAGATACATCCAGACTGAAAGTGAAGGGATGGAGATCTATCTTCCATGCCAGCAGACCTCAAAAGAAAGCTGGGGTAGCAATTCTTATATCAGACAAATTAGATTTTAAACTAAAGTCTGTAATAAGAGACACAGAAGGACACTATATCATTCTTCAAGGGTCTATCCAACAAGAAGATCTAACAATTGTAAATATCTATGCCCCCAACATGGGAGCAGCCATCTACATAAGCCAACTGTTAACCAAAATAAAGAGTCATATTGATAACAATACGTTAATTGTAGGAGACCTCAATACTCCACTCTCAGCAATGGACAGATCATCTAAGCAGAAAATCAACAAGGAAACAAGAGCTTTGAATGATACATTGGACCAGGTGGACCTCATAGATATTTACAGAACATTCCACCCTAAAACAACAGAATACTCATTCTTCTCAAGCGCACATGGAACTTTCTCCAGAATAGACCACATACTGGGTCACAAATCAGGTCTCAACTGATACCAAAAGATTGAGATTATTCCCTGCATATTCTCAGACCACAATGCTCTAAAACTGGAACTCAATCACAAGAAAAAATTTGGCAGAAATTCAAACACTTGGAAGCTAAAGACCACTCTGCTCAAGAATGTTTGGGTCAACCAAGAAACCAAAGAAGAACTTAAACAATTCATGGAAATCAATGAGAACGAAAACACATTGGTCCAAAACCTATGGGATACTGCAAAGGCGTTCCTAAGGGGGAAATACATAGCCATCCAAGCCTCACTCAAAAAAATAGAAAAACCCCAAATTCACCAACTAACTCTACACCTTAAAGAACTAGAGAAAAAGCAACAAATGACACCTAAGCCACGCATTAGAAGAGAAATAATTAAAATTAGAGCAGAAATCAATGAATTAGAAACCAGAAACACAGTAGATTAGATCAATGAAACTAGAAGTTGGTTCTTTGAAAGAATTAATAAGATTGATAAACCACTGGCCAGACTTATCCAAAAGAAGAGAGAAAGGACTCAAATTAATAAAATTATGAATGAAAGGGGAGAGATCACGACTAACACCAAGGAAATAGAAACAATTATTAGAAATTATTATCAACAACTATATGCCAATAAACTGAGCAATCTGGATGAAATGGAGGCCTTCCTGGAAACCTATAAGCTGCCAAGACTGAAACAGGAAGACATTGACAACCTGAATAGGCCAATAACCAGTAACGAGATTGAAGCAATGATCAAAAACCTCCCAAAAAACAAGAGTCCAGGGCCTGATGGATTCCCTGGGGAATTCTACCAAACATTCAAAGAAGAAATAATACCTATTCTACTGAAGCTGTTTCAAAAAATAGAAACAGAAGGAACACTTCCAAACTCATTCTATGAGGCCAGCATTACCTTAAGCCCCAAACCAGGCAAAGACCCCATCAAAAAGGAGAATTTCAGACCGATATCCCTGATGAATATGGATTCCAAAATCCTCAACAAAATCCTAGCTAATAGGATCCAACAATACATTAAAAGGATCATCCACCACGACCAAGTGGGATTTATCCCCGGGATGCAAGGGTGGTTCAACATTCGCAAATCAATCAATGTGAGAGAACACATTAATAAGAGGAGGGAGAAGAACCATATGGTCCTCTCAACTGATGCAGAAAAAGCATTTGACAAAATACAACATCCTTTCCTGATTAAAACTCTCCAGAGTATAGGGATAGAGGGAACATTCCTCAAGCTCATAAATCCATCTATGAAAAACCCACAGCGAATATCATCCTCAATGGGGAAAAGCTGAGAGCCTTTCCCTTAAGATCAGGAACACGTCAAGGGTGCCCACTCTCACCACTGTTGTTCAACATAGTCCTAGAAGTCCTAGCAACAGCAATCAGACAACAAAAAGAAACAAAAGGTATTCAAATTGGCAAAGAAGAAGTCAAACTCTCTCTTTTCGCAGACGACATGATACTTTATGTGGAAAACCCAAAAGACTCCACCCCCAAATTACTAGAACTCATATGGCAATTCAGTAATGTGGCAGGATACAAAATCAATGCACAAAAATCAGTTGCTTTCTTATACACTAACAACACAACTGTAGAAAGAGAAATTAAAGAAATGATTCCATTTACAATAGCACCAAAAACCACACGATACCTCCGAATAAACCTAACCAAAGAGGTAAAGGATCTATACTCTAGGAACTACAAAACACTCATGAAAGAAATTGAAGAAGACACAAAGAGATGGAAAAATATTCCATGCTCATGGATTGGAAGAATAAACATTGTTAAAATGTCTATGCTACCCAGAGCAATCTATACCTTCAATGCCATCCCGATCAAAATTCCAATGACATTTTTCAAAGTGCTAGAGCAAACAATCCTAAAATTTGTATGGAATCAGAAAAGACCCCGAATCACCAAGGAGATGTTGAAAAAGAAAAACAAAGCTGGGGGCATCACATTGCCTGGTTTCAAGCTATATTACAAAGCAGTGATCACCAAGACAGCATGGTACTGGCACAAAAACAGACATACAGACCAATGGAACAGAATAGAGAACCCAGATATGGACCCTCAACTCTATGGTCAAATAATCTTTGACAAAGCAGGAAAAAACATGCAATGGAAAAAAGACAGTCTCTTCAATAAATGGTGCTGGGAAAATTGGACAGCCACATGCAGAAGAATGAAACTCGACCATTCTCTAACACCACTCACAAAGATAAACTCAAAGTGGATGAAAGACCTCAATGTGAGACAGGAATCCATCAAAATCCTAGAGGAGAACATAGGCAGTACCTCTTTGACATCGCCTACAGCAACTTCTTTCAAGATACATCTCCAAAAGCTAGTGAAACAAAAGCAAAAATGAGCTTTTGGGACTTCATCAAGATAAAAAGCTTCTGCACAGCAAAGGAAACAGTCATCAAAGCAAAGAGGCAACCCACAGAATGGGAGAAGATATTTGCAAATGACACTACAGATAAAGGGCTGGTATCCAAGATCTATAAAGAACTTCTCAGACTCAACACCCAAAAGACAAATAATCAAGTCAAAAAGTGGGCAGAAGAGAAGAACAGACACTTCTCTGAAGGAGACATACAAATGGCTAACAGACACATGAAAAAATGTTCATCATGATTAGCCATCAGGGAAATCCAAATCAAAACCACACTGAGATACCACCTTACACCAGTTAGAATGGCCAAAATGGACAGGGAGAGAAACAACAAATGTTGGAGAGGTTGTGGAGAAAGGGGAACCCTCGTACACTGTTGGTGGGAATGCAAGTTGGTACAGCCACTTTGGAAAACAGTGTGGAGGTGCCTCAAAAATTTAAAAATAGAGCTACCCTATGACCCAGCAATTGCACTACTGGGTATTTACCCCAAAGACACAGATGTAGTGAAAAGAAGGGCCATATGCACCCCAATGTTCATAGCAGCGATGTCCGCAATAGCCAAACTGTGGAAAGAGCCGAGATGCCCTTCAACAGATGAATGGATAAAGAAGATGTGGTCCATATATACAATGGAATATTACTCAGCCATCAGAAAAGATGAATACCCAACTTTTACATCAACATGGATGGGACTGGAGGAGATTATGCTAAGTGAAATAAGTCAAGCAGAGAAAGTCAATTATCATATGGTTTCACTTATTTGTGGAATATAAGGAATAAAATGGAGGACATTAGGAGAAGGAAGGGAAAAGTGGGCGGGGGGAATTGGAGGGAGAGATGAACCATGAGAGACTATGAACCTGAGAAAACAAACAGGGTTTTAGAGGGGAGGGGGAGGGGGGATTGGTTAGCCTGGTGATGGGTATTAAGGAGGGCATGTACTACATGGAGCACTGGGTGTCATATGAAAACAATGGATTGTGGATCACTACATCAAAAACTAATGATATATTATATGGTGACTAACAACGTAATAAAATTAAAAACTACAAAAAAATTAAAAATTAAAAAAAAAGAATTTTAAATACAAATCTTTTTTCCATTGATATGCTTGGTAATCCTGTCACCTGAAAAAATTATCCCACTAATAATTTTCAAGCCCTCCAGTAGGGTAGCTACAATTAATAATGTGATTCACAAGAATACTGAACTACAACAGACAACAAATTGATGAAAGGTGTCTGATCAAAAGGTGGAAAGACTTGACACTTTCTGTGAGTCAACACTAAGTACCTAGAATGGGTCTGCTTTACAACTGTCTTCGATGTCTCCACAGGGCAAGTTTTTCAAATTAATCAGTTTGATGCATGTTCATTTGAAAATTGATTAGCCTGTAAGGATGTACAATTTTCGGAAAAGTGATTAGCTAGCTAGCTAGCCAACATCTGTCTATCAATCATCTCTAGGCAAGTTCTCTTAAACTGAAAAGTCTCTAACAGTTTGTCAAGATATGAACGTGAAGCAGGTTACTGTCTGTGAACTGTTGGGGCAAAGACTGAATTTTGCACGTATGGGTGGCTTGAAGAGTCATTTGTAGCTCGTGACCACGTTCAGCAGACTTGGGCGGACAGAAGCTCATTTCACAATTCAATCTATATTCTGTGCAGACAATTGGAATATTCTTTCTGCCCTCAGAAGTAAACAATAAAGAAATAAAGAACTCGCTGATTTAAAAACCTTAAACTCGAGGTTGTGGACACCATTTTTTTTGTACTGGCATTAAGCCAGGGAAAAGGATTTATTCCCACGAATCCATTTTGCCCTCATTTCCCTTTTCTCTGTGGACAATAGATAATTACACACATTCATCCTTAGAAGCAATGTCATAGCTTTCTCGACCTTGATGAGGGTCTGAAAAAAACATAAATAGAACATGACTTGAATGGTTGGGTCACGTGATTATCGTCATCTTCATTATTCCATTTCCAAAAAACCCTAGTAAAAACAGTTTTACAATCTCCTACAGGGACTCCTTCATCATAGCCCCTTGAAGAGAAAGATTACGTCTTGTGGAATTTTCTACCATGCTCAGTGCGAGCATAGAGCCTTACACACGGGGCAAATGGAATTTAATATTTAACAACTGGATTGTGTATACACTCAATAGGTATTTGTTGAAGAAACAAGAAAAAAAAAGATGTACCTTTTCAGATCTAGCTTCAGTTATTCAAACTTCAGCTTAAGATGTAAACATTCTGGGGGCTGCTGGGTGGCTCAGTCAATGAAGCAACTGCCTTAGGCTCGGGTCATGATCTTAGGGTCCTGGCATCAAGCCCCACATTGGGCTCCCTGCTCAGCGGGGAGCCTGCTTCTCCCTCTGCCTGCCACTCCCCCTGCCTGTGCTCGCTCTCTCTGTCAAATAAACAACATCTTTTTAAAAAAGATGTAAACATTCTGGTATCTCCTATTCCTACAAAATCATCTTTCGTATATTTTTGAAGACCCTCATGGAGTCAGCCCTTAGCCTTCTCTTTTCCAGACTATATACCCCTTGTTTTCACCTATTTCCATAGTATTTAACTCTGAAATTTTCAGGTTTTACCTCTATTAATTTTTTTTTTCCTAATCTCCATCTCCACATACATTCACAGTCCTTTGCTTCATTAGAGATCCCTCCCATCATCCCTGAAATGGTCCTTTAGAAGCCAGTCGTTGTCACTCTGACCTATGTCTTGTCTCTGCAAAAAGTTAAAGATGCCAGAGCTATACTCACTGTCCATCCTTGTCAAGTCTCAAGAAAGTGTGATCTGTGGTACATGAGGTAGAGATAGCCCAGAAAAACACTGAGTCATGAGGTCACGCGATGCCTTGCTGGAAGGAACATGGTGGGCCCGCTGTCCTGAAGAGAATTCCCAGGGACTGTTACTTTGTTAATGGGTTGTAAAATGTTACACAAAACAAGCATCTGATGAAGAGGTGTTAGGCAAATTAGAATCCAGTGTTCAGGCTTAAGGGTGTTATCTGGGTACTTCTATTGTACTTCCTATGTTTGATGTCCCACGCATCTAGTTATCTGAAGACTTTTCCATTGGGCCCATTTCATTTTCTTTCTTCCCAATCTGAATTTCTCCCTCACAGTTAACATCGCATGATTTAAGCAACTCTAAGATTTCCTTATATTTCCTGCAGCACCTTGCCCCAGGGCTAAGATTCTGGTAATTCAAAAAATTACTCAGCTACATAAAACTGATTGTGTATTGAATTTAATTTTTTTCTGAAGACTTTACTTTTAATCTGGGAAATGTCAGTGACATAACTTGCTTCCAGTGAAAACAACCCATATTAGCCACATTCTTTCTGGTTCTATCTTTCATGAGTATCTTAGGTCATGGGAAGAGACCCAGGTCAACATGATCTGTGATAACATGGATGTGACCAGAATCAGCGTGGCCTAATCCAAACTAAGCATAGTCTTCACTTGGATGAGTACGTCAGCAAAGGGAAATCCTGCCTTGGTTGTTATGTTGACCTTGGGATATCCATCCAAGAATAAGCAATTCTTGCTTTATTCCACCTAGAGTAATTACTTAATCAGGAGCTTGGTGGTGGGAAGGAAGAAGAAAAACTAGTTTATAAAAACAATTCTAGGGAAAATTAGGGAAAGAATTACCTAATAATTTAATCATTCATTCATTCTTTCATTCATCATACATTTACTGAGCATCTACTCAGGTCAGACACTATGCTCAGATATAAGCACGAGCAGATACCTACATCATTTCGATCTTTGAATTATAATGAATGAATGATTGAATGTCCACATACACAAACAAAAGTCAGCATTACAGTATAATTTTTAAACTATAAAAAGCCTTTCATAGTTCACACAAATACTGATAGTGTTTCAGAAGGTCTGAGATGTTGGAGTCATGTAAAGTGGGGGCTTTCTGATTTTTTTGATTACATCCCACAGAAAGAGAAATGCCTTAGATCACAAATTAGTCTATACACACACACACACACACTCTCACACACACATTTCTGTTTAATTGTATTTTTTTTTAAAGATTATTTATTTATTTATTTGACAGAGAGAGACACGAGAGAGGGAACACAAGCAGGGGGAGTGGGAGAGGGAGAAGCAGGCTTCCCATGGAGCAGGGAGCCCGATGTGGGGCTCGATCCCAGGACCCTGGGATCATGACCTGAGCCGAAGGCAGTCGCTTGACGACTGAGCCACCCAGGCGCCCCTAATTGTATTTTTTTTAATGCTGGTCCTAACCCATTAAAATTGATTTCATGCCCAATGGGTTGTAACCAGAAGTCTGAAAAGCACTGCCATAGAATACTCGACACCAGTGGTTCTCAGCCCTGGCTGAACATAATTTCTGGAAGCTTTTTTAAAAATACCAATACCTGGGCCCTGCCCCAGACCAACTGAATTCAAATCTGGTGGTGAAGTCTGAGCACTGATGTTTTATTAAAGTTCACCTTGTGATTCTAATGAGCACTGAAGGTTAGCAATCACTACTCTATGTAATGGGAAATATTCTTTTAAAATGATAACTACAGTTTTCACCATATAGGTAATATGTGCACCTACTGAAAAAATTTAAATTCATATTTATAAAATAAAATCTAAGTCTCTGACTTCACTCCTCACCCCTCATTTTTGCTGTCTAGAGGTAAATATTATAAATAGCTTTTTGTGTATCCTCCCCCAAATTGTTGGGCATATACAGGAATCTACATCATTTTCATAAGTTTTGTGTTTCCAGAGAACTTTAATACTACGTTGACAAGCTATAAAAATTCCTGTTGGTATTTTGATGAGGATTACATTGAATTTATGGATTGATTTACAGTAAACTGATGTGTTTACCTTCTTGAATCTTTTTATTCAAGAATATGACATATCTTTTCATTTGTTCAATTTTTTAACATCCTTTAAGAAAGTATTAGTTTTTTTAATGTCTATGTCTTACACATTTTTTATCAAGTTTATACCTAATGTCCTATCTTTTTTATGCTATTATAAATGAGATAACTTGCCTCATTCTATTTTATAGCTAAATACTGTTTATTGAAATGCTACTGAATGTGGGTATTAATTTTGAAACAAGTCCACCTAGCTGAATTATCATCTATCGCTAATAGAATTTCCCTCAATTATTTTACATTTTCTATACAAACAATGACATAGTCTGAGTATAGTAATAATTTGTCTCCTCAGTTGAAGTATTGACACCGTATATTTTTCTCTTATCTAATTGCATTGAGTGGTACTTTCAAAACAATGAATTTTAATTTGGGATGATTCCAGAAAGTTATATCTATTATATAAATGACTTAAAGCTAAGAATTATGTACATAATATATAGGCATGTTAAGACTGAGGAAAAAAAATACAGAGAACTTGGTAAAATCACTTTCAATAATTTTCTTCAGTTCCTTTTTTCTTTAAAAGTCTGTCGGGGCACTTGGGTGGCTCAGTTGGTTAAGCGTCAAACTCTTGATTTCGACTCAGGTCATGATGTCAGGGTCATGAGATCAAGCCCCGTGTGGGGCTCTGCACTGGGTGTGGAGCCTGCTTGGGATTCTCTCCCTCTGCCCCTCTTCCCCCCACCTCTAAATAATAATAATTATTATTATTATTATAAATAATAAATAATCTGTCAATTTGGGGCAGAAGACATGAATGGACACTTTTCCAAAGAAAACATCCAGATGGCTAATAGACACATGAAAAGATGCTCAACATCACTCATCATCAGGGAAATCCAAATCAAAACCATGATGAGATACCACCTCACACCTGTCAGAATAACTAAAATTAACAACACAGGAAACAACAGATGTTGGCGAGGATGTGGAGAAAGGGGAACCCTCTTACACTGCTGGTGGAAATGCAAACTGGGGCAGCCACTCTGGAAAACAGTACGGAGGTTCCTCAAAAAGTTAAAAATAGAGCTACCTTATGACCCAGCAATTGCACTACTGGGTATTGACTCCAAAGATACAAAAATACAGATTTAAAGGGGTACAATGAAGCGTACACTGCAATGTTTACAGCAGTGTTATCAACAATAGCCAAACTGTGGAAAGAACCCAAATGTCCATCGACTGATGAATGGATAAAGGAGATGTGGTAATGAAATCTTGCCATTCTCAATGATATGGATGGAGCTAGAGTGTATTAGCTTAGTGAAATAAGTTAGTCAAAGAAAAACAAATACCCTATGATTTCACTCATATGTGGAATTTAAGAAACAGATGATCATATGGGAGGGGGGAAAAGAAAAAAAAAGAAAAAAGAGAGAGGGAAACAAACCATAAGAGACTCCAAAAGATAGAGAACAAACTAAGGGGTGATAGAGGGAGGTGAGTGAGGAATAGGCTAGGTGGGTAATGGGTATTAAGGAAGGTACTTGTCATGATGGGCACTGGGTATTGTATGTAAGTGATGAATCACTGAATTCTACTCCTGAAACCAACATTTCACTGTATGTTAACTAGAAATTAAATAAAAATTTGAAAAGAAAAAGATAATTTATAAAAAGTCTGTCAATTTTCATTTCTGCAAAGAAGACATCCAAATGGCCAACAGACACATGAAAAAGTACTCAACATCACTCAGCATCAGGGAAATACAAATCAAAATCTCAATGAGATACTACTTCACACCAGTCAGAATGGCTAAAATTAACAAGTCAGGAAACGACAGATGTTGGCAAGGATGCAGAGAAAGAACCCTCCTACACTGTTGGTGGGAATGCAAGCTGGTGCAGCCACTCTGGAAAACAGTATGGAGGTTCCTCAAAAAGTTGAAAATAGAGCTACCATACGATGCAGCAATTGCACTACTGGGTATTTACCCCAAAGATACAAATGTAGGGATCCAAAGGGGAACATACACCCCAATGTTTATAGCAGCGATGTCCACAATAGCCAAACTATGGAAAGAGCCTAGATGTCCATCAACAGATGAATGGATAAAGAAGAAGTAGTATATATATATACAATGGAATATTATGCAGCCATCAAAAAACCCCGAAATCTTGCCATTTGCAACAATGTGGATGGAACTAGAGGGTATTATGTTAAGCGAAATAAGTCAATCAGAAAAAAAACAATTATCTTATGATCTCACTGATATGAGGAATTTGAGAAACAAGACAGAGGATCATAGAAGAGGGAGGGAAAAATGAAACAAGATGAAACCAGAGAGGGAGACAAAGCATAAGAGACTTTTTTTTTTTAAAGATTTTACTTATTTATTTGATAGAAAGAGAGAGAGCACAAGTAGGGGGAGCAGCAGGTAGAGGGAGAGGGAGAAGCAGGCTCCCCGCTGAGCAGAGAGCCCAATGCGGGACTCGGTCCCAGGACCCTGGGATCAGGACCTGAGCCGAAGGCAGATGCTTAACCAACTGAGCCACCCAGGTGTCCCAGCATAAGAGACTCTTAATCTCAGGAAACAAACTAAGGGTTACTGGAGTGGTGGGGGTGGGAGGGATGGGGTGGCTGGGTGATAGACATTGGGGAGGGTATGTGCTATGGTGAGCGCTGTGAATTGTGTAAGACTGATGAATCACAGACCTGTACCCCTGAAACAAATAATACATTATATGTTAATTTAAAAAAAGGGGGAAAAAAGTGCCAATTTTAAAGAAAAATGTTATTCTTTCATATTTGTTAATATCAAAGTTAAGATTTCATCATGGATATTCATAACAGAATAGCCCATGTCTTTTTTATTATCATTATCATGTTTGGTTTCACTGTGTTGCAACTTTATAGTAATAATTTAGGAGCCATTACTCTTTTTTAGGCTTTGGAATAATTTTAAAAGAGTTTAAAATATCCCTTGGAAAAAAATAAAGTATCCCTTGAATTTGATTTATATAATTCACCTGAAAATATCTTGTCTTGATGCTTTTTTAGCTTTTGATAAGTTCCTCATATTTTTCCATGGTAATTTACCTGTTTTAACAGAGCTTCCAGATAAAATGTAGGACATCGAATTAAATCTGAATTTCAGAAAAACAACCAATAATTTTTTAGTATAATATTGCATGAGACATACTAAAAAAATCTTATTTATCTGAAATGCAAATTTAACTGGGGTGGGGGCCCTATATTTCTGTTTGTTGAATCTGATGACCCTAGTTAAAAATCCTGTTGTCGTGTGAACTTTGGTAATATTTTCCTAGAAAGTTTTATTTTTCACTTCGGTTTTCAGAAGGATCAACATAACTTTGAGCAAAGTGATCTCCTGAAATATTTCCTCATTTCTAATTTTATGTTTTCTCCTATTTTTTTATTGGTGCAATTAGTGGCTTATTCTGTTGGTTAAATGAAAAGCAGCTCTTGGAATTATTATCAGTTCTCCTGCTTTTCTAATTAATAAATTAGAAGTGTTTATATGTTAATGTCTATGGATTCCTTCCTCATCCATTCTTTGACTAATTTTGCCATTCCTTGACTAGGAGAGATCAGGCTGGAGAGGAAATTCTGGAATTCCCAGACAGTAGCTCCTACTACTCTGAGTAGGTAGGGGATGAGAATAGGTGGGATCCTGAAATGCCAACATTTATACCCCTAGTAGAAAAGAATGAAGTCAAAAGGAAGCCTGAGAAGTAGTCAGTTGAACCAGACAAGAGCCAGAGAAGATTAAATCTTAACCACTCTAAGCTTCAGCTTACTCACTCATAAAATGGGAATAATGGTATCTGCCTTATCATCTTACTGTGTACAACATTCCCTACACATAGTAGGTGTTCAGGTATGATTATTGACAGCCAGTCCCTCCACAGTGGGGCTGCATCTTCTGGTGCCCAGGTCCAAGTTGGAGTCCCGGTCATTTGTCCTCACCCTCCTGGGGTCAGACCCTGTTCTTGTTTGTTGTTTTCAGGGGCCCTCTGACTGCACTCTGCCCCTGACATTCCATCATCATGTCTTAAGGACCCGCTACCTTTGAATCTAGAGAAGTCACCACTGCACTCAGCACCCTGCTCTTGGCCGTCTACACATTTCTCTCCAGAACCTGCTCTCCCCGCAGCTCTTTTTCATCTGCTGTCCTCTCTTCTTGACTCAAGGCTTCCCTTTTCCTTTGGTCTTTCGACTCAGCACAACTACTGAGCCTCTAAAGGACTCTGCCAGGAGCCTGGCCCCACAGCTAGAAGATAAGTATGTCCCAGGGCTGTGATGCCCAGCATGCTGACTGTAGCTAACACCGCCGTGTCATACACAGCAAGGTGGTTAAAAGAAATCCTATGAGTTCTCATCACAAGGAGAACACTGTTTTTCTTTTTTTCTTTCTTTTTTTCATATTCTGTCTATATGAGAAGATGGATGTCAGCTGAACCTACTGCGGTCATCACTTCACACTCTATGTAGATCACACCGTCATGCTGTGTGCCTTAAACTTACACAGTGATGTCCGTCGATTATTTCTCAAGAAAACTGGGGGGAAACCCAAATATCCAGAGTATTGGCCACATAAACGGCTGCTGTGCCTCAAGAAACTTGCTCCCCAGAACTTTTAGACCTTGTGCCTCTTCCCTTTTCCCTGTTATGTGGATGATGCATTCAACCCACAATTGTGGATGCTACTTGCAGTTTGATATTGCTTTTGTTTCTATATTATCATCCAGTATAGAGTTTACATTTAATTGTTAAAATTAAAAATTAGTTTAAGTGTAATTAAAGTGAAATTAAAATAATTCCATTTCTCACAGTAGCCACCCCTCCAGGGCTCAGTAGCCCCCACGGCTAGTGGCTGCCATCTCTCCAGCATGGCTTACAGAACACTTCCGTCCCCGCAGCAAGTGCTACTGGGCAGTGCTGCCCTAAGCTATCACTTGGCACATGGAGTCACGGACTTTGCCCAGTCAGCCTTGGAAAGGCAGAATCGGGCAGATTAACCCCTGGGTCCTGCTCTTCTCATTTCCAGGAGCCACATCAGTTCACTGCTACTGGAGATTAGAAAAACCCAAAGCTGTCAACGCAGAAAACAAGATATTTGATTCAAAATATTTCCCTGTGGAGAGGAAGAAATCATGGGGTGTCAGCTGGACTGTGTTTCCAGAATCGCCTCTACATTTTTATTTTATTTTTTGTTGTTTTTGAAGATTTTATTTATTTATTTATTTGACACAGAGAGAGACACGGTGAGAGCAGGAACACAAGCAGGGGGAGTGGGAGAGGGAGAAGCAGGCCTCCTGCCGAGCAGGGAGCCCCCATGCGGGGCTCGATCTCAGGATCCTGGGATCATGACCTGAGCCGAAGGCACCCAGGTGCCCCTGGCCTCTGCATTTTTAAAGAGAAAACAAAAGAGGCAATAATTCCTGTTTTCCATTCCGTTTCTTCCGGGTCTTGGAGCTGAGGAAGCAGGTGTAAGAACAATGCTCTTGTCGCTGCATCCAGCCCGCCCCCCAGCTTCCAGGTGAAAGAGAGGACGGTCACCTTGTCCCTGCCAAGATACTTGCTTCACGTTCTACGGACCAAATGTCCGGGGCGGGGCAGCGCGGACTCGCGGCGGGGGCTGGAGCCGGCGGGGGCCGCCGACCGACCGGTCCGCCCCTTCCCCTCGGCCTTGGCTCTCCGCTCCTTTCTCACGCAAACAGAAAGCTGGCCAAGCTCCTTCCCTGCACCCGAACTTCTTCGCCGGCTCTTGTTTCCCGGAGCCCGCGCCCAGCGCATCACTGCACAGCGGGGAGCGCAGCCCGGCAACTGCCTGCCCTTCACGAAAACAAAAGTAGCCAAGTCCCTGGCTTCGCATGGGACACAGCCTCCCCCCCACACCCCTACCCCGGTTCCTCAGGCCTGAGCAGGGCAGAGTCCTGGGGGAAGTCAGAGACGGGACCTCCCGGGGTCTCGGGGTCGTCGCCGGCAGCTCAGCGGCTGCCACTGCTGCTCAGGGTCGTAATGAGACGGTCACACGTCTCACTCATCAAGGCCTCAGTTCCCACGGAAACGCGGGGCGCCCGGTCCTTTTCCCGTCCTCACCGTCCGGATGCGGAAACCTGCGCGGGGAGGTCAGTTCACCTGCTCCGGGTCACACAGGCAGCAAGCGGGATCTAAACCCAGGTATTCGCGGCCTGCCGGGCCCACTCTTAACCACTGTGCTCGGGCCTGGCAACGAAGTGGTGCTCCAGAAACCCCGAGAGAAGCAGTCAAACAAACGGGCGGCCTCCTCCCCTTCTGCATTTCCCATGTTTTCTAATGACCGGGCCCAGCTGCAGTGCTAACAAAGCCCATGGCGGCCAGTCAGCCTGGCACAGAGAGACTCCGTAAAGACAGCTCTGTCACACCGCACTCCCAGCTTCACCCTGAGGTGGGACACAGTGTGGAAAGCGTGGTCCAAAGCCTCATGCGCCTCGGGGCCATGAAGTCACACTGATGAGTGGCCAGTGCTTTCCGAAGAGATACCCCTGTCCACTCCTCTGTTTCGCCAATACTGGTTGAGGACCCAGGATGTGCTGGGTAAGGCGCTGGGCGTTATGGGTAACCGACATCCATTTCCAGGTGACCAGGGGCTGGCGCTGAGCCTTATGTCAGCCCCCTGCATGCCTTGTATGGGCTTACTCTGTGGGCATCCCTCTGATGGCTCCTCTTGACACCATCTCTTCGGATGACTTTCCCAGGTCAGACCACATGGAGCTCAGCAGCAGTGACAGTGAATTGTACAGGGCTGGTGCTCCACGAACCATTCCTGAATGACTGAATGACTAAGTGATCGGAAATATTTCGGTTGCCTCCTGTAAACAATAACGTCCCAGGGTTTTTGGTAGCAGCTGCTCTGGAATCCATCACCATCCATTTCCCACCCCCAGTAAGATGGGCCTGAGCCTCTGGCTCCTGGCTTTGAGAACTGCACTGCAGGGTTTCTCATTTGCAGGCTCCCTCCCCCACATTAGAGACAGAGAGCCAAGGGCATCGAAGTCCATCTTTGAAGGGCTGAGCATGCCGTCGGTTGTGGGCCCAAGCTGCAGGGGCATGACCCCACAGCTTTAGAGATTATGTGACATCTGGGTCCCTGAGCCTGCTGAATCTGTGCTCTACCTGAAGGCCACCCTGCCTCCTCCAGGCCAGTGTCTGCTGGCACTGGGCAGTCTGAAAGTCATAGCCCATGATGGTTTCCAGCCATGGGATCCCCCAGCGAGGCTTTTCCTGCCCGGGCAGGGCTGGTTTGCTGAGCCTGTTAGGAGCCTTCATGTAGTGTTCTTGTAAACCCAGCATGCGGGCATCCTTCACACTGGCCCCCAGGGAATCCCACCTTGGCACATAGCTGAAATGGCTGCCGATGACTTTTCTGTTGAAACTCAACCATCCATGAGACATTTTAGAACATAAAAATACAAAACAATTTTGTATGTGAAAAGCAATAACAAAATTAACCCTGGGAAAACATACTAGCTTTCAAATACAACTTCGTAGGGGTTATGATATATAAATACGTCTTCAAAATGAGTAAGATGATGACTAATATGACATAGAGTATTGGCCAAAGGACATAAATAACAAAAGTAAAATTACACATTGTCATAAGAGAAAATATTCAGTATCAGTAATCAGATAATGTCAAAAGTTCATATAAGGCCAGACTATATTTTGACACAGAAACGTCTGTAAAATGATGCATAAGCCATGGGATCAGTGGACAGTGAAACAGACAGGTTCACATTTTGTTCTCTCTCCCACAGAAGGTCAAACCTCTCGAACGATCTGTTGAACCACTTGTCTTTCTTTTCTGCCCGCGTAACACATAACACCCAGCAATATGGCACCCTCTCCATACCTCAGAGAATCTGTGCTACCAAAGATGATCAGTGAGTTCCCTGTAGTTAAAACCAATGCAGACTCTTTGGTCATCATTCTGCCTCACTTACCAGCTGCATTGTGCACTGATAACCAGCCCCTCACTTGTATACCATCATGCCCTCTGCCTCTTCCAGCCATTCCCTTGTACCTCCCTCCTCTTTGGGCTTCTGGTCCACTGCCTTGAGTCTGCTGACCTCCCCACCACTCTGACCCTAGAGAATCTCACTGGACCATCTTATCGACCTGGATGGCAGGCTGTGTCTGAGGCATGCGCTGCAGTAAGGCTGATCGTTTGTCACCCCTTCGAACAAAATATTCTCTAAACAATTGCTTGACGTTTACTTAAGGGAAAGCATGCATGGCCCACACCAAAAAGCCAAAAGGCCTACAGCTGGTCAGACACCCTCTTCAGAAAGCAGACTATTATCTGCTGGTCCTTGAGGATTTACCACCTCACCCCATCTGGCTTATCCGAATATTCCTCCCTGATGAGGGTCCTTGCAAATATAATTGTTACTTTCTTGTCGGAGAGACTTAGCCATCTTTCAAGGCTGGAGTCCTGGCCTCCTCATTCCATCTCTGTGGATCAATGACTCTTGAATGTATTGTCTTCAACCTAGAGTTCCTCCAGACCTATGGATATGAGCGCTCACTTTGTTTCCACTTGTAGTTCTTCTTCACGTTTTGGATGTTCAAAACCAAAGCCAGGACACCCAGTCCCTGCCCTCTGTACCCCTCCAGCCAGATCCTCTGCCCATGCCCCCTTTCTGCCCAGCTGGCACCGCCACCCACCGAATTGTAGACATCCAACAAACTCAAGAGCTTCCATCGACTCTGCACTCATCTGCTTTCCCTGTATCTAATTGGTGATTAAATTCTTTTGATTGCATTCCCTAAATAACCTGGAAACTATCCCTTCTACTCTCACTGCCATTTCCCTATTTAAAGGACAATTTTCTCACCTAGACTACTTCTGTAGCCTCCCCACTGACCTCCCTGTCTCCGGGCTCTTCCCACCTTCCATATGCTCTCCACTTGGCAGTGCAAGTGACCTTTATACAATGCAGATTTGATCACTTCCCTCTCCTACTGAAGACATTTCAATGGCTCTTTATTATCCCCAAGATAATGACCAAGATCCTCAAATGCCTCAGAAGAGTCGTATAATTCTTGTTGGTCCCTCTAGACTTGTGTCTCTGACACCTTATAACTCAGCATTATTGTGCTTCTTTCGATAATCTTCAGTAACTTGCATGTGCCTGTACCGTCTCCAAAAATCTTTGTGCATTCTATTTCTGCTGCCAAAATAGTCTTCTTCATCCTTGCTGTCCCCGGGCCTCAGCTTGGACGCCACTCCTTCAGCAAGCCTCCTGGCCCCCAGTGGCTCCGTTAGGAGCTGGTTCTATTGTCCAGCAGCACAGGGACCCCCCAGGTCCTGACACATGGGGCACCATGTTATAAGCACTTCCTACCTTTCTCTGTCCCCTGGGAGCATATGAGCTCTCTGAGGGTTCTGGCTGGTCCTTCCTCCTTCCCTGATAGTCCCAGAGCCTGGGACAGAGCCAGGCACTGCCACTGACCAGTATGCACTGAAAGAATAAAAGGACTATGTCACAAACTTCTAAAATGTGCATGTCCTTCTGAGAATCTATCCTGATAATCACAAATATGGTTTCTGATTTCTGGACAAATATGCTTGTTTAAAAATTACTTATGATAGAAAAAACACTAGTAATAACAAATGTACAATGGAGGAAGAATGGTCAAGTTAATGGTGATGAATCTACGTGAAAAAATGCTAAGTAGCCATATTATATTTCTTGTCATATAATATTAAGGGAAGAAAATGTAGAATGCAAAATTGTGTATTGCAATTTAGTAAAAAGTAGATTTAGTGCAGGAAAAGATAGGAAAGGAATTAGGCAATATGGTAATAAGTTATACCTCTAAGTGATGGGACTGTGGGTCATTTACAGTTTTTCTATGTCTTTTTCTATATTTTCCAAATTTTCTTTTTTTAAAAAAAGATTTTATTTATTTGTCAGAGAGCGAGAGAGAGCACAAACCGGGGGGAGCGGCAGGCAGAGGGAGAAGCAGGCTTCCCGCTGAGCAAGGAGCCTGATGCAGGGCTCGATCCTAGGATCCTGGGATCATGACCTGAACTGAAGGCAGACGCTTAACGACTGAGCCACCCAGGTGTCCCTGTTTTCCAAATTTTCTTAATTGAATGTTTATTAGCAATACTCTTCTAATTGGAAATACACGTGGGTATGCTCGTGGGCACCATCAAAAGCATATCCCCTCGGACTTCCCAGCATAGAAAGATCCAGCTCAGTTGGTAGGACTCTGGGTCCCACTTTGGGAATGACTCTGCCAGGGACAAGCTATGGTGCTCCAACAGGATGTGTCCATCACACCAAAATTCTGCCAAGCACCTCCTCTGGCTTCCTTATTAACTTCCAAGGCCCCTATCAATATTTTATTCTGCCCCTCTGTACCTGACCACCCAAGGCCTCTGTTCCTCATCACAGAAACTTCTTCCCTCTTTCCAGCAGCCTCATCCAACATGCAAGCCGAAGTGCCTCCAAGTTTTTGGATTGGTCCTGAACCAAAAGTGCCTTCCTATCAGATCTTTACCTTGTATGTACACGGTTTGCAGACAACCTTTTGCCCTGAACCCAGTGAGCACCTGGCTGTATGGGGACTAGGGGAAGGTAAACTCTGAGAGCCGAAAAGCACCTTCAGATTACCTTTATCAACTCCCTATTTTGCAAACAAGGACACAAAGGTCACACACAACAAGAAAGAGCAAAGCTTAAACCAGATCATGTGCCTGGGTTACATCTGCTGACATATTATGTAATGGTTTCACATGGTCTCTAAGTTTTATATATATATTTTTTGAAACATCTGATTCTTTGAAGATCTGAAACTTTAACATGCGGATGAACTATGTGTCATTAACCCTGGGTGGGCCTGAGAGAGAAATGGAGCACGGGGGGCAGTGATGTTCCACTCCACAGAGAGACTCATGAAAATGATATGCATGGGAAGGCTGAAAACCAGACACAGTGAGTTACTTGGGGAACCCTGGAGAGGTGCCCGGACATTCCCAGTGAGTTCTGCTGGGTACGGGTACTCTGGGGCACCAGCCTTCCTCTTGCTCTCCAACTCTGCCTCCACCATTGTGGACCCTAAAACCAGCAGTCACGCTTCCACCCCTGCTGAGGGGCAGACTGCTGACCACAGCTGGTACCCTGTAAGGCCCGCCGGGAGTGTGCTGATGTCCACTGTGGAAAGGCGCCTCCCAAGCTGAAGGTGAGTCCCTATCTTGCTGGCCTGAGCTCCAGTCCTTCCTCTTTGAAGGCCCTGGCTCTTTCATTGTCATCTGTTCTTGCACTGTAGTCTGCTCTCCTCATGAAAGCAACATGAGTCTGTGGGACCTGCCCGATTCAGAATCACCCGCCCCTCCGAAGCCTGCCTGGTGACCTCCATCAGTGTGTCCTGCTCAACTATTCCTTCTCTCTGCCTGCATTTTTCTTAGTCAGGGCTCTCCCTGGTTGTTAATCCAGAGACCCTTTATAGCTGTAGCCTGCCCCAGGACTCCAGTTCCAGACATGTCTACAGCCTGAGTCGATTCAAACAAGAATGCTTGCTGTGTCATTATACTATGATGAGTCAAAAATTCTGAGTAGAGGGCGCCTGGGTGGCTCAGTTGGTTAAGCGACTGCCTTCGGCTCAGGTCATGATCCTGGAGTCCCTGGATCGAGTCCCGCATTGGGCTCCCTGCTCGGCAGGGAGCCTGCTTCTGCCTCTGACCCTCCCCCCTCTCATGTGCTCTCTCTCTCATTCTCTCTGTCTCAAATAAATAAATAAAATCTTTAACCAACTGAGCCACCCAGGCGCCCATAAATAAAATCCTTAAAAAAAAAATTCTGAGTGGATGAGTGTCCTCAGCATCACCCCCCACCAAGTTCACCTTCTCCACCTGCCCTCTAGGGAGATTCTGTTTTCACCAGCTCCATCCATAACTTTGTGTGATGCAGAATAAGGAGGGGTGGGGGGGAGAAGAGGCACCCAGGTTGGAATTGGGAAGAATTTACTGCTGGTTGAGAAAAAGAAACTTAGGAAGAGTTACTGCGGGCAATTTGAGTTATTTAAAAATTTGTTTGTCTCATGATGTGTTTCTTCTGTCGGGTAATCTCTCTTGTACTAGATCATGTGTAAATCATGTGGATCATAGCTTCAATAAGGCTGCATATTATTTTTGTGAAAAATACTAGTGAATATGGCAAATGGTTTATCCCTGGTCTTTTTCCCCAAAATTTATCTATGTCAAAGAATGCACAGTAATATGCCATGTCTACCAATACTTGTATTTGGGGCAACATATTAGAAACTAGGATAAAACAAATAACCTTCTTTAAAAAAATCCTAACCCTTTTGCATGTTAACCATCTTAAAGATGCTACTGAATATAGCCAAGAATGGGAACTCCAAGGCCGGCTCTCTGAGCCAGCAGGTAATTCACTGTGGTCTTGCTCTTCTCACCAACCAAGAAGATCAAAGTCACTAAAGTATCATATAGGGATTTATATTTTCCAAATGATTTCTTATGTATTAGCGAATCTGGATGTTCAGAACCACCTGGGATGACATGGAATGTAACTTTACCCCGATTAGAAGATGATAAAACTGAAGTTCACAAAGGCGTTAAGGAGCTTGCTCAAGGTCATGTGGCCAGAAGGAGCAGCTGCTGCTGATGGAAAAAATTGTCCAGAATCCAGATGAGCCAAATATCCCTGAAACCCTGATGAGATTCAGTTGAATGATTCAAAGACTACTGTCAGAGAGTGGGAGTACTTATTAGTTGATTGTTAGCAGGAAAGAAGCTATTTAGATTATGATAGATGTTCAGCCCTGAAAATGAAAGAAATCAGGTTGCTGTTCATTTAACGACTTCATACAGCGATTCTGTGATACTTAGGACTCCCTAGGTCCCATGCTGACAGCTCCACCATCCCAAAGACATGGGAAAGTGTTTGAATCACTCAGGTAACATGGGGTCTTGACAATGATTCATAATGGTGGAGCGAGATTTCAGAACTTCTCAAGCAGGCTGGAGGAGGAGGCTGAAAATTCTCAAGCCAGGAACTTTGCAAAGTTGCTGACAATAGACTTTAGACCAAAGTCATTTGAATCTGCATGGACAAGGAGAGGAAAAACTATTCTAAAAATTTCTCTAGTTGATTGGTACAAGAATATACCAAAACCATGCCGGTGAGTGTGGTATCCCATGCTCTGTGCCGGGAACAGCATGGCAGCGACACTCTTCCATTGGTTATTGTTGTTCGGGCGCCAACAAGGCAGCAAGAGAAACTCATGCTTAGCTCTCCTTCAGATACATTGTCATCTTAAAAATGTTTGCAAAAACTCTTCCACTAAACACATTAGCAGTTAGAGCCCAGGTTAGGACCCAAATACCTGAGGTGTGACCCTACTTCTATACCCTTGGAGATGTCCTGAAAATCAATCTGTCTTTTCCTTGATCCACATGAAACACAGACGACTTGTCCTCTTTGTGGAGAAGAGAAAAGGTCATGGACTCAGGGTCATTTTGAGAAAGTGGAAGTACACGATAAGATGAAAAGCAGGAGACAGGTACCTGCATATACCTGGGCTACCGCCCTCTCACAGGGGGACCCTGAGCCTGCCTCAGTGACTTGCCCGCCGACAACACAGAGGAGAGAAGCACCCCACGGATCACTCCCTTTCCCTTCTCTATTCTGAGACCTTCCACTCATTGGCTCCTCTCTCCTTAAAGCTTTCTCCTTTCCGAAATGATCTTTTCATCTTTCTCTCACCTTCTGAACTTAAAGGTACCAACGCTTTGCCTCCGATTTCAAATATTCCTTATGAGACTCGTGGAACTGTTACCTTTTATTTATGGCAGACATACACAACATCCTATGAAGCTCTCTCGAATATCTTGAGAGCTGGGGGCATACCAGCAGCACGTGGCCTGAGAGGGGAGGACAAAGAAAGTCAGAGAAGAAAAGAGAAGGGAGAGACATGGATGGATGCTATGGTGATAATTTGGGGAAAGAGAAACAATATTCAAAGAGGATTTTTAGAAAACTTCACTTTATGATACAGGACGCAATTCCCACGTTTGTCTTCTGGAGCCCACCCTTCAGAAATTTTTAGTAAGAACCTTTCACAGCTTCCCTTGCGTGTGCTTATTTGGATGCAACAATGCCCTGAGACTGACCTGAAGGTGGAAACTTACTGGATACATTCAAATTATAGAGTGTTACAGAAATTCTCTTATGTAACTTTTCATGTGTGTATGCCCTGCCTCTCTAAATCACATACTTCCTGAAAATAATAATTTGAGGCTATACAATTATTCTCTGGATCTCTAGCATATTACCCACCACTGTGTCTTACATGTGATAAATACTCATTAGATATTTTATTTCTTGATTGACAGGGAAGGCATGTTGGCAAGAATTATTATAATTTGGTACAGTGAGGAGCCAATATTTGACAATGTGAGAGAATCAAGAGCTTCGGCAAAAGGACACATTTTTGTTGGGATTTTTTTTTTTTTAAGATCTAGGCAGAGGCTAGTCGAGGTTAGGTATAACTGTGTTCATATTAACCTCGGACGAAAAAGTTTAGTGCTCAATGCTAGCCTCAGAGAAATACAAATGCCTATCAGCCACTGTGTGCTATGGGTGGTGTGACTTCTCAGTCGAATTATTTTCAGTAATTGTCAAGACAAATTGCCAAGCAGAGCAGTCTCTGATAGGACCCTGCCTCAGGCTTAGAAAGGTTGTCTTAGGGGAAGTGAACTAGGGACGAAGAAGATTCTGAGCAGTGGAATGCTGGTAAGTCTGCAATAACTTGAATAACTGGCCCGTAGTCTATGCCAATTTCCACGGTGTAAGCACTCTCATCATGGCCGATTTCATGATGTCGTGGAGTGCGGAATTGCAAAGAGATGTGCATAATCAGCTCTTCAGAGCCAGCGTAAGTCAGCTCCAGTGCACCATTGATCCTAAGGCTGTCCCCTTCTGCACACCCAAAGAGCAAGTCTGCAAACACAGGAGATGGTGGGGCTTTTGTGGGGGAGGCGTTCTTTCAGAAACATGAGGTTGAGACTCAGAAAAGTTACACAAGGCACCAGGAATTATTTTTAAAGCATTACAGAAAGAAAAAATACATAGAGAATACAAATATAAGTTCAGTCAACCAGCTAATAAAGTATACCCTCTTACAACGAGCATTATATTTGCAAAGACCTCTCAAATTTCATTACTTCCCTGGGCTAATATGAGTATACCAGGAGGGCCAGAACATCAGAATTATATACTGTTAAAACCTTAGAGGTAAAAAAAAAAAAAAAGACAAGAGATAACAAAAGCTAATGTGGAGAAAAAAAACAAACAAATAAAAATAAAACCTTAGAGGTCATCCAACTAGCTCCTTTGAAGCATGTGATTTTATTCTGATGCGCACAGAACAAGGAATATGCCAGCATCTGAACTTAGGTCGATCATCTGAAGATTTATCCTCTGTTGGCCCAAATCCTTTTGCCTCCAACACTCCATTAGAACTCTCTTCTGTGTCTTGTTTCCCCCAGAGCCTAACTAAGATGTGCTAACATGCACAGGTCTGGTGACCCACAAAACTGGGAACAAGCTTAAAACAACTGAGAACCTGTTGTAAGTCAATTTTTTCTGTTTAAAGCAATCTCATCCTGGTATGTGTGTCGCAAGTGGTGTTAAGTGTGTGAGCATGCATGCACCTGCACGCCCACGCTCCATCATCAGTGCCCAGCTACCCACTGCCCAACCCCCACCTAATCCCTGTACCTACCACAGAGAGAAGAGAGACGGATAAGGGCTGGCTAAAGGTTCTTATCTATTCTGATCAACTGGCCCTTTTCTAAATAATTAATGAAAAGACCTACTCTAAAAAGTTATGGACACCTCACTGTTAGGACTCATGCACAGTTATTCTTATAAAAGCTACCAAAAAAGCTTCCAGGTTTGAGTCTGTAAGCCTGATGAGGTGTATAATAATACTCTCCCTTTTAGGCAAATGAGGTCGCAGACTGAACTGGATGAGGGGAGGGTATTCGTACTTCACGTGCTCATTCTGATTCATATTTCCAATGATCTCTGTTACCCTTACCCCTGATTGTCTGTCCTTGACCCAGAGCTTGTTGGATTTTCAGAATTCAGCCTCTCAGGACAGAGAGCCAGGATCAGAGAGCTCTGAATGAATTACTAATAAGCATTAATAACAATACAAAGGGGTCACACTGACTGAACTTATACAGTTTACATACTTTCATTGTCCATCCCATTGTCATGAGAAATGTCAATCTTGTGCCAGAAAAATGATCGAGAACAATCTTCTGCCTCTAACACTGGAACAAATAGATATTTTGTGGAAGAGCTTAGTTAATTCGAACATCATGGGTTAAGGATGTACCAAAAAATGTTCCTAAATAACACATTTGGCTTTGCATTTCCCTTATCTAACTAAGCTTTTTGACCATATTTATTTTCTTCAGTCAAGATGGACCATATCAGCCAAATTTTAACATTCTCTGTAAAAAAAACAGAATTTCCTTACCAGTCCACCCTTTAAAACACTAAGGGTGGGCTTAGCTGAAATTTAATGTGTTGAGTTGAATAAAAATAAAGACCATGGATGTAGTTTTATAAATGTTAATGATGTCTTTCAGCTCTAATCTCTATTTCAAAAAGTTCACAACTGTTATAGCATCTGCTCTGATGATATATTTTGCTGTTGTTTTATTCCTGTTAATGCTTTTTTCCTTTAATTCTATCTTGCCCTAGCTATCTTTTAAAATTTGGTTACTAAATAATTACCTGGTGTACCTTTTTTGTTGTCCTTATTCTCTACAGATCTGTATCATTTTGTTTTACATACATACATTTCTTTAAAGTAGGATACAGTTGAATTTTGTTTTTTGGGTTTTTTTTTTTTAAGATTTTAAGTAATCCCTCCACCCAACATGGGGCTCAAACTCACAACCCCAAGGTCAAGAGTCCCGCACTGCTCCGACTGAGCCAGCCAGGCACCCCAGTTGAATTTTGTTTTTTATTCATTCTACTAGTTTCCGTCTTAAGCTAGTAATAATCATGCTTACATTTGAACTAATACATCTCAGGTTGTGTTTTCTTCATCATCTTTTTTATTCACTTCTTCATTTCCCTCTTCCTGCCTTTTATTGAATTTATAGGATTTCCTATGTCCCAGCTTTTATCTCCCATGGAAAGTTCGGAAAATGGAGATTTATATTATTTTTAAATACATAACATACATATCAAACTATAACTTTAACATATTTAACTATTCAGAGGGCTTTTTTTTTTTCTTTGCTTTACTAAAGTCATGGCCCCTACTTAGTTATTTGTATTTTGTAATCTATTGTTGCTTACATTTACTGACATATTTTACTAATTGCTCTCTTTATTGCTGTGTGGCTTTTTTCCTATCTCATGTCAGGTCTCTTTCTTCCTGATGAGATACAACCTCTAACAGTGAAGGCCTCTGATTGGTGAAAGTCTGTGTCTTTATTTGTCTGAAAACGTCTCTATTTTATATTCAATCTTGAATGATAGTCTGGACGGGTATCAAATTTAAAGTTGATAATAGTTTCCATCAGTATTTGAAGTCCATTGTTTTCTGGCATCTGCTGCTGCTGAGAAGTCCCTCTCATTGTCATGCCTTTGCCAATAACCTGTCTTTTCTCCCTGGAAATCTCCATCATATTCTCTTTGCTTCTGATATTCTAGATTTTTACTCTGATGTCAAGTCAGAGATATATTTTAGTTAACTATATTAGCATTTGTTGGTTGCTTTCAATCTGAGGACACGTGTCTTTCTTTAATTCTGGAAAGCTTTTAGCCATTAGATCTATCAGTTTATCTACCACATGTCTGAACTTCTGTTTCGTATTTTTACTCTGGTCTCTTGATGCTGCATTCTGGGTAATTCTTCAGTATTGGCCTTCAGTTCATTGATTCTCTATGTCTAGTCTAGTGTTTAAATCATTTATTAAGTTTCTAATGCCAATAACCTCTTTTATTTCCAAAGTTTTAAATCAATTCTTAGTCATGTCTACATGGCCTTGTTTTATTACTGCTTGGTTTTGTTTCCCAATCTTTTGTTCTTGTTATGAATATTCTTCCTATACTTATCTCTTTGAGCATCTAAACTTACCTATGTTAATATGCTTCTCAGATTGATAACCTGTTTTGACTCCTGGACTTCATTCACATTCATTGTCGATTTTGTTTTCTTTCTTAGCATCAAATATTTTTGTCTGTTTTACAAACCAAAAAAGCCTTTTGAAGCCTATAGATTTGTAGGATCATTTTGAGGTGTTTATTTGGTTCTTTGTTCTGTTTTTATGTCTCCCTTCCTCTGTGTTCCAGACTCCCTGCCCCTAAGTTTGGGGGCTGTGCTCATCCACCTGCCTGTATCCCCTGCTAGGGGTTAGGTCTTGTGTCAATATTCCGCTCCCCCCGCCTCCCCAGGAGGTGATATCTGCCACACTCTTGGTCAATAGGAGGCTTCATGAGGCTCATTGCCCCACTGTGTCGGTGCTCTCCCTTGGTCTACCACTTGGTCTGTTAGCGGCAGTTTTTCACAGCTTCCTCTTCCGAGCCTGCTGCCAGCCCCCACGCAGGTGGAAGGCTGTAGGCTGCCTTCTCCTGCAGGAGCCAAACTGCTCTGCCCTTGCCTGCTTCCAGGCCCAGAGAGCAGCAGGCCCATGGCTCTGCCCGGTCACTGTTTTGCATCATGGCTCCATTTCTAGTCTAGAGAGAGGTTTATACTAAATGTCAAGTTAACTATGGGTATTCACTTTTTTCTTTTTTAATCAATTATTGCTATATGCTTGAAGAATGTTAATACTTCAAACTGAATTTACTGCACCTTCCTGTCCATTTACAACAATAAAAATGAACCTCCATTAAATCCTTATGTGCCAGGCATTGTGCTAAGTATTTTCATATCTTACCTCATTTAATTCTTAAAATACTTCTAGGAAGTGGGTGCTCTTCTGTATCTCTATACCAGAAGAAATCAACACTCTGTAGAATTTAAGTCACGTGTTCTCTGACACATATATATTCTGGCAAGGACAAAATGGGATTCACACCCAGTATGCCTGACTCGAAAGCCAGAGCTGCTGACTTTGCTATGGTAAGGAAAAGAAAGCATCTCTTGATAATACTCTGACATTACTAGCTCCATGACCCTGGAGAAGAAGCCACAAGAAGAGGGAGAATGTGGACTGGGCTTCTGTGGTGTCGCCTTCTAGTTCGAGTTCTTTTACTAACTACCACAGAGACCTGGGGAGTCACTGAAGCAGGCTAAGTATTCTCTATAAAATGAGGTTATTAACAATTGCTTTTTCTCCCTGTTTCCTTATGAAGTATATATAATCAGATCTAAAACACTTTTTTAAAAACATCATTTTAAAACATGAAATACCACATATTTTATATTTCATATTGGTTTCAAGCTTTTTTTCCTGTATTGAAACTAAGAGGTGTCATAAGCAAAGTTTACATTATTTTCCTTGAATATATTGCCTTATGCTTGCCCACACTAGAGCTCATTTGCTATTTTGTTACCCACTCGTGAAACCTCATGAGATCTTACAATGGTTTATCCCTATTTGACATTTCACTTCCATCTTTAATTTTGGAGATCTCACTGTATACTCTCAGATCCAAATCACTTATAACACTATTAAATAAACTCCTAAAATTTTTTTTTTCCATCTGGAGAAGCAACTATTTTCTTCTACCTTTTATTTCCTATTAAGCTAATTCTTTCTCTACAGCAAAACAGATACGATCCCCCCACCCCGATTGGTGGCCAATGTCTTGACTGTTTCACAGCTTTTTATCAGCATTTGTTCTCTTATCAAGGGGGAAACATATAATGGAAAGACCAGATTATGAAGCAAACCCACCTTGGGCATCTACTAGTAGCCTGACTGGGGCCAGTTACTTAGCATCCTTGACTGGCACTTTTCTCATCTGTAAAGTGAAGGTAACATCAATCCTGAAGAAAGGATGCAAGGACTTTGTAAGACCAAGTATCCCAAAGGCCAAGTAGGTTATCTGACATAGAGTAGATTTTCGATAAATGCAGATTATCCTTATCACTATCTGAAGCCTGAAAGTATTTCTTTGCAGCAAACTCATAGAAAAGCACATGTTGACTACATTAACCATACTCCAGTGATGCAAATAACTTGCTTCTTTCTTCATTTTTATTGCACCGTCAAGTTCTATAAAGCAGCAACTCACCTCGATGTTCAATGTTGCCAAATAATGACGACTCATTTCAAACTCCAACAAGCACATAGGCTTCATTTTCCACAAAGTGGTGGTCCTTTAAAGTGACTCTGAAGTCTTTGAGAGGAAAGAAGTTCAGGATTCTGAGTACAGATGGTGACTGTGAGGAAGCCTGCAGAAGGGTCAGTTCCAAGCCCTGGGACCATCAGTGACATCCTTTATAAACTATGGACAAGTGGTTTGTGTGACTCACTGGTGGCTGCAACGTGATGTCCAGCCAAATGCACATCTATCCCTAAGAAATCACTGAACTTGGCAATCATGTTTCATAACCTATGTTTCCATAGGTGGTAGACGGAAAGAGGTGCAACCTGAATAGAACTTTTATGAACTTTCTGGTCCAGCGTTTCCTAGGCTGAGCAAATACTAGTGTGTGTGTGTGTGTGTGTGTGTATGCACACGCATATGTGTAGGGGCTCAGGGAAACTGGAACTAACTGAAACTAACAGGAGAAGGGAAGATGAGAAAGACAGGAGGGAGAAAGGGGATCAGGGAAGGGAACAGCAGGGAGTCTCATCACTGTCTCCATTCACCTTCCTCTTAACCAAGTATCCCCATCACAAATATGTGCTACTTTTCTAACTGTGTATTTCCAGAAAGTTGTACTGTCAGGTTCAATAAAGCAGAGAATTCTCTAATTTTCAATGCTGATAGCTAATGATGACTCATTTCAAACTCCAACAAATATGTAAGCTTCATTCTCCACATAAGCAGTGGGACCTTTTACAGCTAACTTGCTAAATGAATATTTCTGCATATTTCCAGAAAGTTGCACAGATTCATATTATTGTTATTCTGTACTATAGGAAATAGCATAATTTCTTCCTAAAGGGAAGGAGATATATTTGAAGCCTGTTCTTTCATAAGTATATTTATTTGCACAGTAGATTTCTTTCCAAGTCACTGAGTCATATCTTCCCAGACACAAAACTGAAACCTCCTTTTCTTTTTATCAGGAGATTGACATTCTCATATAACATTTCATAATAAAGTGTTCAAAGGTCACATTTAAAATATATGAAATAAAGTCATTGAGATCTGGAGGTATTACAAGCCTCAAGTTAACAGGCTGGCTTAATAAAGAACCACATTCTGGGCTTTAGTCTAGCCCAGAATGAAGCCCCTCTCTCACTTTTTATATGTTTGACTTCCAGTATTTTCGGGTGTTGCCCAGGGAAGCATCTTTAACCAGATTACTCCAAAACTAGTATTTTCCCACTTAAAAATGTGCTGTGTGGAATAAATAGCCTCACATTTAAAATAGGATGATTTTAGGGGTGCCTGGGTGGCTCAGATGGTTAAGTGTCTGCCTTCAGCTCAGGTCATGATCCCAGGGCCCTGGGATCAAGCCCCACATCAGGCTCCTGGCTCAGCGGGGAGCCTGCTTCTCCCTCTCGCTCTGCCTCTCCCCCTGCTCGTGTTCTCTCTCTCTCTCTCTGTATCTCTCTGTCTCAAATGAATAAATAAAATCTTTAAAAAAATAAATAAAATAAAATAGGATGACTTTATATCTGTTGTAGCCACCTTTTATACTACTATGGGTTTGGCACAGTGCTGAAAATTCCAGTAACTTCCTGAAAGACTAACATCCTTCTGCTTGGCACTTACTGTTATTTCTCCAATGTTTGTGAAACCACTCTTATCTCATCTCAGGGAATTTTCTTCAGGGAAACTAAATTTATGTTTCTTTTATCCCTGAACATGTGCAAAATTTTGTAAAACGAGAATGCAAAGCGTTGCAGGACTGGTGAGCAGCACTGAAGCTCTGTCCTCCAAATGAAGACGTTGTGTAACAATAAGAGAAAAGCTATGGCTTCCCAGTTAAATATTACCCTCAGCTAAGCACCAACAACTTTCATTATCAGAAGGCACAAAAATAAGCCCTTCCCTACTTCTTCCCACCCACACCCCCTGGAAGCTTCCAAGGAGTCATAACCCAGATGTCACTGTGGCTTTCCCAGACTCTTAGGAATTGTATTAGAATAGGTTAAACTCTCTGTAGAAGCATAAAGCCCAGAAATCTGTGATTTCCTGAAACTCTTAAATTCTTAGGGCCACCTTTTCACTGGTTCTCTTGCTAGACAGATGTGAAATTCAGCTTCTTCCTCAACACACACACACACACACACACACACACCCCCCTCATTATACAAAACCAATATTCTTGAAGGTTGAAGGATCATGAGAAAAGGACATGTATTCAACATATTTCAAATGACATAGCATCCCATTGTTCATGTGGCTGTCCTTAGACCTTCTTTCGGCCTTCCTCTGTCCACAATCTCCATCAAGGAGGTTCCTCACTGACCCTTTCTCTAGGCTGCCTCTCCTCATCCCCTGTACTTCCTGGACCACCCTCTGAATTCTCCCCCCAGCTCCTCCTGCGGGGTTGCAGGGCAGTTCCACCCCAATCCAGGTCCCTCTCCCAAAGGCTCTGGGGTGCTGGACAGACAACAGTGCCACAGGGTTACAAGGACCCACTCCCTTAGAAAGACAAAGTGGTGGCACACATCCTTTTCCCAATACACAGCATACATTTTCCCTAAATTTTGTGTCTTTTTAAAAATTAAAAAAAAAATTTTACATCTTTTTCACTTTTTGCCAGAGATCATCAAATACATTTGAAGCTTATAAGGCTTTAGTCTCATCATTTACTGACATAACAAATAAACTTATTTGCTCCCCCAATGGAAATTTTATAGAGGGGTACATTCTCTTTCACAATTTGACTGATAGTTAAATTGCCTGCAGTAAGACTGATAGTAATTTTCTATTCTTTATATGTCCTGATTGTGTTGCCATGAAGCTTTCTTGGGTCTTGATGAATAAATGCAGAGTCTCACGTGGCTTTGTGAAGCTTAGAAAAACAGACTCTTCCACATTTGCGGGGTAAGGAGCTGCCATTAATCAATGCCAGACTCTGTACTAGGTATTTACATCATTACGTTATTAAAGTCAGCTTGTAGCTGGTTTTGAGAAATGCTCTAAATATATATGTTTAATAACTATCTCAGGATATACTAGCAGTACCATTTTTAGTATCAAGTAGCTTTTTTTTAAAAAAAAATTAAGTGACCCCATTTAATAGTTATTTTTTCTTTCATACTAAAAATCATCCTTTTTGTAACTTTTTAAATATCAAGACTAAATTTTATTTTATTTTTTATTTTTAAAGATTTTATTTATTTATTTGAGACAGAGAGAATGAGAGACAGAGAGCATGAGAGGGAGGAGGGTCAGAGGGAGAAGCAGACTCCCTGCCGAACAGGGAGCCCGATGCGGGACTCGATCCCGGGACTCCAGGATCATGACCTGAGCCGAAGGCAGTCGCTCAACCAACTGAGCCACCCAGGCGCCCTCAAGACTAAATTTTAATGTCACCCACTTTCATGGACCCCTGCTAATTGGGAAAAAGTGACCAAAGCCTATTATGCCTTCAGGAACATTTTCAAATTAATGTGCATTTTGTTAATCACAATGATACTTATCTTAGCTACCTGGTCTCTGTAGATTGGATCGTCAGGAGAAGCCTCTCTGAACTGAGACATGGAGAGACTGTCATGGGAAGATCAGAGGAATAGCAAGTGTCAAGGTCTTGAGGTAAGAACACACATGGGATGTTGAAAGGAGAGAAGAGGCCAGATGGGCTGGCGTACTGAGTGAGGGCCAGTATTCAAGAGGCTGGCAGGGACCAGACGCCACAGGGCTTTGAAGTCAAGGCAAGAAGGCCGACCTTGACAATAAGTACAATGGGAAGTCATGAAGGGATGGAAGCAGGGGAGTGGTACTGATATCATTTCAGTCTTTACTAGATTGCTCTGTCTGCTGTGAGGAGAAAGACTGGAGGGGGCCAGGGAGCAAGCAGGAAACCCATAGGGAGGCTCCTGCCCTAGTCTAGATGAGAAATGATGGGGGTTGGCCCATTAGAGCAGATGAAGATGGAGAAGGGCAGAATGGGGATATATGCCAGCCAAATATATACCATACCACACCAGTACCAAATCAAATTGCACCACAATGATGTTCACACATAGCAGCAATGAGATCCATTTGATGTCATTGGTTATTTGTATGGAAACATAGGCTCCTTTCAATAGTGCCAGGTCCCTCCTTGAGAACCACTGCTTTAAAATATTGCAGGTGGCATGGTGGGAGACACATTTGCTCCTTTACATCAGTAGGAGAACTTTCACAAGTATCGCATGAACTATTTTCATCTGCAGAATATTGGAGGTAATTCTTTCGCATCAGTGCCTGATGAGGCTTAATTAGTTAATGCTTACAGGGTGGTTAAAAATGAAAAGTGAAAAACGTTTAAATGTCAACTATGACTCTGCTTAATTGTATTGTAAGCACTTAGCTTGGAAGCTTGCTGAGAATTCCTCTTTGAACCAACGGCTATTCTCAAGGGACAGTAAGAAGGCAGGAGCAACCCTTTCTAACTGCAATCAAAAGTCCATCTATCACTTCACATTCTTTTCCAGAAAGGATGTAGGAATCAAGTCCCATGGAGAGGTTCTTCATTATCTTCTAGAAAACCATGTCAGAGGGTCATTTTTATGAGAAGGCGATGCCCAGAAATACCACACAATTCAGTATTATTAGAGAATAAACGTTTCCAGAAACTGTCTACCTTGATGCACCAAATCCTTTTTATTTTAACTAATTCTGATGTGTATCTCTCTTAAAGGTCGGGCACACTTCCCTACATGTAAGGAGGTATATTCCATATGACTTAATCTTTTTTTCCACATTTCGGGTTCACGATTCCAACAATGAGTACTGTGTCATGCTGTGAGCAAGTGATACCTACAGGAGCTGTCACTCCTGAGTCACCACTACCACTAACTGGTCTGCCCCTGTGGCATTTTTGGTGTATTTTCCATCTTTTACGGTCAAGCCATCCATTGTCCCTTACTATAACTGTCATGTTTGCTCCAATGATTCCTCATGTGGTGTTTTTAATCTGCTGCAAGCACAGAATTGTGTGTGAAATAACAAGGGAAGGGGTTTAATGGGAGGAGATGAGGCTGCTCCGTTTTGAGTTTTATGTCCGCTGGGACCATGCGGAAGACTATAGAACACTGGCATTACTTTATAAATGGAAAAGCAAATTGAGAAGGGATTTATCATTACCACTCATTCTTGCTGTTCAGTTTCCTGAGGCAACTGCAAAAATGTACTGTAGACATACTGGCTGAGAACAACACACATGTATTATCCTACAGTTCTGGAGATGAGAAGTCCGAGTGGGGCTTCCTAGGTTTGGGTCAAGGCGTCAACAGGGCTCTTTCCTCCTGGAGGCTCTAGAGGATTGTGTGCTACCTTGCCTTTTCCAGCTTCTAGAAGATGCCGCTTTCCTGGGCTTATAGTTTCTTTCCATTTTTAAAGTCAGCAGCAAAGAGGGGCACCTTGGTGGCTCAGTCGGTTGAGCATTCAACTCTTGGTTTCCGCTCAGGTTGTGATCTCAGGGTCGGGTGATGTAGCCAAGCCCCGCATCAGGCTCTGCGCTCAACCAGGAGTCTGCTTAAGACTCCTTCTCCCTTGCCCTCTGTCCTTCCTCCCCTGCACTGTGTGTGTGCATGCTCTCGCTCTCTAAAATAAATAAGTATATCTTTGGGGCACCTGGGTGGCTCAGCTTGTTGAGCGTGGGACTCTTGAGTTCAGCTCAGGTCATGATCTTAAAGTTGTGAGATCGAGTCCCATGTCAGGCTCTGTGCTCAGTGGGGAGTCTGCTTGAGATTCTTTCCCTCTCCCTCTGCCCCTCCCCCCCTAAAATAAATAAATCTTTAAAAAAATAAAGTCAGCAGCAAAGCATCTTCAAATCTCTGACTCCCCCACTTTGCTTTTGTCATCACCTCTCCTTCTCTGACCCTTTTTAAGGACCCTTGTGATGTCATCAGGTGCTTTCAGATAACCCAGGAGAGTGTGCCCATCCCAACGTCCCTAACTACGCCTGCCTTGTAAGGTAACATCATTGCAAGTTCCGGAGGGGATTAAGACATGGACATCTTTGGTGGGCTGTTATTCCGTCCACCGTACTTGCCAAACGTGAGCCTCTTTAGTATTGTGTTGGACATGGCACATGGCATTTTTTAAATTACCAATTTTCTGAAAGCTTCAAAGGATCTAACAATCTAAACCATTTAAAGAAACTGGAAGGTTTATTTCCTTTCTGTGGAAGTCAAGATGTAGGAATTCAACTATACCAGCCATCAGGGCTAGAAATTCACCTTCCCTTCCTGTCAGGGATAAGAATTCGCCTAAACTTCTGGTGCACCATAGGGACTCAGAGGACTCTCTTACCTTTATTACATCCTTAGATGTCCAATCAGGGAGGCTCATCTACACCCAGGTGACCACCGTTCTATTTGGAGTGGTTCCCAGAAGCAAACCCTTGACTACATTACAGGAAGAATTTGGTGCTGGACACATGCTCCTTCCTTCAGATGATTGGCTGGCTGGAAGCACCTATCTCTTGTATTCAAAATATATCTGGCTCCTTTTTATACCTACATGTGGTATAGAGATAGAATATGTACACCTGTGTTAATAATCTGTGTTAAATGAATAATGAGATTCTTATAAAAGTTAAGTAATTAAATAAAGAAATGTTTGTATTTACTCTGAAAGAGGACAAAAGTTCAGCTACACAAATCTGGAAATACACTTTCATTTATTCACACATTCGTGTGTTGAGAAATCGAGATAAACAAGAGAGATGAAATCTCTGTCCTTAGTGGGTTTATATTCTCATTTGGAGAAGCAGATTCAAATAATCAAAACAAAAAATAAATTAATGTGATTGGAGATTGTCATTAGGACCATCAAATAAACTGGGCTGGGCTGGCCAACTAGTTGAACTTCAGGAAAATCCTCTCTGAGGCAGGACAGTTACTCTGAGCTCTGAACAATCAGGTGGCAACCATGTGGAGACTGCTATAGGCAGAGGGAACAATACAAAGACCTCCAAGGCAGAAAAGAGCCAAACAAGTGGAAAGATTAAAAGGTCAGTTTGGCTGGAGCATAGTGTGTGATGGGGTAAGGTTTAGGGGCAACAGGACCCAGATCACATAGGGCCTGTTGGTTTCAGTTTTATTTGATGATGAACAGGAAGCCATTAACGTTTCAGGCAGACAAATGATGTGAAGGATGATGTGAAGAATGACATTTTCTAAGACCGTTGTATGGAGATTAGATCGATAAGAACAAGAATGGAAGCAGGAAGACCACTTAGGTAACCAGCACAGACCCCAAGGCAAGACGGTGGTGCCCAGGGTGATGAACCAAAGGGGATAATATATGGCAAGGTCATGTTCTGAAGGTGGAATTGACAGGAAATGCCCATGGATGAGATGTGGTGAGGAGGAAAAGCAAGGAGTTCAGAATGATTTCTCCCTCCTTTTGGCTTATTAACTGGATGGCTGGTAGTGACATTTATCAAGAGGAAAAGCAGAGGGAAAACAGGTTTGTGAGGGAAAATTAAGAATTCCCCTTTGGATATTTATTATTCACAAGCCTGCTAGACACACAAGTTGAAATGTCAAGTAGGCTGCGGGATGGAGAGTCTTTAGCACCAGAGGAAACCAAGCACAAAACTGTGTTTGCTGTAGCCCTGTCTCCTAGGACAGGATTCCTCCTTCCCCAGGCACCCCTCTTGGCCCTTAGAAGTTTCTGAGTTATCCCCCTTTTCGGGGTGACCCAGGTTTGCTACTTGATGACAAAATATCCCCGAGTGGTTAAGAATCTGATTCTTAGACCTTAGAGTCTGCAGTGGTCACCAGAATTAATGGAACATCCAAAGCTACAACTGGGTACTTACATACAAGGCAAAACGAAACCAACCAAGTGTGTAGCACAGAGAAAGTACATAGAGCCTTGGTGAATGAATGATTTCCTGTAATGTCTTTGTTTTTTATTGGGGTTAGCAAATATGAGTCTAATTTTCCCTCAGATAAAACAAAAAGTTATTTATGGGTCTGCACACTAGACCTCTGCTTCTCAGACCCTCATGAATTGGAATGACTCTATATCATTGGGGGTCTTATTAATAACAAGGCAAATTCTGATTCAATCAGTCGGGGCAGTGCTTGAGATTCTGCATTTCTAACAAGTTCCCAGGTGTTGCCGAAGCAGTGGGCTCTCAAATCACACTCTGATGAGCAAGGGAATACACTCAATCTCTCTCCTTCTATTCAGCAGCTTTTCCTGAGATGGTCATGATTAGATGGGCAAGACCTCCATAGCCAAGTGTGACTATGGGCGCCATTGTCTCCTATGGGCTCTACACCAATTATTTTTTATTTTTATCATTTGACTCCCCACATTTATTGCCGTACGTTGTTATTATCATTCCTCGCTGGCTTATTTTCCAAACAAAACTAAAAGTGTATAGAGAGCAAGGACAAAGCTCTGCAATTTTTTATTACTAACCCCAAAACTCCATTTTTATACCTACACAAGGTAATGGCCCAAGCAATATTGGTTGACTGATTAATGGATTTCCCCAGTAGGGATGGACCCATTAGCATTAGCGAGACTCATATAGAAATAGCAATATGGCATTTTCTGTGAAGCTTAAAACTGAAATCAGATAGATTTATAGTTATACTTACATGTAATAAAGAGACAGAATGTGTATGTCTGTGTTAATAATCTGGGTTAATTGCATAACAAGATTCTCCTAAAAGTTGGATAACTGAATAAAGAAGTATTTCAGAGCACCTGGACCCCCTAACTGCTTCTCAATTACAAATGGATTACATAAAACTGTACATCCATATTGAAAACAAATTGAACAATAATCATGAATATTATCCAAAATAATAAAGTGAGTAGCTGCTTGAAGTGAATTATCAGGAACATTTTCATGATTATTCTTTAATTAATTGCTCCATAATCTGAAATCTTCTCTGCCTCTCAGTATGCATGGCAGCATAATATTGTACTTCCTTCCCCAGAACTCACTAACAGCTGAACAGTTTGTTCGCTATACCATGGCAATGAAAAGAACATTTAGTTATGTGGGAAAACAATCTCTGGGTGGCTGCCACTTGGGATTCAGTATGAATTACATATTGCAATTAATATGAAGACCATTGTCTGAATGACCGCCGTCTCTCCCAAGGGCCATCACTTCCCCTTTGTGCTCCCTGGGCACAGGGTGCCTGGCTCAGCAAGACTGCTCCAGACCGATGAGGACAGCCAGCTCTGATCTCTGCCCGGCAGTGTATCTCAGAGATGCTGCTCTGAGGGGTGGCCCGGTCCCAGGAACAGCTGAGAGGAAGTATAACCACAGATGACTTTTCTTTCCATTTTTCAGAAGTGTCAATTACCCAGTCAATCATTCTTTAATAAACACTTTCAAAGCATCTATTCTAGGTTAAGCACAGTGCTCGGCTCTAGATAGAGCTACGAGGACAGACGCTCCCTCTTTACGTGCTCCTAATCCACTAAAATGTAGCTCTGAGAGGGCTGGAGCTTTATCCGCCTTGCTCACGCTGCAGTCCCCAAATTCAGGAGGGTGCTTGGTTTATAATAGGTCTTCAAAAAATATTTCTCAAGTGAATGGAGGGATGAAGGGATGGGTTTAGTGGGGAGCCGAGATACATAAATGATTACCTTCTGGTTCATAGAGTACTTTGCATAAAATTATACCAAAGCTACAATTCGTGGAGCCTCCCCTAAGCCACGTGCCAGGTACTGTCCTATCAATTCCTCACATGACCTATTTTAATCCTTACAATCACCTCCGTGTAGCTGTGATCATCACACCCCTGCACACGCGAGGAGCCAGTGTGAAGAGTAGCCATGCGCTGTGCCCCAGCTCACACCGTTAGTGAAAAAGAAAGAACTCAGATTTAGGTCTGCTGACTCTGGAACTCTTAACTGCTACACTATATTGCTCTCTCTCCCAACTCTAGACAGCCAAGCGCTTCCAAATTGTGGGTCCAAATTTAAAAAGGAAAAAAGGAAAAGTGTGAGTAATTTTCTGCCATGGGAATGCTCAATGTGATAGCAAAAAAAATCTCTATCCTGTAGTAAGATTGCTCTGCTTCCCTCAGGGTTTTCTTACAGTCTGAGCTCAAGGAAGAAGCAGGGAGAAGACCCGAGCTGACTCATCCCGTGGCTGGACGAGTCAAGATGACAGAGCTTGCCTCCAAGAGAGTTCCAATTTTCATTAGCAGGCAGAAGTCAGGTGGGACTCCTTCTTTAGGACAAGCGACTGCAGAAAACTTTACCTTCAGCAGTTTCTAATGCAGAGAAGCTGCTATTGACAGCACAGTTGGAGGGTGAGGGCAAAAAAAAGGTCCAGATTTTTTAAAAAGTGACTTTTTCCCCATGTACTAATTTCTAGATAATATTGCAACATACAATTCTATGTTAAATGACAGAGGAAACAAGCATATATACCACATATATTTGAAATCAGTCACAGACTTGCAAATTCCGAAGATTTCCTTTTCAGATTACTTACCCACCTTGGAAGCCGGGAGCTGATGGTAGCTGCGGATGTGCTGTGGAGGGAAGGTGTGTGGACAGCAGAAGCTGGGGACAGTCAGAGAACCCCCAAAGTCCAGAGCTCTCAGGAGGGCAGAGAGACAAAAACTTAGGTGGAATGACATCCAAAGCAACTGTTATCCCCCTTAAAATGTGCTGGGGCTGACTCTCAAGACACTTTCAAATCCCTTTCCTCTATACTCCCTGCAAAATTCTCAGGCATTGGCTGCATTCTGTTGGACTCCACAGCTTCCTGGCCTTCAGTGAAGCATTAGGCCTGAGGAGCGTGGGAGCAGGAGGGGTATTTAACGAAAGCAGTTTAGAGCTGTGATTCTGAGTCAGCCCGGATCAACAGCATCTGTGAGACCAGGGGTCTGCAATTTTTTTTTCTGTAAAGGGCCAGAGAGTAAATATTGTTAAGCTTTGTGGCCAAGAGGCAAAAGCGAGGATATTATGTGGGTACTTACATAACAAGAGAGGAAATCAACATTCCACAGTTTTATTGATGAAAATCAAAGTATAATGAGAATCATTTTTGTAATACAGATCTGCTAATGAGAAGAATGTAATTCTCTTTGTGGGGGGGACATTCTACTTCCTTGGGGTTCAAAGCAAGTGTTCCCTATCATAGACTCAAGGGTTTCTCTGTAAGAACCATTACCGGCTTGCTGAGCTTACAAACACAGGTTGCGGCACGGATCTAGCTCCTGGACTAGCCCTAAGAACTTGTTAAAAATGCAAATCATAAGGCTCGACTCCATACCTACTGGATTAGAAAACGTGGGGGTGGGGCCAATTACCTGTGTGATAACCAGCCCTCCAAGTGATTCGGATGCACCCAAACATTTGAGAACTACTGGTTTAAACTGCAAGTAGAAGGGTTAGTTAGCCCCACCCACCCTGCTGTCACCATGGTAACGGCCATTTCCCAGTCCTAGACTTCAGCCCTACCTTCCTACTGATATTATTTTAATGAGTTGGGTATGTAGTTTTATTTCAAAAAAACCTTCTGGGTCTTAGGCAACTCATTTTAGAAACATGGCCCACCCATGCCTGCTCCGAGATTTCTGAGCAGAGGAGCAGGACTCCTCCAGGAAGAGGCTCAAAGCCGGTGAGTAGAAACCACTTCTAACCAATGTGCCAGAAGGATAAACCCTCAAACACTTTGTTTTCCATAGAGATCCGTAATGGAAGTTTTTCCATGACTTCCAATGACTTCATCTTTTTAATCGCTGCTTCAGAACTAGCTTGGGCCGGGGCACCTGGGTGGCTCAGTCGTTAAGCGTCTGCCTTCGGCTCAGGTCATGATCCCGGGGTCCTGGGATCGAGCCCCGCATCGGGCTCCCTGCTCCGCGGGAAGCCTGCTTCTCCCTCTGCCTCTCCCCCTGCTTGTGATCCCTCTCTCGCTGTGTCTCTCTCAAATAAATAGATAAAATCTTGGAAAAAAAAAAAAAAGAACTAGCTTGGGTCAGTGAAAAATAAATGGAGTAACAACAGTATAGATGCTGTTTCTTGATTGAATTGGTAGTCTCAGTGTTGTAACCATTTCACACAATCCAAAATAATATCTTTGTAGCAAAGTCAGAGTGAGAATTAATCCAGGGGACAGTCTCTATAATTCTTCCCTCTGACTTATCTTCTCTAATAGACTGCCTCAGTTTCTCCATGCATACAATGGACTTGATCAAACTGCACTGACAGGATTTTCTTGAAAATAAATGGATTTGTGAAGGTCTCTGGAGTTGACAAATGCTGAGAATTATTATCAGATATTATTGTCCTAACAAACTGACAAGATGATGTTTATGCTGACTAAGAGTACAGAGAACCTATTATTCCTGCAGTATCTCTCCTGTGGCAAAACAGACCGCTTCATTGTCCATCTGGCACTTTTGAGGCATTGGGAAATTTCTGCTAGAAATTCAAATAGCTCTTTAGACCCATTGGACAGGATAGCTCTGCAGACATTTTAAATAAGTTCCCCACTGGCCTGATCCTACCTTCATCCAGTATCTGAAATTCAGATCAGTGGAGTCACTTTGGGGTTAGACATCAAAAGAAGAGGAAGGGATATTGTCTCCGGAAGGGCTTTTGGTAAGTCTTCTAGAAGCGGCTTCCAGATATTTCCCATTAATTGATCAAATTAAGTGGATGACTAGGAAGTCATAAAGAGCCAGACCCAAGTGGACAAGAGGTGGGATTTTAAGTTTCCTGTTTTACAATTATGGGGATAAGCCAGGAAGGCTGTAGATGTTTGAGGGGAACCCTGTGTTCTCCTACTTTTGAACATTTGCCTGGGACAAGCAAGGAACTCAACTCTGAGGGAGCTAAGCATCCTGTTCCTTGTCAGGAATCCTACTCACTCAGGCTGAGCTTCAGTTCAGTAGATGCAAAGGAAAGACACATACACCCAACGATGCACACAGCTATGTTGGTGGATGGATTGAAGGCACTTTTAAAAGAAGATAGAAATGAAGAAGGTGAGGGAGAGTTTAGAAGATATATCCCTAGGCAAATATGTTGCTTAGCATCTACCTTAAAAATCTAAGACCTAAGGGGACAATTTGTTTTAACGAGCACTGAAATGAAGAAGGAAATAACAAGAAAAAACATTACTGATTAGAAGAAAGCAAACCTTGTGAAGAACTCCATAGAATCAAGAGAACTATATAATATTTTAAAAAATAAAGATAAAATATGTTCAGGGGTGAATCCCCAACTGTCTCAAAAACTTTTACCTTGATAGATGATACTGTCAATTTTTATTCCTAATCCCCACTTCATGCTGTGCTGGTACTTAGATTATTTGTACAGTGATGTATATTTTTCCCTTCTAGTCTTTTGTTATGAAGCCAGGAATTTTAAAAGGCAAAATACTTCAGTTTATTTCCATAAATAATCCAGGTGGCTTTTAGATGTTAACCAGTTGAGGCCAGTTCCATCAGGTGCTAAGTGGTCCTTGAGAACATCCTAGCCCCGAGCCTCAGGTAAACAGAGCGGTGACCAGTGACCCGTAAGTCATGATCTTGTCTTATTTTGCTTCTTAACATGATTTCAAGTAAGGATAGAGGCACTGGTTAGAACTTACTTCTAGAAAAATGCTTTTGCTAGAACTTACTTCTTTTCTAGAAGTTCTAGGCACAGGATAAGTAAGCTTTGCCTCCTCCCCAGCTTCAAAATCCTAAAATGACTTTGGCTGAACTACAAAATTCCCTGTGCCTCCATTTCTTCTTCTTTTCTTTTCTTTCTTTTTTTGGGGGGGAGGGTGGGGAAGCGGTGGTTAAAAACCTTTTTATTTTGAAATAATTACAAATGCACAGGAAGTTGCAAAACAATGTATAGACAGCAGATCCCATGAGTGCTTCCCCATCCTCCCCCATTGTTAAAAACTGCATCACTATATCATGATATCAAAACTAGGAAACTAACATTGGTTCAATGCACAGAGCTTACTCAGTTTACCAGTTCTATATACACTTGTGTGTGTGTGTGTGTTTCTATACGCAATTTCATCACATGTGTAGTTTCACGGAACCACCACTACAATCAACAAGCTTCACTCCACCATCACCAGAAAGTTCCTTTGTGCAACTGCTTTGTGGCCACACCCACCCCTCTGCACACCATCTCTGACCCCTGGAAATCACGAATCTCTTCTCCATTTCTATAATCATGTCCATTTCTTCATTCGTAAATGGGCTTGGCATCTCCTATCATCATTTGTTCAAGAATTCTTTCACAAGGGCTGTTCTTATTAATATTTTCCTTTTTACTGTAATTACAAGAAGTACCCATGGTCACTTTGGAAATGATTGACAAAAAATAAAAATACACAAAAAGAAAAGAAATGAGAAAAAATTACTCCTGGAATCCCATCACCCAAGAGATAAGAGTCTGCAATTTTGACCTGTTTTTCCACACTCTCCTTGATTCTGGGCTCCATAAAATGGAAAACTAAAGTTCTCAGAAGTCAGGGCTTGTCTGAGGCAACCTTGTTAATGTAGAATTTCCTTTCCATTTCGTATGAGTTAAGGAATGCATATGGATGCACATTACAAAACACCCAACCAATAATGGCTTAATCATATCAGGGGTTTTTGTTTCTCACATACAAGAAATCGGCAGGGCAGGAATGAGGCATTGGCTCAGAGATGCACCAAGGACTCAGGCTTTTCTTTGTGTTCTACTGCCCTGAGCAAGTTGGGTATCATCCCTAGGCTTATAGGTGCTTTTTCATCAATAACGTTAAAAGTTTTCTCATGAACCATCCTTTGTAGACTTCTGCTTAAATCATGTAGGCCAGAACTGGGCCACACAGCCGCGCGGAGCTGCAAAGCAGGATGTGATGCCTATCTGTTTTCCCGGCCTCTAGAGAAAACAGCAAGGAGAGGGAGGTTAGCAACAACTTCTAGGTAGCCAAACAGCAGTATCTGTCACATATTATCAAATTCCAAAATCATTTGTATTTGAACTTTAAAAACATGGTTACGTGGACTTGAAACAATTCTGGTCTGCTGTTTTCACTTACTATATCATGAATATTTCATGTCAAAATCTGATGCAGTTACTGTACAGCAGGGATCAGCAATCTATGCCATTCCAGGGTAAAGCCATCCCACTCACTGCCTAGTTTTGCAAGCAAAGTCTCACTGAAGTACAGCTACACTCATTTGTTCCCATACTGCCAGTGGCTGCTTGCACAGAAAAAGTTTGCTAACCCTAACTCGACAGCATCTTTACTGGGTGCTGATTTTCAGTACAGTGGATGAAGAGCCCCTGAATTATTGAACCAGTTCTCTACTTTTCAATACTAATGTTAGTTTCCATTACAAAGAAAACAGCGATGAACACCCATGCACAAAATTTTGCAAATATCTTTATTTTTTTAAAAAGATTTTATTTATTTTGTCAGAGAGAGAGAGAGAGAGAGAGCACAAGCAGGGGGAGTCGCAGGCAGAGGGAGAAGCAGGGTCCCCGCTGAGCAGGGAGCCCAATGTGGGGCTCGATCCCAGGACCCTGAGATCATGACCTGAGCTCAAGGCAGAGGCTTAACCGACTGAGCCACTCAGACGTCCCTAAATATCGCTATTTTTATAGGAAGAGAGAAAGTATAGTGTAATAGTTAACAGCATGTTCTCTGAGGCTTGACCACTGTGTTCAAATCCTGGCTTCAGCAATCATTACCTGCGTGACCTTGATTAAATGACTTAACCTTTATGAACTTCAGTTTTCTCAACCACAAAACCTACCTCAGAACTGTTATGAGGATTATATGAGTTAATACCTGCATGGTGCTTAGAAAAATGCCTGGCATAAACTAAGTGCTACGTTTATTAGCTATTGTTGTTGATGTTAATTTTTTGTCATCATTATCATTAGCAGTAGGTTAAATCCCAATGGTGGAATTGCTCAAAGAGTAGACACATTTTAAAACTTACATTACATTGCAAATATGTTTTCCTATTTCTGAGCAACAGTGAATGTTATGTTTTAGAAAAGAGGGTTTTTTTCTTTTTTGCCATATTAGAAGGTGAAAAATTGTATCAAAATGCAATTGTTGTTCCTAAGTCTGGTTTTTCTCATTATTGGTGAAATTCATCGATTTTTGCCTATTCGCCATTTGGATTTCTTATGAATTGACTTGTTTTTTTCCTTTTATCCATTATTTCTAATTAAGATCTTTTTTTTTTTAGGTATTGGAAACATTTTTATATATTAAGGATATTAACTTTTTGGTGCCTACATTGAAAAATTATTCCTTGTTTTGTCTTTATTTTTTAATTTTCTTTTTGATATTAACTAAAATATTAAATTTTATGAGTGCAAACTATCAATTTTTTTCTTTATGATTTTGGTCTTTGATTCCTGATTGGAAAGATTCTTTCTATCCTGGGATCAGATATATATTCACTCACATTTTCTTTAATTTTTTAACAGTCTAATTTTTTTACTTTTAAATCTTTAATCCACCTGGAATTCATTCTGGAATGTAGTGAAAAGCAGGAACCTAACTTTTTTTTTGAACTGAATAGCAAACTTCATAGGATTTGTTAAAAATCTTGACCTGCTGACCAGAAGTATCACCGTGGACATATAAAAAATCTCTTTCATTGCTTTACCCATCTATGTGCATGTATATATTTAATTTATCTATTCTCTTTTAATTATTAGAACTTTAATAATTTACTCATTATTATGACTTTATAATACATTTGGGTCTGCATAGCTATTTTTTCTTTACCAATTTTTTAACTTCTTATTTTTAAATAGTTATAGATTCATTAAGTTGCAAAGAGGTTAAGTTACAGAGAATTTCCATGTACCTTTCACCCAGTGTTTCCTAGTGGTTGCATCTTACATGACTATAGTACAAGATCAAAACCAGGAAACTGACATTGTATAACATGTGTATGTAATTCTGTGCCATTTTATCACATGTGTAGATGTCTATAACCACCATGGATGTGCAGATTCTTGTAATCAACCGCTGCAATCAAGTTGAAAAACTATTCTATCACCACAAAGATCTCCCTTGTTCTACTACTTTATAGTTACCCCCAGTTCCCTTCTTCCCCACCTGCCTGACCCCTGACCAACATCTCTAGCTTCTGAAAACCAGTAATCTGTTCTCCATTTCTACAATTTTGGCATTTAGAAAATGTTATAGAAATGGAATTATACGATAGGAACCCTTTCAGACTGGCTTTTTTCATTCAGCCCAATGCACTTGAGAGTCATTCAAGTTGTTGCATCTATCAATAGTTTGTTCTTTTTTTATTGTTGAGTTGGCTTCCATGATAGGGAGGTAGTGGAACTTAACTATTTATTAGTTAACTACTTATTGAGGGATATTTTGGTTGTTTCCAAATTTTGGCCTTACATATAAAAGCTGCTATAAACAGTTGTGTACAGGATTTTGTGTTAATATAAGTTTTCGGTTCTTCAGGATAATGCCCAGGCATGTGAATGCTAGGTCATATATCAAGGGTATGTTAATTTTTCTTAAAAGCAGCTAAATTACTCTGAGTGATTATACCACTTACATACCCAGCTGCAATGCATGAGAGACCCTGTTTCTCCTCAATGTCATAGGCACTTGATATTGTGACTATTTTTTTTTTAAATTTCAGCTCTTTTAGGAGAAATGTAGTGGAAGCTCATCACAATCTTAATTTGCATTTTCCTAATGACTAGTGATGTTGAACATCTTTTCATAGGCTTATTTGTCATCCATACATACTCTTTAGCAAAATGTCTATTCATGTCTATTGCCCATTTTCTGATTGGATTGTTTGGGTTTTTTAAAACTGTTGAAAATGAAGGGTTCTTTATGTATCATAGACATGAGTCTTTTGTCAGGACATGTGATTTACAGATATTTTCTTCCAGCCTGTAGCTTATCTTTTTATCTTCTTAATGAGCCAGTTTTCCACAGAGCAAAAAAAAAAAAAATTAATTTTGACAAGGTCAAGTTTATTGACTTTTTCTTATATGGATTGTGCGTGTGCAAGAACTCTTTACCATGTCCAAATTTGTCCCACAGAGTTTTCTCCTAAACATTTTATAATTTTACATTTTACTTTAAAATCTAATATATTTTAGGTTACATCTTATTTAAGGTGTGAAGTTCTGACCCAGGTTTATTTGTTTATTCTCAATACAAATATATAAATTTTGTTTATTCAATTATTGTTATTATTCCTGTTGTGTATACCCTTTAATCCAGAAATTCCCTAAGACTTTTCCCAAGAGAAATGATTTTTGTCTTGTCACCACTTTTTGGTCAGAAGTGCTTTGGCTCCTCATACCTCCCTATTCTTACATAAATACTTTAGAGTGTTCTATGTTGCTTTATGGAGATATAATTTACATAACATATAATTCATCCCTTTTTGGTATACTATTTATTCAGGGTTTTTTTTGTAGTGTATTTACAGAGTTGTACAACCATCACCACAGTCTCATTTTAGAACATTTTTATCACCCCCAAAAGATAAAAAGATTGTGCCCTTTTTTTTTTTAATTATTTATTTATTTATTTGAGAGAGAGAGAGAGAGAGAAACAGCATGAGAGGGGATAGAGTCAGAGGGAGAAGCAGGCTCCCCGCTGAGCCGGGAGCCCAATGTGGGACTCGATCCCAGGACTCCGGGATCATGACCTGAGCGGAAGGCAGTCGCTTAACCAACTGAGCCACCCAGGCGCCCAAGATTGTGCCCTTTTATAATCACTCCTCAATCTCACCACAGCCCCAGACAACCAGAGCTCTACTTTCTGGTTCTGTAGATTTATCTTCTCTAGACTTTTCATACAAACAGAGTGATAGATTCAAATATGTGATTTCTTGCACCTGGTTTCTTTCACTGAGTATAATGTTTTCCGGATTGTCCACTTTGTACCATGTCAGTTCTTCATTCCTTTTTTTAAAAGATTCATTTATGTATTGGGGGGGAGGGGCAGAGGCAGAGAGAGAGAGAGAGAATCTCAAGCAGACTCCCTGCTGCGTGCAAAGCCTGAGGTGGGCTCCATCTCAAGACCCTGAGATCATGACCTAAGCCGAAACCAAGAGTTGGATGCTTAACTGACTGAGCCACCCAGGCGTCCCTTTTCATTCCTTTTTTTGCTTGATAGTATTTTCTTGTATGGATGCACATTTTGGTTATCTATTCACAAGCTGATGGGCATTGAGTTGTTTCCACTTTTTAGCCATTATGAGTAATGCTGCTATAAATATTCATGTACAAGTTTTATGCAGAAGTGTATTTTCAAGTCTCTTGGGTAAATCTCTAGAATAATGTCCATAGGGTAAAAAAGAGAACTCCAGTCAAATTTTTATTGGAATTGTATTAAGCTAAGGAAATAATTGACATCTTTGCAATACAAATCTTTGCAAATCTTTGTCATTACTTCCATAAAAATGGTGTTACTACATTTATTCAAATGATAGAACCTCCTTCCAATTCTTCCACTTATATAGGCTCCTTGATTAATGGGATGCTGTCTAATATTTCTAATTAATTTTTGTCCACAAATCCATTCACTGTCTTTACATGGAAGATGCATGACAGGTAATTGCCAGTCACTTTCTTTGGTGTTTGGGATGCAGCAGTGAACAGGATCAAGTAGCTGCTCTCATTGAGCTTACTTTCTAGACAAATGAAGGGACAATTGTCCAGCTGATAGGATGGTAGCTCGAGTTACCATAATTAGTAAGCAAGACTGGGAAGTGGCCGGGGCGAGGCGGGGGGGGGGGGGGGTTGGCGGGGTAGTTAGTGTTCCAGGCAGAGGCCAGGCCACCTTTCCAATGGAGAAGACATTTGAGATGCAAATGACCCACAATTTTTAGACTAGTCTGTGCCTGAGGTTTCCTCCTAAGCTGTCAGGCCTACAGTGCTGGGAAAAGGCCCCTGATGAAGAATAATGGATCAGTGCAGTCTTGCTGGTGGTAGGGCAGGAGGGGAGGATGGGTGAGCCACACTCTCAGAAATAAAATAACCTGCGACAAAACCAATGGGACTTCCATTTACAATCTCATCAGTTTGTAAGATCCTGGAATCCCTGTAAATTCCTCGGGTGTATTATTTATATTATGCTGGCTATTGGGCCATGTGATTGACAGCAAAACTCTAAAAAAATGCTGGTACATTTGTTTAGAGCGAGTGAGAAAGGTGATAGTCAGGAAGAAACACCCCCCTCTGAGCATGAGTTTGGGGACAGCAATATCCCAAGGAGGAGAGAAGAGGGATGATGGTGGCTACTTATAGAAGAAGGCAGATGGCATCCCTGAGCCCTGCTGAGCTGATGGCAAGGAAAGCCCAGAGAGGCTGTACAGACAAGGAAGGGTTTCCAGCAAAGGAAGAAGAGCTTCCTCTAGAGGCACAGGGCTCACGATCCTTCTGCCTGAAAATCCTAGGAGAGTGGGGGTGGGAGAAGGACCCACCAGGAAAACCGCCAAGAGGATTTTGCAAACACCTAGTCCATGAACATTAACCTTGTACAGAAATGCTGTGAGGAGAAAGTGTTAAATAATCTACAGAATCAACACTCGTGATACAACACCTGAGATGGAAATGCAGAGGAGTGTTTGAATGCAACCTGAGTTTATTACCTGATTTACATTGAGAAATATTTCATGTGAATGTTTCTTCCAAAAAGGATTCAAAGTGGGTTGAACTCTTGCTCTGTCTTAAAAGAATATTGGTCTCTAGGTACTTCTCCCTCTGAGAATAGTGAGGTTCTGAATACAAATAACCAGAGAAGAAATTCCCCTGGTGGTCCTGAACCTTCTGTGAGTTCACTAATGCTCAGGAGAAGGGAGTAAACAGTACCCTAGCTAGTGGTGAGATAAACAAAGCAAGTATTCTAGACGCCCATAAGGATAGAGACCAATAGCAAAAGATTTGCTTGGATAAAGAAAATGTGCTAGGGTGAAAAATACGAGGTTCAACTGGGGGAAAGTGCCAACTAATACCTCTGGGGTATTGTCCAGAGAAACAAGGTAGTTAATGAGCTAGGGAAACCTGAAAAGCAGCTTTGCTGAAAGAGGCCAGAACAGAGAGAGAGAATAAGAAAGCAGGTAGGTGTTTGCTGTGTGATCCTGAAGGTCAATACCTTAAGTGGCAAAAGCAAACAAAAACCAAAAACCAAGAAACAATCAAACAAAACCCCCCAAGACCCCAAGAAGGCCAAAGACAAAGATCTTTAGTTATCTAACCATCACAGTAGCTAAGACCATCTTTTCAAAAGTATATTCTTGGAGAATACTGTTGTTCCATAACTAGGTCAAGTTGTCCCCTGGCTCAGGTAAATGACTGTGCTTTTTGTCCAATTTTTAGGATGTGATCACACAAGAGTTCCTACTTTTAAGGTTTTCTTCCATAAGCATTCCTTAAAATATTTGCTGCTTACTATATTCCTATGTGGGAATCTATATGTTAGATGATTGTGATCCAATCCCAAATCATAAATTTATTTTAAGTTCATTATCTCAAAATGTCCCCAAAAGAGCCCTGAGGTTTTCAAGTGTCCCACCTCCTGAAGGAGTTGGACGGTCACTCATCCAAGCGAGGGCCAAATCCAGGGTGGTATAAAGCCAAACTCAGTAGCTTCTCTATGTTTCGGAACATTGGAATTTTTAGTGTGTTTTGTACAAACCGATGTTTTTAGGTTACACAGAGAAGTAGAAAGTGCAGTGGCCTCTACTGACTTACATAAAGGACCTGTCTCCAGCTTCCACAGCTTTAAGCAAGAGTATGAGGGATTGGAAGACAGGGAGGAATCTTTAAAAGCCATCTAGTACTTTCTTCAAATCACATCATTCAATAGCAACTATTCAACATTATGCATCATTTAAATAGTGCATTAATATGTATTGTGTCCAAGAGGTTATGCAATATGCCCTTGAGATTTTTATGGCTGCAAAAGCAAAGAAGGAATCAAATTATCTAGTTGACTTTCTACATCCTTTGTATAAATAGGACATTTCCAGTCTCCACCTCACCTTGTGAGGCAAAGCATCACCCAGGAAAAGGGTATGAAAATGACCATTTTGAGGTGGTTTAGAAACCATCTTGCTCAGAGTTGGAAGACTACAGTGACTTTGGATGTCTCCACATGCTAGGGGAGACGGGCCCAGATAATCAAAGAGCTGGTGCCACTGATGAAGTCCTGGAGCCTTTTAACTTCCTCCCAGCTGAGAAGCTGGACTCGTGACCCCGCCCCGACCCCTGCTCCCACCAAGTGCCCCCTGCTTTAGCAGATACTCCTGCAGAAATCCGTTCACTGCTTACAGGGGGAACTGGCAGATAGCCTCTGAGTTCTAAGACTTCTAAAGCAAGCCATTAAATCTATGTTCTAATGTACAAGCTCTTACAGCGACGGCTGCAAATTACCATCTCTTCTAATTCCCCTCCCTTGGGTCGCAGATTCTCAGTCTTGATCATAATATATTTCTCTCTGTAAATGGGGGAAACATCGTTTCCTGGGGCAGGGGGTAGAAAATGGAGCCGGAACACTGATTGGTATCAAAATCTTCTATCATTTCATTAATATTGATGTCATCAAAGCCAGAAGTTTTAAGTGATTGGGAGGAATTTGAAGGAAATGTGGGACACAGCTTCTTTGCTTTTGTGAGATGAATACATTAAGCTCTCATGATTTGTGTAAATACACAGAACGCCACAGACCTTTCTGTAGCCAAACCCTGATCTTTGGAGCAAGTGGCTTTGGAGAATAATAAAAACCGGGTATATTCTGAAATATTATCTCTGCTTTTTCTACATATCATTTTCCAAAATACCATACCAATATTTTACCTCTATAAAAAAGCTGTGTAATCACTTTACCTCGCCTGTCAAGAAGTGATGTTGGCATCTTTCTTGACAGAGAAAATATGTGTGATTTTTTTCTGAGGCAATGATCCTTCAATCTTCTTCAGTATAAGGAAGCCAGCTTAAATTGTTATCACTTAGATTTTACAGAAATTCAGAACTAAGCTTAGTGTAAAAACTGTGGTGTTACTTTCATTCTTCAGAAAGAAAACTTTTATCAATATTACTTTGAGCCCATTTTAATCATTTAACATATCTTTTGTGGTTCTCACTGGATCAGAAGAGTTTCATTGGGTACAAATATGCCATCAGTGCTGATTTATTGGTTTTATGTATTAGACATATATATGCTTTGTGATGGTAATTTGGGCGATTCAATTTTCTATTCTTGTTATGACTTTCTACCCTCAAAGAATAAAAATGCACTGTAGATGTTACTATGGGTTCATGTGAACAGCGTGTGTAATAAAAGAACAATTGGGTGGCACCCTCTTCAAATGTGAAATTTAATTCTCCATGTGGCCCTTTGGTTCCTGCTGATCTTGAGCCCCAAACATAAAGATTCCCTGTTCAGTAACTCAGCAGTGGGGATGCCAAAACACTGGGGAGCTCAGGGAGGCCCACCGCCTGAATTCCTAGTAGTGGCACAAATTGTGGGACTCGCATGATGGTCGCATTGGCACAGTTGGGAGACCGAGGAGACTCAAGCTGACTTCCAAACACAGTTACCCTAGGGGTGCTGAAGCTCCGAAGGTAAGGGGGTGACAGGGCGGAGGCCAAGAAGCCACTGCCACCTGCCTGGGACTCAGGCGGAACTACAAAGCGAGTTGAGGAACATCTCCCTGTCTTTTGGATCTGACCCGAACTTCATAAGTAGCCTTTACCCTCCGCTGCATCTCCAGTACCCAACACATGATGAGCACTCTATCACTGTGCACCGTCATCACCACAACCACTGACATGTGAATACCGCGCGCAGGCCTCGCTGCCTGTACCCCAAGAAACACCTACGGTGGTGGCTCAAAGATTTCTCTACGGCACGTGCTCAGGGCCGGTGACGTGGTGTGATGGGGAACACTGACATGGCAAGTGCTGAGTTGTTGCTGCTATACGTTCATTTAGGGGTACTTTCTGGGGAGGGAGAGGTAATGGGGGACCAGGGCACCTCTTCCCCACAACTACTCTTCCAAGCTGCCGCTGATGACCTCATTTCTTCCTCACGACAACCTTAAAAGAGAGGAGTTATAAATCACCCTTTATAGACAATACAACTACATCCAGATGCTTAAGTAACTTGCTCAATATCACATGGCTAGAAGGGGCCAAGTTACTTCAGTATAAGTGGTCTTAAGCCAAAGGGTAATCCAAGAGCGGAGTCATCTGATCTTCTGGAAAGCTGGATTCGGGACTCAAATCCACCAAACTGGTTTTTTCCATAGATACATAAACCTGCAAAGTGACCAAGTTTTAACTTGCTTCTTCTATTTGAGCTAAAAACCAGGCTGGTTGCCCTATGTAAGAAATGCATATTTGGGCACAGATGTTATACACCTCTGGGTTCATTACTGAAACTAACAGTTAAAAGCAGAATTCTCTCCATGTCACGCATGCATGCACACATCATGCAAAGATGGGGATGGGGTAAATTCTGGTCCCTCATCCCTAAAATGGGAGGTCTGAACTAGCACAGGGTTTCACAAAGTTTGCTGTGCACACAGATCATCTGGGCATCTGGTTAAAATTCAGATTGTGATTCAGCAGGTTTGGGACAGAGCCCAAGATTTTGCATTTCTAGCAGGCTTCCAGGTGATGCTGTTGCTGCTGGTCCACAGACCACACATTGAGGAGCAAGAGCCCTGAGTACCTGGAGGCCCCTTCCTGTTGAAAGCATCATGGCAGGTCCACCAATGGCATTCTTGGCCCCTACTCCCAGAGAGGTCATGTCCATTACTGCTCACCTGTCCAACTCTGTGCCTTCACTCCATGTAGCCACTTAATCCAAATCTCTTCCAGGTCCAGGGTGGGATCCGCATCTGTTAAGTATTCCTTAACTCTTCTTTTTTTTTTTTCTCCCCAGTGATCATTTTCTTCTAAAGTCTTCTAGCATTAGAGATTTACTCTCTCTTGCCTGGTGTTGCTCACTGATAATTTTGGATGAAATCTAACTGAATTATAGGCTAGTAAGGCCACGTCCCCTACTTTCAAATGGTCAGCTTTTTTTTTCAGCCTCCAGTCCTCAGTGTACATGTCACTCCTTGGTGGCCTTCCCTGAATACACAGTCTAAATGACTCTCTTCCAGCTCCTTCTGACCAGTCACAGCACCCGCTTTGAATTTCTTTGTAACACTCACCAAATTTTGAAATTGTCTCCCTTGTATGTGTATTTGCTCATTTTCTGCCCACCCCCCTCTAAGAGAGAGGGGCTTTGTTCACACCGCTCCCCACTCTATCCCCTGTGCCTAGAATGGTAACTAAACATAGTAGGTGCTCAAGAAATACCTGTTAAGTAAATAAACGCAGGAATCCAAGAGCTGGGCACACAAGCAGTGTTTCAGAAAATGCTTTGTGGATGAATCAGAGACATGTCACCTGAGCACCGATCTTGGACTCTAACGTTTCTTTATTTTTGAAAACCACTTCCTTGTCTGTGTTTCTTCTTTCCTGCTGGGTACCCACAGCAGCTCACATCACAATTAATTCTGAAAGGAGATCAGACATGTGAGTTCCTATTAGTTCTCAGTAGGACAAGTCCATCTCTCCATAGTGCTTGTAGATGATAAGAAATAAGAGGAGCGACCTGAGTGTGGACATTTAGGATAACTTTGGGGAACGTAGGGCAAATTTAGCCATCAGCTGTCCTTGGCTATTCCACGGATGGAGCCCCCTCTGCAAAGCCCTTTCCTAGCTCATCTTTGATCTGCTCTCAGGCCTGCCAGCACACCCCAGTTTCTCATCTCCAACCTCAATTATTTTATAAGACACACACTCTAGCTTTGATAGTGTACATGGAAAATGGTAGAAAATGCAGGCTGTAGGGGAAAATGGAATGTACAAAAATGAACCCACTTATTAGAGAAAACAACCCCAGTTGGCCTCTAATCAAGAGCCTGGTGATCTGTAATGTTAAGAATGATCGAGGCTGAAGGCAGAGTGTAGGCTGCTCTTGCCACATGGCCACCTATCCGGAACGGAGGGAGAGTCCCCCAACTGATGGGTTCTACTGAATGCTCTGTAGACTTTTCATCATTTTCTTTCCTGTGTAGTGACAGCTTTTGGGCTTGAACTCTTTGACACCTTTCAGAAACACAAGAAACAGGCTTGATCATGACCTTGACGCTAGCATGAGTTTACCCTGTTTCCAAACTGAAGTTCTTGAAAGTGCTGCTGAGTTCTGTGTCTCAGAGGTTCACCTGTGGGCCTCCAGGGAGTGGATGGGGAGGCAAGCGCCCGTCCCTCTGGCAGGGCGGGTTTCCATGCGCAAGGGCTAGAAACAGGAACTGTGGAATCTCGAACTGTGAGAAAACCCCAGGCCAAGAGCAGCCTGGCTGTGGAAAAGCTGCCCTTACACTTCCAAGTGCTCTTGATCCATCCAGGCTCTGCTCGATGTTTTTCTGCCTCTCCTGTTCCAAAGGGAATCTGGTGAGGCTTTCATGTCCTGTTGCAGCTCACATTTTCTTTCAGGCTCTTTCCTCCTTCACATGTGCCATGGAAACATCTGTGAGGCTACCAAGGGATGTTGTGTTGGAGTTGTAGGTAAGACAGGAGGCCCAGTTACATCTGAATTTCAGATCAACGACAAATCGTTTTTAGGTTTATGTCCCATGCAATGTTTTTATTTGCGAAATCTATTGCCTAGTTTATTGCTTTTTTTGGTCATGCTTTTTCCTGTCATGTTGCTTCTTCCTGGCAGGGTATGAAGCCACAAGGAAAGGAGGAATTTTACGTCCTGTGTTCAACCTTGGGATAAACAGGTTCCTTCTTCTGTTGTCGAAAAAATGGCTTCAGAGTCCTTTCTGGGAGAGCCTCAAACCTTCAGGCTGAAGGATGTTCTCTTGGTTGCGTTTTCACAGACTTTCAAATTTGACTGCAGAGTGACGAGTTTGATAGCGGGGTTCTCCAGCAGAGTGAGATGAAAGGGCCCTGGCCAACTGCACAGTGAGGAAAGCAGCGATGGGGAGGGTGTTTTCATCCTCCTGGACAGTGGGCTTTGGTGAGTGGCACCGGGCCTCCACCACGCGGACCGGCAGCAAAGTTCAATCACAGCAGCTGATTCCATAACCCCATTCCAGAGAGATTAAGTGCGGGTACGGTCCCAAGTGGATCCTGATGAATAGGAATAGGATGGGAGAGTGATGAAAACAAGCTCGGAGAGGATCTTAGGACTAACAAGGTTGAAAGCTAAATTTAATGAGCCTTTACCGCATGCTAGGCATTGATTTACAGGAACTTTGTTTATCCTCACAAGAATGCCATGAGGTAGGGATTAGTGTCATTGTCCCAATTACAGATGAGGAAACTGAGGCAGGCAAGATTAAGTCATTTACTTACTTAAATGAAGTAGTTAGTTAGTGGAGGATACAAACTGGATTCCAGAACCCACTAAACTAAACTACCTCTGGTTCTGTAGCCCAAGCAATCTGTGACAGGGGGGCTTGCAGAGAGGTTGGCATTGCTGAACTGTTGAGGTAAGCCAACCCTTTCCACCTGCAGGCTCCTGGAGACCCAGAGGGGTCTCAGTGGACCCATGGCCGGTCAGCTGCTCCCCCTCGGCAGTGCTGGGAGCCCAGGCCGGGGAGCCAGGCCACATTGATGAAATGATCAGGGGAAGCAAATGGGTTGTGAATAATTTATGAAACTGAAAAAAATTACATAAGGATTGTTTTTAAGAAAGAGCAAATGAAAGGTTTCAGGTCACAGTTTAATCCAACTAAATGAAGCTCATCTTTTTCCTCTTCTTTTTTTTCCCCAAGCCTTCATTGCTCTCTGACTACAACATGTTCCAAATGTTGTCCTGAGCTCCAAGTTCTTGAGACACTAATGAATGATCACGATTAGGTAGTCTTAGCCCTTTGGTCCTTAGCAGGGACTTAGTATCCCACAATCCCAGAAATCATCCTAACTGAAATGGCCAGTGGAATCAGAAGGAAAATAACTCCGGGGGGGGGGGGGGCAAATAAAATAACTCTACGTAACTCAGAAACCCCTAGGAATGTATGTTGATACTCTATTATTACAGAGAGGATAAAGGACTCCTCTGGAAACAGATGGGATCTGTCTGATTTCCTCTGATACCCTGAGCTAAAAACAGAGAAAATTACTGAAGGTGGTAACACTCAGGTTAAATAGAACAGCTCAGAGTTCCAAAGAGCTCAGTTTGGAAGGAAGCCTCTAAGTAATAAACCATAAATCTTATTGTAGTCATCAACATAAAAAACAAAACAAAACAAAACAAAACTAGCTATGTCCAAGGCCTGTTTATCTAGAAAAGGATTCTTTTCTTCTCCAGATCCCTCAAGTGAGTTTTAAAGGTGCAAACAATGACTATAATTTATGCAGAAATTAGAAACTGTTAATGACTTAATCCCTCTAAAATCCTAATGAAGTTCTGCAATATTATTCTCTTTATACAGATTGGCAAACAGAGGCCCACAAAGGAGAGGAGGTACCACCCATGGCCCCTGGCAGCCAGCTGTGTAAAGAAATGAGATCTCAGATCCGGTCTCTGTACAAAACACCAGATTATTATTGAGATTCAAGAAATCTGGAAGCTTGGAGCCAAAAAACCTTTACAGATGACAGCTAGACCTAGTTATTTCTCCTTTGCAGTGATTTCTCTAAAAGGAAACAATCTGATGTGGAATTTAAAACTTTCCCTATATATGGCTTGTTTTCTAGCATTCATAATCTGAGCAGGAATAGAGAAGTGGAAAGAGGTGGGTTCTGAACACCCTGATCATCACCCAGATTCACTATTTGCTTGAAAAGGGTGACAGGGGTCACCTTGCAAACAGGCAGGTGCAGAGTTTCCTTTTAGGAAACATTTCTCCTTCATCCCCTCCCATCTCCCCACCATCTCCATCCCCACCTCATATAACATGGCCCACATTTATATCACTGCATCTGTAAATGTTTGTGTCCTTATTGTTCTTTTTGAAAAGTGTATGCTTGAGCTTTAAACACAAGTGAAGGATGTGTGTATTAGGGAGGAACAATCTTGTAACTGGAACTGTGGCCAGCAAAGCCCTCCTGTGGGGATTCTGTGGATCCTTAAACAGCAAAACTCAGCATAGACAACACCCACTCCACCCCACCATCATAAGATTTCTGTCTGCACCCCAAAGTTCAGACAGCGCTTGTTTCGTCTGCTCTTCTCTTGCTTTATTCCTGAATCCTGGCTGCCTCACTTCAGTAGATAATTAAAATCTTTCTTACTTTCTCAATACTCCGTGGGGAAATTCCACTTTGAAATTCTCTTTTCCCTGTCATTTTTACTTTACAGTTGAGAGGACAGGGATGAGCTAGGAAACAGGCTATCTCTCTCTCTCTCTACCTCTCGCATTTTTAAAATGACGTAGGGACTTTGGACATCCTCCCTACCCCCACCTCCCCATCTTTGATCCTAACCCGATTCCCGGAGAATTATACTTTTCCTTTTAATGCTTGCTGATTACCGCACGGGGTGGGAGCAAGAGGGGCTGCCCAAGGAAGCGCCCCGGAACCGATTCTAATCTCCGCTGAGCCCCAGCTGCCCCGAGTGCCGGGGAGACGCGGCGGTCCCGAGGAGGCCGGTCACAAAGCCCGGCTCCGCTGGGGCGCGAGGGCATCACACACTGGCTGCCCCGGGGCCCGCGGTGCGCTCAGCGCGGCGGGGGCGCCTCCACTCAGCCGGCCCGAGTTCGCTGGGGGACAACTTACTGTGCTCGCTGTACGTCCACACCGCAAACTCCCAAGTGGGAGGGGGAGAAACAGCCCAGGCTGTCGTGTCCGAGAGTGGAGGCAACAAAAGAGGAGAGGGAAGAGGGAGGAAAGGAGGGCGGGAGGGCGGGAGACGCGGACACTGCCCCCTCTCGCGCCCCAGAGCGCCCTTCGGACGCTGGCGAAGAGACCCTCCGGGAGTGACGGCCCTTCCTTTCGGCGCCCTCCGGCCCGCTGCTCAGACAGGTAGTTAGTTGGAGGGAAAAGAACAAAGCTCCCAGCCAAGGCGGGCGGTGGTCCGGGGCGCCCCGGGGGCGGGGAAGGCAGAGGCCGAGGTGGCGCGCGCCCAGCGCTCCCCGCCGGCGTCCCCCGCCCCACGCCCCTCACCTCGCGCCCCTCACCGTCTTCACCCCCCAACCCCCCACCCCGCTCCGCCACACTCCGCCTCCCCTCGCGCCTCCTGGTCCTCTGGGAAGCGGTTCCCCCCGAAGGCACCGGCGGCGGGCTGCGGAGGAAGTGGGGGGAGCGCGGGGAGGCCGGCGCGGAGTCGGGGGGGGGAGTGGAGCAGTGCCTGGGAGGAGGCGGGGGGCGGGTGGGCCCCCGAGCAGCAGAGTCGGGCCGGTACCGACTGCCATCCTGCCGCAATTTCCCTGTGTCATGGCTCCAGTCTCTTAGCAACAGCCGCGAGTCCGGCCGCCCAGAGCCGCGCCAGCCGCCGCCGCCGCCGCGGGCTCAACTCCACCCGGCGGAGCCCGGCGCGCCGCAGCCACACAAAAGAGGCGCTGGGGCCCGCCCGGGAGCGCCGCGGCGGGGCTCGCGGGGAGGCGCAGGAGGAGCGGCGGCGGGGAGGACGGCCCCGAGGCAGGATGCGGGCTGCGGAAGACCTGACACTTCTTGGAAACTCTTGGAAATGGCTCCCGCCACGGCAGCGGAGGGGGCTGCGAACCTGGGGCGGGCGCTCGCCCCCGCTGGGCTGCTGAGCCGCGCTCGGCTGGTGGGCCCCGAGGCGCTGTATCTGCGCCTCGCCGTCGGCTCGGGCTGAAAAAGTTTCTCCATGGTTCCTTTGTGTCGCCCGAGCGCCCGTTCGCCGGCCCGGAGCTGCCCCAGCCTTCCCGGGTAAGTGAGCGATATTGGTTGCTTATAGTGCTGCCATTTTGAGCAATTCTGTGAGTCCCTCGGCCCCCGAGCTGCCCTTCCCCACCCCTGCGGCCCGGAGCCCCGGTGCCCCGGGCTGCTGTTCCGGGAAAGTCGTTTTCCTGGGCGGGCTGCACGGGATGCGCTGCCCAGAAAAAGCGAGCTCAGGATTGCCCTCACTTCGCTCCTGCCTGTGTTCTTTCTAGAGGTGGACTCCCAGCGGCTGCACTCATGTGACTCCAACATAAATAAGCAGACCAAATAGCAGGGCAAGGGGTTCGCTGTCCTGCCCATTAGGGAGTGCGGGTCGAGGATCTGGATTGAGCCCCGGCAGGGCAGGGCGCTCCCAGCCTATGGGCTGGGAGCCTCAGACGCCGAGAGGGGCTTAATCCATCATGAGCCGAGAACTTGAATGTCTCTCTTGGAAGCAGTTGTATTTTTAGGCATCCTTCCTTTGCTTCCCCCATCCTCCATTCCTTAACCGCGGAAAGACCAGCATCAGGCAGTAAATTGCGAGGTCAGCCAACCTCGACTGCTAAGTTTGTTTCCCTTCATTATGTATGAAGAAAAGCCTCGAAGGTGGGTCTTCCTTACCATCTGACTTTTGTCAGTATTTCACGTCAGATGGCAATACATTATAAAGGAGTTCAGCCTTCAAGGGAGCTGAAGGAATAATAAACTAGGGAGTTAATTACTAGCTATTAAACTAATTTTAAAGATCTGTAAACGATTGTTGAAATCCATTCCAATTTTCCTTACATTCTGTCTGCCAAGAGCCAAAGCTGCCTTACTAAGGAGAAATGCATGTGGGTACCTTCTTTCCCAAAGATGCTCAGCATCGTGGTGCACCTTATCAGTGCCCAACAAAATGTTAGCCCTTCCCTCTTCTGGGAGAGCCACCCTGCCAACTGAGTCTGGGTTTCTTTCTAAAATGTCTGGATCCTGAATCCTTAAAATAACTGCAGATCTCCAGATTATTGCATTAAAGATGCTGCAGTCTAGGGATCACTTAAAACAGCAGTGTCTATGTTACAACTACACAATAAATGTGCTTATTTTGGGGGGTGACAGATGAACAGTAGCTACTCTTTTTTTTTTTTTTTTTTTACAATCTGTACTTACTGGTGCAGCCTCTTCTTAAAACAAAATTTTAAAGGCTTATAGATGTATTCTCTCTACTAACTCCTCTCTAACCTACCTAGTATTTCTCTCTACTGAAAACCAACTAAGTTCCAAGGAGACATTGATTTGCAAACATTGTAAAGAGCTGATTACGGTTTGCTTTTCCACTGCTTTTCCACCAGTGGAGAAAAGATTCTGCCTGTATTGATATAATGGAGGGGATCAAGGGCCAAAGCTCTTTACCCAGGCACCAATTAAAAGCAAAATTCTTCCTAAGTAATCCCACATTTTCAAAGGGTAATTTATTCTAAAACATGAATTATTTCATAAAGGATAAAATACCAAAAGGCTTCTGAGTGATATCTGAACCTTTCAAATTCATACAATGCCCTTAATTTTAGCATCTCTATTATAGGAGGGAACACAACCAATGGAACAGAAAATGTTTTACTCTGGGGATCCAGGAGGATTGAAATTTTTAGAAGCTCACAGATATCCACAAAGACACATCTGTGCATTTACCTACCAGGCTTTATTATAAACTACTAAACTTCCTATAGGATAGTGCATTGATTGTTGCCACCTTCCCTTCTTAAAAATGACCTCATGAGAGAAAGATGAAGAAAACAAGCTCTCACTTAGGGGAGATGTCATTCTACAAATCATCATTATTATGTGGACTGCTATACCTAGTTAATTGCCTTCTCATTTGAATATTAGGATTCTGAAGAGTGCTGTTGGCACATTAATAAGGGGTCAGAAAGCTATTATGGCAGAGTGGTTGGTCTTCTTTTTTTTTTTCTTTTTAAGATTGTAATTTTCCCACAGTAGGAAAAAAAAAATCTTTCTCCTAGAGATTCTAGGGGACTTCTCAAAGTCCCTGATGAGATTTAGCAGGATACCTTTAAGGGAGTTCCTCTGAGGGAGGAGAGGAGGCCAGAAGGAAGAGCTCAGTTACATAACCTAAAACTAAATATTCCACCCCAAGAAGCTGTCCAGATGTTGCAAGAAGAGATGAGGAAAAATGCTGCTTGCCTTTAGCCGCAGGAACAGTAATAGGTCGGAGACAACTTTGTGAAGGGATTTATTGTCAGAAGACTGACGTAGTTCTGGTGTTCTCCCCGAAATGAACTCCCTATTAATTTTCTGCAGTAAATAAGCCGTCTGCCTGCCAGTATGTGACCTTTATTTTTCATCCAGTGATGAAAATTGCTTTTGTCTTTATAAAATAGTAACTTTTGTGACTGTTTTAGTGACTAAACATTGACAAATTCCTCTGCTTAGAGACTTGAACCTCCTGTACAGCTCCCTTGGGCAATCTTCTGATTCCCATAGGACAAAGGGAAAGGCTTTTGCCAGGGAAATCCTCAACCACCACTTTGAGTCCCCACATTTGGTTCCTACTAACGGTCAGCACTCCTTCAGCTGCCAGCTGGGAAGGTTTGAAATGAGCGATGCTGAAATATCACCTACAGAGTGTGTGGGAAAGGGGCTGGGGGGGGGGGGGGGGGGGGGGTTCCCAAAAATTTTTTTATCCCCTTCTATCAATGACTACAACAGCGTTTCTCAAGCCCTAATCCATCTACCCCACCCCCTGGCCCCTACATCCGGCGGCACCTCACTTAGTGGGTAGCCCCGGGGTGGGGGGTACACATGTGGTGGGACCTGGAAGCGTGGGATGTTGCTGCAGCCAAGCCTGTACCCTCTGACTGTCTTCCTCTGCTTTGCAGCAGCAGGAGGTGGCGGAGCAGCTAGTGGGCAGCCGGCGCCCCCACTACACAAGCCTCTGCCACAGAGACTAGCCCCGCGCGGCACCGGCTCACCATGATCGCCACCGGTGGCCTCCTGAGGATTTCCGCCAGAAAGCAGGATCCCCTCCGCCCCCCAACCCAGGTCCCCAAGCGCAAGCGGAAAGCCAAGAAAAGGCGCAAGAACGATGTAGTGGTGGTGAAAGGCAAGCTAAAGCTGTGCTCCATCTCGGGGCTCATTGCCCTCTGCGGGATCCTGGTGCTGCTGGTGGGCATAGCCATGGCGGTGGTGGGCTACTGGCCCAAGGCCAACGGGACCAACAGGGAAGGGGGTAAGCAGCTGCCGGCCGCAGGCAGCGGCCACCGCGTCCCGACCACGGCCAATAGCGGCGGCAGTGGCAGCAAAAACCGGTCCAGGAGCCCCCTGGGGGCTCCGGGGGGTGTCAACTCTAGTTTGATGGGCGCGCCCCGGAGCACACCTCCAGCGCGGCCCGCCGGCCCTTCGTCCTCTTCCACGTCTGTGGGTTTCTTCTTCCGCATCTTCTCCGGATACCTGCACTCTGACAAACTCAAGGTCTTCGGGCCCCTCATCATGGGCATCGGCATCTTCCTCTTCATCTGCGCCAACGCGGTGCTCCACGAGAACCGAGACAAGAAGACCAAGATCATCAACCTGCGGGACCTCTACTCCACCGTCATCGACGTGCACAGCCTCCGCGCCAAAGACCTGGCGGCTGCGGCGGCTGCGGCGGCTGCCGCCGCCTCCTCGTCCTCCGCCCCCGCCTCGGCGCCCCCCGGAGCCCCGCCGCTCAACGGCTTCCTCAGCTACGTGCAGTCGCGGGGCCTGGAGCTGAAGCCCGGGAGCTGCGGCGGCAGCGCGGGGGACGCCTTCGGGGCGGCGGTGCTGGCCAGGGGCTCGTGGTCCCACCCCGCCGTGCTGGGCGGGGGCGGCGGCGGGGCCAAGGGCGCCGCGTCCCCGCCCGACCTGGTCTCGTCCCCGCGCTGCTCGCGGGAGCCCCCGAAGCTGGCGGAGGCCGTGTACAGCATCTACCGCGAGCGCTCGGGCGTGGCCAGCCGTCGCCGGGCCGCCGCCGCTGCCGCCGCCGCTGTGGCCGCTGCCGCCGCCGCCACCACCGCGGTCGCCAGCAGCGGCAGCAGCCCGGCGCCCTGCAGCCCACCCGAGAGCTGGGGGCGCCAGAGCACCACCAGCTCCCTCGTGGGCTCCTCGCTGAGCGCCTTCGCGCTACTACCCTTGCAAGGGGACCGCGACGGGGATGGGGACGCGGAGGGCACGAGCTGCAGCTGGCAGAGGCCGCCTGGGGAACGTGGATCCCGGGAGATCCCGCGGGGCGAGCTCGACCTGGGCTTGACCGACCTCCGCGGTGCCCCGGGCGGCTCGCGCTGGGCGCCCAGCGAGCTGGAGGAGCCCGAGGGCGCAGCGGCGGCGCGCACCGCCAGGGGGCAGGGTGGCCGCCTGCCCAGGACCGGCAAGTACGCGGCCCTGCGGCGCCGCAGCACCAGCGGGCTCCCGGACTACCGGGCGCCACCGTCCCCCGAGCCCCCACCCTCTCCGCGCAGCGCGGAGCTGGACTCGAGCCTTCTGGCCAAAGCTGCCTCCCCCTCCCCGCCCCTGCGGCTGGAGGACTCACCCCCAGGCAGGCCGGACTCGTCGAATGACCCATCCTGCTGCAATAAGGGCTACACCCCGCTGCGGGAGGCTGGCACCTCTTTGGAGTCGGTTGTGGAAACAGCCCGTGAAAGGCCAGACTGTGAGGCCGCCACGGCCCCGGGGGCGCAGCAGAGGCCCCCGGAGGATCCCAGCCAAGGGTCACCACCCGCGGCCCGGCCACCTCAGCTGGTGCAGAGGCAGTTTACAAACAAGGAGAAACTCTTCATGATTTCCCGGTCTCACGCAATAGGGGTAGAGGATGGAGAACTGGAAAGTACTGGCATTTAGGAAAAGAAGGAGCGAGAGGGGGCAGAAGAGTCAGAGATTTGGGGAAATGCCCATTTGAATCGGTGAATTTAACATTTCCCTATTTCCTTGTGGACTTACCGGAGGAAATCATCCAATACCCAAAGAGCTGCAGAATGTTATCCTTGAATTGCGTTCACAAGATTCCTGTAGATAACTCCAAGCAATTTTTTTTTTAAAAGCAAACTAGTCTTTTATGTCCGATGGTGATTGTATGTTCCATGAAAACCAAATGTATTAAAAGGTCAGCAATCTAATTCATTAGATAAAATTCTCTTAATTTTCTTAGGATCAAAATAATATATTTTTTTGACAGTAACTGTGCACTTTACTCCAACTTTTTTCTCCCCCTCATTTCCCTAACCCTGTTCTCTGCCGCTGGTTTTGTCCATAGCTGCTTGTGAATGACAAGCTTTCCTTCTCCTGTGCTTTTGTGGAGCATAGAAGGGTTTGTCGAAGTTCTTTGAGAACTGACCTTACTAAATGAAGTCAAAGCCAGAAGCAAAGAGTATGTCAGGAAAGAGCACTTTCCTTGCCCTGCCCTACTCTGCTCCAACAGCTCAAAGGCCTCTTTATTTTTTAAAAGGGTATTTACATTTTGCTACTAGGGGATCTAATGGAGGAGGGGATGGGCATCATCTACATGGATTGTTACATTCCTAAGTTCACTATATCAAGTTACACAATACTTTATTGAGTATTATCACACCTGTATTGCATATAGCATTATTAAAATCTTTTTTAATAAAAGAAGTTTCCAAACAAACAGTTAAACATAATATCGCTTCATTTTGCCTTGGAACTAATGCTTCTAATACACATTAAACATTTAACAGTTCAGCTGGTCAATCTAAAATATTTTGCTATGACACTGTACTATGATTGTAGCTATATCCTCCCCCAAAGTGCTCAGTGCTATCGTGACTCCATCCATTTCCAGTATATTTTTAACTTTTAAATATAGGGTAGTATTGAACATTTGGGAGTTTCTCTTTCAAATAGAATGAAACATTAAATAAATAGTAATTTTCTATAATACTTCTAAGTTTACCTCAAAGTATTAATTTACAGAACACCAGGCTTAATGGCCCCTTTTCATCCTCTTGGATTTGACTTATTTGGTTTTGATTTTAAGTTCATGATCTTGAATCCATGGCCTACGTAGTCTAAAAAGGTAATGTTTTAATAATTTGGTACATTGTTTACACTTGGTTTTATTAAAAGTCAATTATTAATTACTCTTCAAGAACAGTAAACGATGTACCTTTCTGATGCCCTCTTCTTTTGAATGTGAGGACTTAGAAGTCAGGAGTGGTATTACTTTCTTTTGACCATTTGGGCATGAGACTATCATTGTAGGAGGCTCAAATACTGATTTTATTTTATTTTATTTATTTTTTAAAGATTTTATTTATTTATTTGACAGAGAGAGATAGCGAGAGCAGGAACACAAGCAGGGGGAGTGGTAGAGGAAGAAGCAGGCTTCCTGCCGAGCAGGGAGCCCGATGTGGGACTTGATCCCAGGACCCTGGGATCATGACCTGAGCCGAAGGCAGACGCTTCACGACTGAGCCACCCAGGCGCCCTCAAATACTGATTTTAAAGGAAAACGAGCCAAAGATGTGGTTATGTTAGTCCCCATGGGTGAAGCAATGGGTCTAGGGGAAAGAGTACAGATTCAGGAGTGAGACTAGACCCCCAGCTCTCAGCATTTGCTAGCTGTATAACTTTGAACAGTCACAAATGCTGTCTCAGTCATTCGATCTATAAAATGGGGATAACTAGACAGACCTCAGAGAGATACGAGCAGGTGGGCAAGGAGTTATATGTACAGAGGGGAGCAGAGTACCTGGCTCAGTGTACTGGGTAAATGGTTATTGTAATTATTATTATCATTATAATAAGTTGTCTGCATGCACACTGCAGAAGAATAAGCCTTCCTTCAACTTGAGCTCAAGAAAGCCTGGGTAAAACCTGGAATATCCACTTACTATCTGCATAACCTTAGGCAAATCACTTATCCCTCTGGGCCTCTGGTGGACGTTATAATCTCTCTGATTGCCTTCAGCTCTAGAAGCTTCACTTCATTTCAGGGTACTTGTTCTGTCCTGGATATAATCATATTTGTACATACAACTGCAAAGTGAGTATACTTTGTAATCTACCATTTAGTGTGACATTCTGTAATCAATTTAAAAGGACCTAATTTATTTCCACATTGGATCTACATTAAGCTATTAACTTACTTAAAGCTGTGGATTAATTTATTTGGCTCTTCTGTATAGCAAAAGTGAGTTTCCATTAGTAAGAGTCACAAGCAAGTGTAATGATACCTCCAGGTAGTGTTAAATTTCATTGGTCTCTATTATTTTATCATACTTCCCTCAAATTTCTAATTTCCCTAGTTTCTCTTCTCCATTATCTTGCATAGTGGGCCAGGATTTATACAGAGTTTTGAGGATTATCTGGACCTGTTGGCAGATGCAGAACCAAAATTGGCATTTCTGGAGACCATCAGAATATTTTCTACCTTCTTCGCTTCCTGCTAGATCCTTTCCTGAAGACTGTTCTTAGAGACTTGCAGAGAAGTGTTAGGATGCACAGCTAGTTTAAAAGTTGGAATCTGTGTTTAAGTCTTCAGGCTGGCATAAACAAGGTTTTTCTCTATGTGACTTGGCAAGGTTTGTTGTACCCAAATCAATAGGACTATTTGAAGGGATCTTAGAGATCACGGAATCCCTACCCGCGTTATTTATAAATGGCGTTTGCTAGGAATCAGAAAGATGGGACAATTTGTTCAAAGGCAAATAGCAGTGGTAGGACTAGAAAGCTAAAATAATTGCAACAGTTGGCATATGCATCTCCCCTCCCCCACCACCCAGTTTTCCTTACCCTGTACAAACTAGCTGGGTGACAATGGGCAAGCTACTTAGCCTCTCTGTGTCTCAATTTTCTTTTCCATACAATGGGAATAATAATGCTCCCTCCCTCTCAGGACCTGACCAAAGATTCAATGAATTACTATCTGTGTAGACAATTTATGATAGGCTTGGCACGTGGAGAGTGTCATGGAAAGTTTTATTTAAAATAGAATTAAGCTGTTAAAACCATTTTGTATGACCTTCCTTTTTAAGAACAGAATAATTTCAGGTTTAAAAATCTAAAGTATAAGGCAACACAGCAGAGTGGCTCAAAGCATGACTTGGAGAGGCACAGAACACTTTACCTGGGTTTCCACATCTGTTAAATAGAGATAATCAAGAGCAACTGACTCATGGAATTAATTACTTAAATGAGGGCTAAATAAACTAATAGACTCAAAGAACTTAGAACCACTCCTGGCACAAATAAGCCTTCAGTCAATGTTAACTGTTATTATTAAGGCAAAATACAGAAAATTAATTAGTAGGCTAAATTTACTACTCAGTTGCTAGGGACAACCATAAACTTACTGTACTGAGAAGTCTTTATAGTTTGAGTATATTAGAAAGAAAAAATTAGACCTTAAGAAATGAGGATCTAGGCCCCTGCAATGTCCTCAATAGCAAGTAAAACTACTGAGAGCTAGGTATGGGCCCTCATGGTCCCATTGTCATAATATCATATAATTACGAATGTGGCCGCAAACTGCTTCCATGGCTATATGAGGTCACGGGTATTCCTTTTCCACAACGGAGGCTGGTTGCATCAGGAAGGCCAGGCTAGCCCTGTGGTCCAGGCCCTTTCTGTCAGAGGCGTGGCCTGAAAGAAAGGCTCCAGGGAAGACATACACGGGGCAAGTGCCTGTTGATCCATTTACATTTTTAGACAAAAGTTGTTTTTTTTTCATACTAGTTTTCTCTTTAGTCATTTTGGGTTCTTTTTAAAGACGGAGTTTTGAAAATTTCCTCTTTGAATTTAGGAACTTTAAAAAAAAAAAAGCCCTCCAGCAACATAAAATTAGAACAAACTAAATCTATGAATTCATATTTGGTCAAAATAGCATTTTTGTCAAGAGACAAAATAGGATTTTGTCAAGAGACATAAATAATTTTATAGTCAAATAAAGAATAGGATGGATATTTGTGGAGTTTGTTTTCTATAGATCCAGACTATTTACTTTTTATTTTTTTGTCTAAAAATCATTGGGTGAATATTTAGACTAAGTTTTTGAATGACTAACTCTGAAAAGCATTTGGAGACTTTTTTTTTTTTTTAATCCTTGGGAAATCATCTGAGGTTTTTTTCCTTCAAAAAAGAATGAGTGTCTTTAAATGGAGGTGCAAATTATATGTGTTTTATATTAAGTCACTACAAATTGGGGGGTCCATGTGCATTAACAACTTTAGTCAAAGACTGCCTGCCAGTCTCCAAAACCGGATGAGCTCCTTATTATATGTGACATCTATTTCTTTATGAGGTCAGGAAAACACTGGGCTCGTGGTGGGTCTATATATGGGCATGAGCCACAGTAGGAGTTATAAATGCCTGCCATCCTGGGAATTCCTCCTTCACCCCTGAGCCGGGGGTTGCTACCATCTGAAAATATATATTTATTCAACTTTCAACTGACTCCCAACCCTCACCCCATCCATCATGCTAGCCTGTGATATGGCCCTGGTGGACAAACAGGATGGTTGGCTCATTCATTGCTAAAAGTACAGAGTTTCTTCTGCTCATGATGTTGTCAGCAAAAAGATTTAAAAAAAGCTTATGCAGATTCACCTGGAATATCATGAAACATGTCCCTGTCTCAATAACCTGTGTAGCTTGACCTTTGCTTCAGACCTTGCCCACTAAGGGCAAGAAGGTTGGCTGTCAAACACAAGGGAGGAAAATGGGGAGCAGACCCAGAGATGGAAGAAAAAGAGAATCCTGTGGGAAAAAAACAAAAGATAAAGTTAGATTAAAGTCACAATGCCTTTTTTTTTGTTTCACAAATGAGCACGTGGTCATTTGGTTTGGAGATCATTTGTTTGTAGATAAGTGTCTTAAAATGAAACATTATGGTAACTTTTGTTCCTTAGAAAATATTCTTTCAGCAAATGCATGGCTGGACATTAAGTTGTATATTTTTTAATATTTAAGAAATTCAACATAACACTGTGTTGTTGACACAAATCCACTTGATTCTAAGAATTGCTAAACATCTAATTATGTTCAATAATGGAGAGGAAACTCACCGGCAAATTCACAAAGAATTGCTTTTGCGTTGAGAAATTTGAGTACCTTTAAGCTATGTCTATACTTTCAAAGAAAGAAAATATGCCAGTTATCAGTTATAACTGGTGTATTAGGTCAATTGAAGCAAGGCAGGTCAAAAAATATTTTGTCTTCGTGTAGGTCTCTGGCCATTGCTTTGTTTTATGTACTAATTGCCTTATTACTCCATTTTTCATAGATATAACTTAAAAGAAAATCATTTCACCTATAGGAGTAAACAGCTTTGTCTGAAGCAGCTGCCCTTTTGGTGAAATACACAATTCCTTTTGGGTTAAATTGTTTTATCTCTTTTTCAAGATACATTTTTAACTGCCCATCGTAAGTCAGGTAGGCACCGTGCCAGGTGGAAAGGATGAAACTTTAAGACACCATTCCAGACCATGGGTCTTGCAGATCTCCTTGGTACAGGCACACAACCAATAATTTCAATATAATGTAAGTATCACAAGTATCATGATGTGGGCCCTGCAGCTGAATCTTGAGAAATGCAGAAAATATCAGCCAGGTGCAAGAAGGTGGGAAAGGTGTGTCAAACGGTGGAATCAGCATGAGCAACTACATGGATGCAAAACACAATTCAGCAAGCTAGATTTTCATAAGACAACTTATACGTGACTTCTCCCTAGAATCCCCACAATTTCAGAGTGACATGTTTACTTGGAAAAAAAAAAAAAACCCATAAAACAACAAAAACCCTATCCATCTATCTCCTTTTATAAGTAGTAGAAACATATATTAAGATGAAAGTGATTTGGGCATTAAAATGCTCAAAATGTGTATTTTTTACCATTAGATATTTAATTATTCCCCATTTGGAGCTGGCTTCAATGAGCAAGAATTCTTTACTGAAAGGTATCAGAACAAACCATATTCTCATTGGACCTAAACTGTCTTCATGAGTAAGAATGATTTTTGCCGAATTATATACTGCTTTAAAATAATTTAATTTAAATGTTCAAGTGCTGGAAACCATTTCTCTAGATGTGGTATAAAGGGCTAAACCTGGGTGGGGAATCTACCACTTGTCAATGCTTTGTAGGTTTCTGGTATGCTGGATAATGTTGCATTGATCCATGTGCTGTGAGGATTGGAAACAGCATCACCTTGCGGATATTTTGGCAGGCTATAGGGCACTTTTACAGAATCTAGACATGATAACTGAATGTATTTCTATGTCAGTTTGCAACATTATTTATATAAGATCAAAAATAATTTATCTTTGTTAATAAAGCATCCCATTTGGATTTTTTTCTCACACCCATGTTCCTGGCAAAGGTGAAGATTATTTCAGGCCTAGTTGTTCTGTTGCAAATGTGTACAAGAGATATACAAGTATTCTTTATGGATTGGGACCAAAAAGACCATGCTTTCTAATTTCTAAACAGGCAATGATTTGGGGGTAGTTACTGAAACCAGACTCATCCAGAATAATGGTTCGGCACTACTTAAGTGCAGCCTAATATTTCTTTACCTACAAAGCTGCCAACTAAAAGATAGATCCCCTGCCTCGAAAAATCTACTTTTCAATACAAATATTCTATTAAAGTAAAAAAATAGTATTCTTCTGTTTTTTGGAATTCCCCACATTTGTTTTCTCCAAAATCTTTTTAGTGCTTAAAACAGTGAAGGCAAAAATATAAAACGTGTTTATTCTTTTTTCTAATCTACGAAAGTGAGAATTTTTCAAAAGCACTTTCTGTTGCACATAAAGTTCAACAGATATTATCAGTTGCAGTTTCATTGTCAGAGCCACTAAATAAATTCTTCATAGAGATATATTTATGGGTAAGAGGCTTATAATTTAGAAATACTGACAGATAAAGTACTATGGTTAGTACAGCATGGTAAATGATGTCAGGAAGCAAAGTGAATTCTTGATAGAGCAAGAAAATTCAGAAGACTAATTTGGTGACCCAACTGCTAATCCTTCTGCGTGTATAACCACCCATCTCAATGTGTTTGGAGGACAAAGTATTACCTCAGTGCTTACACATTTGATTGTACAATTTCTTCCATTTGTATTCCTAATTTCATTTCAGTTTCATGCCTGAGAACATTTCTTGATTTATTAGTCTTGCTTGCTTGGGATTAGTACTTCAGAAAAAAAAAAAAAAAAGAATGCATTTATAATAATAATAGCAGTAGTAATAATAATAATAACAATGGGCTTAAAGGAGACCAAAAAGTAATTCGAGTGCTTTACGAATAATATAGTAATCGTTCGCACCTAATTTTTTATATCTTCTCAAATAGAGAGTAAACTGGACCATATCTTCTTGAAACATGCTACCAAAGGCCAAACCACACTGAAAGTGCATGTTTGCAACCTCCTCTCTTCTTAAATCCCACAAATGTTGGACGCTAAAAAACTTTCTTTTGTTTTTATGGTGTATTCTAAGTTGGGATACGGGAGTGAATGTGTTCCAAGATTTCTTTAATACAAAGTGAATGAAAAGGAAATTTAATAATGCTATAACTGCTTTTAAAGAAAGATGCCAGTTTTGATGAAGTCAATGGCAATTAAACATAACACAAATAAATTGAACAGAGCATCTGGCTAGCCTGTAAGTATGAATCATCTCCAATGGAAGTACTGACTACTAGTAAAATAAATAAATAAAGTGATACAAAAAGAAAAAAGAAACAACAACGTATTTCAGGCATGATTAGAGCCATGAGTAAAAATAATCCAAGTTGATGTGTAGCAATTTCTAATGCAACATAATTTTAGAAAATTATTTAGTGATTGTATAAATGTGATATGCCTGGAAAATGTTAATTAAACTGGTTTACACAATGGTTGAGATGTATAATTATTTAGCCATGCTTCCACAGTCATTTGCAAGGAAATTGTAAGCTCCAATTCTAAAAGGCTATTGTGGGTTGTAACCCCTGGAGCTGGTGGTTGAATGCAGAACCTTTTCTAGCCACTGAAAATGAAGAGGTCCTAGAAGTGTCACAGGCCCACCTCATTCTTCTCTGATTTCAATTACACATGTTAGGAAGAACAACTTTAATGGCAATCCCCATATTGTTTTAGCACACTTCATTCATGGAAGGACAGCAATAAGATATTAGTTGGGTGTCAGAATGGATAATCCAGCCACTGGATCTTTTGATTCATAAGCATTCCATAAAGTCTTAAAGACAGGAAGGAGAGATTGTTGAGAAGATGAGCCAGAGAACCTCAAACTCTAGAACATTTTTACCGTAATGTCTTAAAACTGATATGAATACCTGAGATTGATTTCTGGATCTTGGCCTGGAATTACAGATATGGGAAGCAGGCTGTTGAAATGAAAACTGGGATTGATCATGGAAGCATTAAGTGGAAGGATACCTGGGATTTTGAGTTGCAAAAGTTACAAACTGAAGGAGATCTCCATGTGTGCACATGTCCATCCCAGTAAACACGAAGCAGCATAAAGCGAAGTCATCTGTGCAACTCACTGCCTTACTTTGAGGTCTGTGAAAAATCACATGGTAGGAGAGCACAGCACAGTAAGAAAACCCTGGCTTCCAGCAGATCATAGTTCTCTGACACAGACTGCAACCTTAAACAATCAACAAATACTCAAACTTGATTTCTTTGTCACAGAATTCTGTTATAGACCAGGCTCATATTTATACTAGCAAAGTAGATACATAAGACTCAGTGAACAATACTGTGGTTGGTTTTTATACTATATTTTGGTTTTCATACGGAATAGTTCACATTCTCATTATGCCCTCTATCTTCAATATTATGAGCATAAGTGAAGACCCAGTTGCTTGAGAGCTCCGCGCCTTGCCAAGTGGGCTTCATAAGAGTAGAAAAAAATCCTGAACGTGAAGCGAACCAAACAAATGTCAATTGTACAGGCACTGGAACTGGTTTCAGACGAAATTTGCAAACTTAAAATGGGAATAATTCATTGTGCAACTACGTTGCTCGGTTTGTACATAGGATTTTTTTTTTCAAGACTCTAATTAGAAAATTCAGATATGGTCAAAATAATTTTAAAAGAGTTTACATTTGTTCTGATGCCAGCTGTGGGTATTTGTAAGGGCAAATTTGCCATGGAGAGTGTTCAAAGAACTCTTCTCAAAGGGTAACACCATAAACATTCATTTGTGGTGATATCATACACTTGAAGTGAACTAGATTCTCTCTAGTTTAGACTTCATAGAACTAGACTAGGAATGTCTTCTTGAATTTCAAAGCAGAATATAATCCTTGCTCACAAAACAAGCAAAATATAGCAATAACAATGCAAATTTTATCTCACACTCTATTATGCCTAGGGAAGCTCACTTAAATAGTATTTTTCACTCCAATTTTGGTTTTCCATAGACAGAATAAAGGGCTCAAGGTTGGGCCTAATTAGCAAAAACATGCTGGGAATTTTACCACTGTTAAAGAGTTAATCAGTTAATTTAGATTAAGAACAACCTATTCTGTGTTATCCTTATTTGAACGCCTCCATTGATCATGGCCAAATCTTCCTTGAACTGTGGGCTGCAACGCCAGAACTCTGGCGAGCAATTTCAAACCATTTTAAACATAAGTCAGTATTTAAAATATATCAAGACCCCATTTTCAGACTGTTTTGTGTAAAATCACTTTCTCATGCTTTTATCCCTAGATGACTCAGATATCTTCACGCTTTTTATGGTCAGCGGTCTAAAATTTTAGATTTCCCTGCATCTTGCTCCCCCTACTGTTGAAGAGGTATGTACTCCTTAAAGTAAAAATAAATGTCCTGTTCAAGGCACATGCTTTTTTCTATAAAATGAATGCCGTTCCTAGTCGCCCTCTCCCCCTGGTTAAAATGTGCGATAATCCAGATAATAAATATTTCTATCCCCATTATTTCCATCAATAGCATAATCTCATTCTATTCTTTCTGAATTCTTTTATGTAGCTGGGCTCACATCCTAGAAATGTGAACAATGTCCATTGCAAGGCTCCCTGCCAATTTTTCTTGACCAGAGTATTAATGCTGTCCACATCTTCCACCCAGTTCCTTTTATTTGTCCATTTATTTAGCAAACATTTATCATAAACCTTCCTAATTTTCAGACCTTGTATTTAATAATGAAGATAGTAAAATGATATACTTCTTGACCTTGAAATATCATACTCTAGTGAAGGATACTGATATGCAAAGGAATAATTTTTAAGAGGAATTTTATATATAGTAGTTAAGAACATGCACTTTCAACTCTGAGCTAGCCCTAAACATTTTTTCACCTGCAAAATAGGATGATAATTGTACCTACCTCAGAAGGTTTGTATGAGGAGTAAGTAACCTAAGGTATATAAGGCCCTGTGTCTAGCACATAGTAGATGCTCAACAAATGCCCACTATTACTATTATTACTGACCAATAACGGTACCATAATCATGAGCATTAGCTAGATTTCCTGGAAAAGGCACTTCTCTCAAATATGCACTACTCAGAAATGTCTTCATCTGGTTTGGTACAGAATTTTGAACCCGTCAGAATTCAATCAGAAAGGAGGAGCACAAGAATTATGGAGCAAGGGAACTACTACAGGAAAAAGACTTACCACGTTGTAGGAGGGGCTGGGCAAAGTGAAGTTCCAGGAAGGAAATTGGAGTATCAGAGAAGGAGCCACCAGCCTGGGAAGCCAAGCATGTCCAACCACCAAAATGGGACTCCAAATGGAAGACTCCTGGGACTGCTTTGAGAAGCTGTGCTCCTGTGTAGTCCCATCTCCTTGGGTCCACCACCAAGCATCTGGGGGTGGCCCTAGCGCTGCTGTTATTTCAAATAGTCATCAGTTCGTGGAGCAGAGGAGAGCAAAGGCAAGCTGGATCCCACTGGCCCTCTATGTCTGCTGTAGCCCCATCTAATCTTCCAAGAGTAATGACTGCTGCTTTGCTTCTTCCTTCTGCAAATTGGTCTTTTGGCCAACTCTAATTCAGAACCATACAGGCTAATATATGCTGAGAAAAGTAGATGCAGCTTAACTAAGTTGACACAGTTTAAAAAAAAAAATCAGTGTCCATCTGTCAGCAACTTGGCATCCATATACACCCCTTTAGCCATATTTAACTTCCAAATAAAGACATAAGAAAATCATGTTTCTACCCGACATGATACAACGATCTCTCACACAACTGAAAACACACTGATTCTCTCTAAAAAAAAGATCATAAATTCAGTGTGTTCTTTGAGTGATGTTCATTTTTCTTATAAGTCACATCCAACCCTCTGCGATCCTGTAACTTAAATATTGATATATGCCAAAGTTAACCCCTGTTAAGCTATCTTAAGTTAGACAATGAAGAGCTGGAGTGAGGAAAAAATGGAAAAAAGGTGTTTATATTTCATATTTCCTTCACCTTCAGCAAGCACATTGGCTGGTTGGGATTCCCTTCCTGGTGGGTGACCCAAACCTTCATTCCTGAAAGTTCTGTGCCAGGGGCATTCCTGCCTATGTCAGGTTGTTGTCATTTTTCACGACAGGATATGAGAATTCAAACAGGCACCATCAGGATCTCCTGTGTTCCAGATAACCTCGTTGCTGTCATTGTGTAATAGCAAATTTCTCCTTGACAGAATTAACAGCATCACCTAATAGAGTAACTCCCTCCTTCGCCTGTAGGTTCACTGGCACAAAGCGCCCAAGAGACCACATGGCAATCTTAAGTTCCAGTTGACTGGAACCAAAACTGTGTCCTTTGTTGAAAGCATTCCTTCCTTGGGAACTAAAATCTTTAGATTCAGCAGAACCCAAATTTGCAGGCTGTCAGAAACATAGTAATAATGACCTCATAGAATGAGTGAGGAAGTTTTCTATTCTTCAGTTGTCTTAGGAAAGTTTGAGAAGGATTGGTACTTGTTCTTTAGATGTTTGGTAGGATTCACCGGTGCAAGCCATCAGCTTCAGGGATTTTTTTGTTGTTGTTGTTGGGAGATTTTTGATGACTGATTTAGGCGTATTTAAATATCTATTTCTTCATGATTTAGTCTTCGTAGGTTTTGTGTTACTAGAAATTGTCCATTTCATCTAGGTTATCCAACTTATTGGTATATAATTTTTCATATGACTCCTTTTTAGGATCCCTTATAATCCTTTTTTTAAGTCTGTAGAATCTGTACTAATGTTCCTACTTCCATTTTTTATTTTAGTAATTGGAATCTTCCCTCTTTTTATCTTAGTCCATCTAGCTAAATATTTGTCTATTTTGCTGATCTTTTCAAGGAACGAACTTCTGGTTTCATTAATTGTCTTTCTTTTGTTTTTTAATTCCCTACTTCATTTATCTCTGCTCTAATCCTTATAATTTCCTTCCTTCTGTAGCTTTGGGTTTAATTTGTTTTTCTTTTTCTAGTTCCTTAAGTTGTAAGGTTAGGTTGTTGATTTGAGATTTTTCTTCTTTTTTAATGTTCGTGTTTATAGCTATAAATTTCCCTTTTAGCACCACTTTCACCATGTCACATACATTTTGAGATGTTGTGTTTTTGTTTTCATTTGTCTGTAAGTATTTTCTAATTTCCCCTGTAATTTCTTTTTTTGATCTATTGTTTGTTTAAAAGTGTGTTGTTTAATTTCTACAGTTTAGTTGAATTTTCCAGTTTTCTTTTTGTTATTGATTTCTAACTTCATCCAATCATGGTCAGAAAAGATTCTTTGTGTGATATCTGTTGTATATATGTATATATGATATCTTTTAAAATATATTAAAAAATAAAGTATATTGAGACTTAATTTATGGCTTAACATATGGTCTATCCTTGAAAATTTTCCATATCATCTGAGAAGAATATGTATTCTGTTTCTATTGATTGTTCTGTATGTGTCTGTCCGATCTAGTTGGTCTATTATGCTGTTTGGGTCCGCTATTTCCTTACTTATCTTCTATCTGGTTGTTTTATCCATTATTGTAAGTGGGATAAATTCATGCTTGGCTTCTCAAATTTACTGGTTGGTGACTTCTCTGATCTGCTAAATTACCTCGCAAGACTTCACTCCCCCCAGCTCCTCCCACAATTGTGTATAATCTACTTTCTACATAAATATCTTGTTCTATAAGTTCTGCTTCTCTCATTGAACACTGATTGATGATTATCAGCACAGGAAGTGGTTTTGGGGGGGAAAAGAATCTAAAGGATGAGAATCTGGAATAAGTTCTCTGGCTTGATTAGATTTAAAGGCATACATGACATGTTTCCAGAAGTAGAGGGAGCACTGGTAGTCCACAGCATTCAATGTCAAAATAGTTACTTAAATTATTACTTGTAATCACCTGTGATCAATTGCCTCTACCCATTTCCCACCCCCATGCATCAGTGCCCATATTCCTGGAGCAGCTTGCAAAGAGCTTGCAGGAGCCGTGGTGAGCTCCTCTGATTATCAGAGATCTATGTTCTGATCACTGATTGCTGCTTCTGAACACAGAGGGGCCAACAGAGAGGCAGGCAGTCATGTGACACCTCCTTGGACTGTTGCAAGCCCCCGTCAATCTGAGAAGCCAAGCATGTTCAGCTGCCATAATGGTAATGAGAAGGGATGGCTCTTGGGACAGTCTATGGAAAGCTGTGACCTCTTTATAGTTACTGCTTGTGTGGGTCTGCCACCAACCACCTGGGGCCACTGTTGGAAAACAGGGTCAGCAGCTGGGAAGAAGAGCTGAACACGGAGTAGAGGAAATCAAGGACAAACCCCAGAGGCTGATGGCACCACTACATCTGTCTGTTACCATATCTTCAATGACCTTCCAAGAGTAATGATGGATACTTTCCTTCTACCTTCTGTGCACTAGTCTTTAGGCTACTGTAACCTGGACCCGTACATGGGAGAGGATTCTAAAATATAATTCCACTTCTACAGAAGTGACAGAGTATTAATTTGTGACCATAAAGATTGTCCTTACTTCAAACCACTGAATTTTAGAATTTGTAACAAGTTGATATTTACCTCTTCTTGTCTTAGGACACATGTAGTTTTGTTGCCTTTTCCAGTTGAAGAAATAGTCCACGTTTTCAAGAGCAATTTTGAAGGCACTGGCAAGAATTATCTCTTTTTGTGTTACCAAACATAACACATAAAATGAGTCAGTGAATGGTTTAAAAATATCTCTTTAAAAGAAAATCCCTAGTAATATTTTTTAAATTCCCAAAGCATTTGGTTAACATGCAAGAATGGAGGAGTTGGATGAATAAGATTAATGTAGTAAGGAAGGTGTGATGTATTTTCGGATGGCAATTACAAATATTAGATGAAATTATTACTAGGTATCTTGATCTATTTATATTTTTTTCTCCCTCGTGCCATAACTGTAGTGAGACAAAACAAAGTCAACTACAGTAAAAGCCATGCTACCTTGTATTTTGTCAAGTGAGAAGTATAGAAACAAGGATATGTGGAATCCCCCATCTAAGAGATGGAATAGAGACTAGTATTATTTGACAGCAAGGGAATGTTTAATTATTTCATTTCCTTCCCTCCATTTGTCCTAAAATTTCCTAAGTAGAGATTTTCTTTGACTAATTAACATGACGCACTTAAAAAATATATTAAACTTCTACCCATGTTCATAGCAGCACTATTCACAATAGCCAAAAGGTGGGAGCAACACAAGTGTCCATCAACAGATAAACAGATAAACAAAATGTGGTCTATACATATAATAGAATATCATTCAGCCTTAAAAAGGAAGGAAATTCTGACCTTTGCTAAACATGGATGAACCTCAAGGACATTGTGCTAAGTAAATAAGCCAGTCACAAAAAGACAAATGATGTATGATTCCACTTATATGAGGTACCTAGAGTAGTCAAATTTATAGATGCAGAAAGCAGATTAGACGTTACCAGGGGCTGGGGAGAGGAGGCAATGGGAAGTTACAGGTAACAGAGTTTTAATTGAGGAAGATGAAAAATCCTGAAACTGGACACTGGTGATGGGTGCACAACAATATGAATGTATTTTATGTCAAAGAATTGTACAGAATTAAGTGACTAATATGGTAAATTTTATGTTATGTATGTTTTACCAGTTTTAAAAAGTAATAAAAAAAATAGGAGGCAATGTCATTCACTCCTCAGTATAAATTAATCCAGATACATTCATGTAAGTAGTGAGCATTAGGAATGGTGGTTATGAGTGAATAGGAGAAAAAGGTTGTAAACTTGAAGCATAGGACATTGGCTCTAGGACATTGACTCTAGGACATTACCTTAAGAAAGGTAAAGAAGTAGAATGGATGTGTAATTCATCAAAGATTACTTGGGAAGTCTTGGGATGGAACATGAAAACGGTGTGTGGTAAATACAGCAGGGGATAGTTGCCTGACTTACAATGAGTCCTTCCTCCAAAGGGACACCACAATAACAGGAGGCCCCAGTGTCCACCCCTATGCGACATGACTTTAATCTCCTGGCCATAGCTAATTGTTCCAGGGTTAGTCACCTGCCCTGAGCTTGCCAGTCATACTTTCTCTGTCATGAATTTAAAATGTGGAAAAGGGAGAATCAGAGCCTAGTGTTTCTTGAGATTGGGTCCCATTATGTGATCAGCAATACAACAAACAGGGTCCCCCAAATGGTCCAGTCACTGAAGTTCATGGGGCTGCTCCAGCTTTTGTGGTGGTAAGCCTGTTTGGTTTGGATTAGACATAACGGGGTTATTCCCGTTCCCCTTTCTTTCATCTCCCATTTTTGTTTTGTTTTGTTTTTACTTGTTAGCTAGAGTCGGCCAGAAGAACTTAAACGAATACAGGAAGGCACAGAGTTTCTGATCACAAGGGTCAGTGGGCCTCTCTCTGTCCTCTGCTGCCCTCACACGTCAATGTCAGGAGGGCAAGAGGGTGGTGCAGTCAGTGAGTAGACTCAACTCCCAATTAACAAGAATTTTTGACAAATGGATACCACTGATTCTTATAACATAGGTTTTCACTAATATATTAAGTATTTTCACGTGCACACACACAAAACTTTCAAATCACAATCAATGGGCACTTGGTTAGCAACTGATAAAACACTTACAGAATAGTTGGAACAGTCCCTTCAATTTTCCTGTCACTTCCTCTGTCTCAGTGGCCCCATATAAATGTTTCTAATTTGAAGAATAAGTGCCTTACATAAATTTAATTATCATCATTAGCTTATCAATCACTGTAATAGGTACACACCTTCGTTCCCTTAATTCTTACTTATGCTTGCCCATAAAGAAACATAAATAAATAAAGAAGACTCAAGTTACACATTTGTTGCTCACTGACCTCAAAGAAAAGCTCAAGCTAAATGGAGTTTTAGAATATCTTCATCTTGGATATGGCTGGGCTTCTCAGCAACTTCATTTGAGGAAAACGTAATCACAGCACACACCCTTTACGGACACCCTTGATGACAGCATCTTCCTCAACACACATTAAAAAAAAAAAAAAAAAGGTCTATCCTATCTGCTGTGTTGAGCAAGGGTGGCTAGGGCTGGAGCCAGAGAAGTAAGGACTAGTGATCTCTTTCCTTTTGTTCCAGTCCCCAGACAGGGGCCCTGGCGTGGCAGCATCACCTGAGAATTTGTTAGAGCTGCGAATTCTCAGGCCCCACCCTAGAACGGCCAACTCAGCAGAAACTCAGGAGGTCGACCCAGCACTCTGTGTGTTAACAAGTTTACCAAGCCCCCCAGCTGATTCAGCATGCTCAGGGTTGGGAACCACCGCCCCAGACTCTACCATCAAGCCTGTGCAAGCACCTTTCAAATACATTACCCTTTGGTTCTAAGGAGGCTCAGACAAGAGAATGTATGTGGATGGAAAAACAGTCTACTGAGGAGACCACAAGATGAAAGACAAAACAGAACGTGTATACCTTCTCAGGGGGTAGAAGGCAGTTATGAAGGACAGGGGAAGGAAAAGTTTGTGGTGGGGGGGAGACTTAATCAGAATCATCAGAATTCCAAGGTTCCTTGTTATTCCCATCACAAGGATTCAAGGGAAACCCAGACTCACCAGAATGGCTGGGATGCTGCAGGGATTTCAGGATGGTGAAGTTCATGCCCGCCTTCTTGCTTCAAGGTTAGGATGCACAGCCTCATCACAGGCCCTGTGATGACTTGCTTCCATTACTCTGAATATGAAAATGTAGAGGAGACCATTTCCAGTGTATGAGTTTGCTAGTGCTGCCATCACAAAAACCAAAGACTGGATGACTTCAACAGCAAAACTGGCTTTTCCCCCGTTCTGGAGGCTGGAAGTCCAAGGTTAAGGTGTCCAGGGGCTTGGTTTCTTTGGAGGCTTCTCTGGCTTTAGATGCCATGTTCTCCCTGAGCTTCCACATGGTCTTCCACCTGTGTCTGTGTCCAAATTTCCTCTTCTTCTAAGGACACTCGTCAGGTTGCATGAGGGCTCACCCTACTGGTCTGGTTTTAACTTAACCATCTCTTTAGAAGACCAATCTCCAAACACAGTCATATTTTGAGGTCCGAGGGGCTAGGGCTTCAACTAATGAATTCAGGAGAATACCTTTCAGCCCATAACACTCAGGAATAAGTGCCTTCCATGACACCTGCTCTTAACTTTGTCACTCCGGACACTGAAATGTTCCCTGTCCTGTCACGCATTTATAACAATACCTGAAGGAGCTCTTTAACTCAGGGCTTTAGAAAGACGATTAAAAGATTGCAGATGATTGATCTCATGTAATTCAGTGGGAAACAGATTTTCCAGTTTACGTAAGTCTAGTTATACTTACATATATACATTTGAAATTCTGTGCAGTAAAGCTCCAGTACAAGCACAACCTAATAAAAACAGGTGAATCTCTACACTGTTGGACTAAGTACATTTTTTTTCTCTCTGGATTCTTTTCATCATCATTCAGAAATAGCATCCAGCTCTTGTCTGTTTTCTGTGCCCTTCATTTGAGCCTCCACTACACAATGCAAAAGCACCTTGCCTTACGCCTCTCATTGCTCCAAGAACAGAATGTAAACCCCCATACCTGCTTACTGCCGGGAAGTTTTGTTTCACCAGGAAACTGCTTCTTCCAGGGGATAGGATGCAAAAGGCCTACTGTCAGTCACTTATCACCCAGGAAGCTGTCTGGGTGTCAGTCTAAATGCTTTCTCTATCTTATGCCTTCGTTGGCAGGGTGACTCTCCTGGCCTTGGGAACCCCTTGAAAACAGAGCCAGAAACAGGGATTTGCATACAGATTCTTCATGGCCTTTGGAGACCGTTGCCTTCTGGTGAAATGGCCTCAAGTGGCCAAAGGTTAGACTCTCTCCCCATTCGAAAAGCAAGGAGTTCAACACTGAAGCCCATGCCTTGCTTAAAGTTTAGGGCTCCATGTCTCCCGGGACATCTTCAAATGTTAAATTATTTTCAATAAACATATCCTCCTTGGAACTAGATTCTCAGATTCTCCAAGTACTATAAGAGGTATGTGACTTTTGAAGAGCCAGGCTTCACCTCTTTCCCACTGCACATATATATCAAAGAGCAAGCGTGACCCTGATTTTCAGAGTTTACCGTTGGGGTGAACAATGTGTAGGAACATTCCACCACCTGTGTGAAGCTAAAGAACACCTGTTTGGGGAGTTCAGTACTCGAGGGTGCTCCTGTCCCATAGAGCTTAAGAACCTAAAGCAATACATGATTGAAAATGAACTTTTAAATCATATACGCCAGAACCTTTGAAAGCCAAGGTCAATACTAGCCCGGTCCTGAAGAACAACAGAAGTAATCAAATACTGCACTGCCAGGGTTGCAAACCTAGATTAGGAGATAATCCTAGGTCAAAGGAGGCAGGGTGATGAACCAACGGAAGGAGCTGAGGAGGGGTGAAAAGAGAAAAGAAAAAAGACTTTGCAGCTTGCAAAAGGAAGCTCCTATTTGCTGTAGCTCTTTCTATAGCTGCTACATTTCTGCTCTGTTGTGATTATTTATAGACCATCACAAGAGTCTCTCTTTTTCATGTGTAGGTTCCAATTAAAAGTTGGGAGAAGTTCATCAGACCTGGGAAGGTAGCACTGTGATCATGCTCGTGTGGCAGATAACTCAGGCAGCCTGGCCCCCGCTCCCCAGCTCGGCTTCTCCTTCAGTAAATCCACGTTGGAGCCCTTTATTAAAGACAGAAGCAGGGGACGGGCTTGGCTGTGGGACAAAGCAGAGTCTTGGTCCTGGTTTTCACTCCTGGCCTCTCCATGGGTTCAATTCCGTAAGTAGAAAGTTCCACCTCAATTTTTTTTGTTTTGTTTTGTTTCTCCTTGATGGAGCAAACATATTTTTTTTCCTGTGGAATATGAATTTCCTCTCAGTCTCTCACAGTTCAATGATTCCTGGCAACATCAAAGAACTGAGACAACAAAATAGAATGCTTTCTGAACATAAAGATGCCGAAGGACCCAGTATCTTTAAGACCTCTCTCATGAAATAATGGTGTCAGCAACACCTCTCAGCCAAGATTATCATCATCACAAACAGCCCCGAGGAGCTGGAAAAACACTGGATTGTTATAGCACAGGCATATATGCCATTTTTAAGCCAGAAATGCATCTGGCCTTTGGGGATATTACGATTTCCTGTTATTTTGTAATGGTTACCGAACCTCAGGTATTTGGGGGAAAGGAACAATGAAGTATAAGTAAAACCTGGAAATTAAAAGTCATTTGGGGGGCGCCTGAGTGGCTCCATCAATTAGCTGTCTGACTCTTGATTTCGGTTCAGGTCATGGTCTTGGGGTTGTGGGATCAAACCCCATATAGGGCTTTCTGCTCAGTGGGGAGTCTGCTTCTTCCTCTTCCTCTGCCCCTCCCCCGGCTTGCGCGCTCTCTCTCTCTGTCCCTCTCTCTCTCAAATAAATAAATAAATCTTTAAAAAAAATGGTTTGGGAAGAAATGTATGTTGAATAATAAAGGGCAGCCATAAGGAATGCTTCTCCACAAATACGACTCCAAACAGGGCAATTTAGGAACATCCCAGGTGGTAGATCGTTATGTGAGAACAAAATCTAAGTAATTGAAATCCCAACAAAGTGTAACATGCCTTTTGCATTGCCGTCCATATGCCTCACCTCTCTTCCCTTCCCTTCTGAAGTGGCCACCATTAGCCCGCCCTGGCCCCATAAAGCCTGAGGCAGGTGAGGGAATGAGAAAAGCTGATTGCTTCCTAATGCTTTGGGGCGTCCGCGTAGATGGTGCACCTGATACTGCTCAGGAGAGGGGTCACCGAGCCCAGCCACAACCTGGCATGTGAACTTGCTGTTCTGGCCACATGAGTTAGTCCAGATGCAGGTATTCAATTCTACAAGTGGATGTGAGTCTACCTTACTCTAAAATCGTAGGTGCTGATACCAAGAACCGGAGACTTTTTTTTTTTTTTTTAATCAACACTTGCAGTAGATCAGTGGTTCTCTGTTAGGGGTGATTTGGCCCCCCTCGGAGGACATTTGGCTGTGTCTGGGGATATTTTTGGTTGTGACAGCTGCCATGTGTGGGTGAGCTACTGGCCTCTCTAGTGGGTAGAGGCCAGCGATGTTGCCAAACATCCTCTAATGCACAGGCCATCCCTCCCCAACTCCACTCCACTCAACAAAGAGTTAATTGGCTCAAAATGTCAATCAGGGCCCACGAGAAGAAATGCTGTGATACGTTAAATACAGCCACAGAGGTTTTGCCACTTCTTCCATCAAGAGATGGAGTCCCTTTCCCCACCTGCGGCTTGCCTGCACTAATTGAATGCAGGGGAAATGATGTTCCAACTCCGGAGCCGAAGGGTCAAGAGGTTTTAGTCTGTGTTCCCTGAGCTCATCAAGCCTGAAAGAAGAGTAAGACGAAGATAAGTCAACAGAAAGACCCAGCTGTTCAGCTACACCCACAAGGCCAACCTACAAACACCCCAGCTACTCCACAGCGTGGTGAGAAACCACAGTGTTTTAAGTCACTCAGGTTTGGGCTGTTACGCTAGGCAGCAACAGGTCACCGAAATGACCTGAATGAGAGAGGATTCTGGTGTGGAGAGAGCTGACTTTCCCCAGCATTCCCCAAAGCCATGGTCCATCACATCTTTCTAACAGGCCAGTCGGAAGTGGTCGCCTCCAGCTATTGATCGTTTGCTTCTATCCACACAACCAGACCAATGAAAGTCTGTGGGGATTTCTGGGAAAACCTCCCTTTACTGGTGAAAGCGTTCTGACTACCACTGGGCCCTGCTTTCCCTTCTTAGTCTTCACTGGAAGTCAGTAGCAATTGAAATATGTTGAGGGGAAGAGAAGAGGATAGGGAAACAAACAATGCAGAAATGAGAATCCCAGTTAAACCATTATGCTGTCACATGCTTCTTGCATTCCACATGTGGTCCTCTGGAAAACCCCAGAAGAGATTGTGGTTCTATTCACAAGCAGTGGGAGAACGAGGGGCTGGCTTTCCTTAGGAGGATTATCCTCTGCGGTCACTCACATCCAGGTAACCAGGAAACCTGAGCAAATACCATGAACTGGCTGGAATGCAGCATGACCATGATTGTGAATCAAAGACTGGTCTGCTGTACTTTGTTAGGCAGAGGATTACAGCTCACGGAGCTGATGAAGCTCCCCTCTGTTCTCAACCTTCCTTCTCCCCCATTGTCTGCTTCCTGAGCAGCCGAGTTCTCTGAGCCAGCCAGCTGGCCCCACACTGTGTAGCACAAGAAATCAGATTGCAGGGTTCCCTCCCCCTCAACCTCTGGATACTGTTCTCTGCGACATAGAAAAAGGGTTGGTTGACAGGGTCCTGCCAAGGCATCTGTAGGTAAGGTTCTCCATTGTGAAAACAGCATCTTCCAGGGCTTGGGACAGGTGAGGAAGAAGGAAGCCTTTGTGTTTGGAAGACTTCATCGTGGGGAGCATCTGAAGGGAGCAGGATTGACTGTGGTCTGGTGGGAGTGGGGGAGGGGGACATCAGCCCCCTCAGCTCCACCCCTGCCTGTGCTCCTTTTTCAGCCTATGTGTTTCCAGAGTAGGTGAGGCAGGGGTGGGAAAGGAGGGAAGGAGGCCCACTGATGTGGAGGGGGCAGGGCAGATGAGGGCCCACTGTGGCAGGGGGACCAGGTCTTTGAGGGAATGAGAACTACAAGCGTTTCTCCTCCCAATCCTGCATGGCACCTGGGATCAGGTCGCCTTCAGTTTCCTTATGCATCAGGGATTTGCCAGCCTGGCTGCTCATTAGAATCATCTGGGAATTTTTTTTTTTTTTTTCCAAATAGCTGATGTCTGGACTCACCCCCAGAGAGTCTGATTAAAAAATGTTTGGGATGGGATCCTGGCATTAGTAGCTCCTAATGTGCAAGTATCTGTTTGTATTTTGGAAGGAAACTAGTACTTCATTGTCTTCTGGGGTTGAGGCTCTTGCCTTCTTCAGCCCACGTGGGTTCCAGCCTTCGCATTAGCGCCAGAAGAAACTCGTAAGCACTGGCGCCCTCTGGTGGCGACCAGGACACTCTACAGTTCTAAGGAAAACAAATTTTATCAAGATGGTCCTACCCATTGAAAAATTAGAAAACACAAATACACAGAAGGAAAAAAATACACAAATAACCTGCACTAATCCATGTTAACAACTTGCGTATATATTCATAGAATTTCTTTGAAAATTTTGTTCTTCACAAAAATAGAACTAGGCTGTGTATGTTGTCTTGTTAACCTTTTACTAGTATATGATGAATGCATTTTGATGCAAATAAATTCTATATTAATATGCAATTTATTTGATTCTAATTTCACAGGCAGTAGTAGGGAAAAGATTTAACATTTATGGAGTACTTACTGTATGCCAGGAACTAAGTACTTGAAATGGATAATCTCATTTTATATTCACGATGCCCCTATGAAGAGGGTACTCTATCTATTCCCATTTTATAGATGATGCTATTAATGTTATAGAGGTTTGACAATTTCTCTAAGTGGTGGAACCCAGAATCAGACATAAACATTTTACTTTATAGTGGCAGGTATTAGATATTAAATCTTTCTGTCCCTTCCTCTTGTCGTATTTGTGGTTTCCTTTGGGGGTCACAAATTATACTGTGTAACACACACACACACGCAGTGATAGATTGTTTCCTTGCCCCTTATACTAAATCCCTGGATGAATCCATGGATCAAAAGGTAAGTATTTTAATGGTTTTACAACTCTTATAAAACTTTTCTCCAAAAATACAGTACTACACTTTCAGCAGAAGGCTAAAGGAAATGTGCGCTTGTGTATTCTTGTGTTAAAAAACTTTCTCAGCTTTAATTTCTAATATAGCGTGATTACACATGCATGCACACACACATGTGCGCACACACACACACACTTACACACAAGCTTTTTAGGGTCTCAGTAATTTTAAGAAAAGTTTCCTGAGACCAAAAATTTAGAGATCCTCTGGGTTAGGAAAAGCAACCTGGGGAAATTTCTATTGGGGGGACACTGCCTCCACCCTCATCCCCTCTACCCCGCTCCTCTTGGTCTAGGACTCTCCCTTGGCTGCAGGACCCATTCTCTCCGTTTCAATATTTTTCATTTTTATGTCCATCCCTCACTCCTTCTGTCAAACCCAGAGATTCTGTCAGCAGTTGGTCTAATTCTCCCCATGCCACCATAGGTATGGAAGGCATGCAGCCCAGCATTTCCGGAAAAAAAAAAAAAAAATCCTGTTCCAAGTAGTCCCCTCTGTTACTCCCTCTCCCCTCTCGGCCAGCAATGCTGTGATGGGCCAGCCTGCGTCTTAGGAGGGGAAACATAGTCCTGTGGGAGGAGGATTGGGTTTGAATCACTGTTTGTATCCTTTGGATAAATACTTAGTAGTGCAATTCCTGGATGGTAGGGTAGCTCTATTTTTAACTTTCTGAGGGACCCCCATGCTTTTCCAGAGTGGCTGCACCAGCTTGCATTCCCACCAACGGTGTAGGAGGGTTTCCCTCTCTCTGCATCCTCGCCAACATTTGTCGTTTCCTGACTTGTTAATCTTAGCCGTTCTGACTGGTGTGAGGTGGTATCTCATTGAGGTTTTGATTTGTATGTCCCTGATGCTGAGTGGTGTTGAGCATTTTTTGTGTGTGTGCTGGCCATGTGTGTATGCATAGTCCATCTTGTGACTACAGTACACCAAAATGTATCTATCTCTTGTGTTGATGGACACTCGCATTACCTCTAATATTCATTTGTGCATAATTCATACATGCATTCATTCTAGGCTGGTATTATCAGTGTTCCTACAAGTGTGTCTCACAGTGAGCATGTGCAGGATTTTTAGGAGGATCACTGCCCCATATGCGTGCATATATTGCTTTCCCAGGCAATGCCAAACTGTTTCCCAAATGTTTATACAAATGTACATTCCTGTTACAATTGATGAAAGTTCCCTTCTGCTACAAATCCTCAAAGTACTTGATATTTGGATTGTAATTTTTTTGGCAGTCTGAAGGATGAGAGATAAAATATTGAGATATTAATTCCAAGTTTCCTGATTAATAATAAGGTTGAATATCTTGTCATTTGTTAATGATCTTTTGTGTTTTCTTTTCTGTGAAATGCTGGTTCATTGTCTGTAGCCCATCTATTTAGGCAGGAGTTAAACATTCTGGATAATCATTTCTTTGTCTAGTGTGTGTGTGGCAAAATTATTTTTACAGTGTGGTATTTTCATTCCTTTTTGGTGTCCTTTTATAATAAATATAAGTTCCTAATTTTAATAGACTCAAATTTGTCAATCTTTTCTGTATAGTGTGCATCTTGTATAAGAAATCATTTCCTACCCAAAGCCACAAAAATGTTTTCCCATAGCATCTTCTCAACAGTATATAGTCTTAACTTGTACATTTCGTCTTTAATGCACATGTGGAAATTATTTTGTGTTTGGGAAAGCAGGGATCCCAGTTCATCTTTTGTCAGTGTGGATGGCCAGTTGTCCTAACACTACTTATCGAATTGCCCATCCTTTCTCCACTCATCTGAAAAAGCTTTCTATTTAGTAGGTGGGCTTTAACATATTTCAATAAAGTTTTACCATTTTTCCTACACACTGCTTACACATCTTATTAGATGTAATGCAAAATATTTTAATTTTAGTCTTATAAACAGCATTTTAAGAAATTTCATTTTCTAAATTGAAATTTCATTTCAATTGTTGCTTGTATATAAAATGTGATTTATGTTCATATATTGACTTTGTATCCAGCAACCTTCCTAAACCTACGAATTTCAACCTTTTCTGTAGGTACTTTCAGATTTTTTTTGAGAGTGCTCTCATCTGTCAATAATGAGTTCATATTTTTCTTTCTTAAAATATACATTTTCTTTTCCTACTTGCCTCATTGTATTCACTGGACTGTTCTGTAGAAAGTGTAGTAAACAATTGAAGGCATCTTTGTTTTGTTATTAATTATAAAGAATATTTTCATTATGTCATTATTAAGAATGATGTTTCCTATAAGTTTTTTTTTTTTCTATAGGTTTTTTAAAAAATGTCCTTTATCAGGTGATGAAACATTTGCAGAACTTTTCCTCATGGAAAGGGAGTTTTATTGGCTGCTTTTTCCCTACCATTTGAGGTGGTGAGAGGATTCTCTCCCTTTAAACTGCTAATGCCATGATTTCAATGAATTGTTTTCCTAATGTTAAAGCAACCTTGTATTCCTGTGATAAATCCATGCAGGCATGAGACAATATTTATTTTATTCACTGCTTGATTCAGTTTGCTAAAATTTTGTTTAGGATTTATAAACCTTTTTTCCCTACCTTTCTTGTCATTAGGTTTCGGTATCAAGATTATACTAGCCTTTATTTTCTGGAAGAGTTTATGTAAGTTTCCAGTGAATTGTTCCTTGAACTTACCCGTAATGTCAGATGGGCCCGGAAGTTTCTTTGTCTCAAGATTTCTGTCTACTGATTCAATTTCATTAGTGATTATAAGAATATTCAGATTTTCTATTTCTTCTAGAGTCAGTGTGGTTAAATTTGTATTTTAAAAACTAATCCATTGCAATATTACTCAACCATAAAAAAGAATGAAATCTCACCATTTGCAATGAGGTGGAGCTAGAGAGTATCATGCTAAGTGAAGTCAGCCAGAGAAAGATAAATACCATAAGAACTCGCTCATATGTGGAACTTAAGAAACAAAACAAATGATCATAGGGGAAAAAGAGAGAGGCAAACCAAGAAACAGACTCTTTTTTTTTTTTTAAGAGTTTATTTATTTATTAGACAGAGAGAGACACAGCCAGCGAGGGAACACAGTGGGAGAGGGAGAAGCAGGCTTCCCACGGAGCAGGGAGCCCGACTCAGGGCTCCATCCCAGCACCTGGGATCCTGACCTGAGCCAAAGGCAGACACTTAACGACTGAGCCACCCAGGAACCCTGAAACAGACTCTTAACTATAGAGAACAAACTGATGGTCACCAGAGGGGAGGTGGGTGGGGGATGGGTTAAATCATTAATGGGGATTAAGGAGGGCACTTGTGATGAGCACCGGGTGATACATATGGAAGTGTTGAATCACTATATTGTACACCTGAAACTAATGTAACACTGTATGTTAGCTAACTGGAATTTAAATAAAAACTTAAAAAGAAAAAAAGAAAATCTGTCGCATCTAAATTTTCATATTAATGGGCTTCCAACTGGACATAGTACATTCTCACCTGTTAAATCCTAAAGCACCTCCAGTCAAGTTTTTTCCTACTACTATCCCTTCCTTGTCTTTCCTCTCTGTTCTTGATTAATGTTTTCAGAGGTGTGTCTGTTTAATTCACCTCTTTCAAAGAACCGACTCATGACATTAATTTTCTCTTTTATGTCTGTCTTCTAATTCATTAGTGGTGCCTTTTATCTCTATGATTACCTTCCTTTATTCTACTTCCTTTGGGATTTATTTGCTGGCTCTTTTTTGTTTGTTTGTTATTTCCTATGTTGGATGCTTAGTGCCTTACTTTGACCCTTTTTCTTTTAAATGGAAGCATTAAAGGTCACAATTTTCCCTATAAGTACCATTAGCATTTCACAATTTTTAACACAATATTTTTGCTTCTCCTTTGACTCATGAGTTGTTTAGAAGTTTGAAAGACTTGCCAACACTGAATTCTTTTAGTTTCGTTTTTATTCTTAGTTGCCCTTTGGTTCCAGGATGTGGTTTCTGTGACAGCTTTCCTCTCTTTCAGTTGAGACTACCTTTCTGGCCTCAAAAATGATCAATTTTTGAGAATGTTCTCATGTGTTTGGAAGAACGTGCATTCTTTAATTGTTGTATGCAACACTGCACACATCGAAACTCGTTAACCGCGCTGTTGAAACCTTCTATATTGTTACTCGGTTTTGTCTGCTTGAACTATGAATTTCTGAGAGGGGTGCGTTAAAATCTCCTATGGGTGTGTTTTCTCCTTGAGGTTCTATTTTTTAAAAAAATTAAACTCTACTCTTACAGTTGTAGAATTTCCTATCTTCCTTCTGAATCACGCTTTTTGTCATTTTGAAGCTAACCTCTACCGCCAGTGATAATTCTTGGTTGAACTCTTTTATCAGATATTAACTAGCCATATCCTCCCAGGTGCCAGGTCTTCCACTCGCCAGAAATAGAAATCCTCCACTTTCCCCAGTTTCTTGGCTTTGTGTGCCTTCTATTTGTCCTGCTTCTTCTGCTACTCTTTTTTCACCTGTTTTGCCTTTTTCTTCTTTTAGAATTATCTTGTTTTTACTTTTTTCTTTTTTCCTTATCCTGATTTGTGATCCATGATTTCCATTCTTTTAGGGCTTACCCTCAAAATGTGACCACATACCACCGTCTTAACCTTCCCCCTGAAGAGCAAGAGGGTCTTCGGAGACCAAATCCAATGATTTCTCTCCAAATTATATGGCATTTTAAAAATCAGTATTTCAGCTCATTGTTTAACTCCATGATTAAGGTATTTTACTTTCCCACAGAAAATATTCAATTAAAATGACTTGTATGCTTACCCATTTTTTACTAACCATGTCTTACTTAATCTCAGACCTTCTTTCTGAGATCATTTTCCTTCCTGAAGTACATCTTTTCAGGAAGCCGTTTGACAAAGTTCTGCTGTTCGTAAACTCTGGTTTTGCATATATGAAAATGTCTTTATCTCACCCTAGTTTTTAAAAGAAAAATTTGTGGAGCACACAGTGCTGCATTGGTGGTCATCTGCTCTCCGCATTTTGATATTCCCCAGTCTTCTTGCTTCTCTTATTTCTGTTAAGATTCCTGCAATTGTTTTTCCCCTCTATCTCCTCTGCTCTGTTCATTTTCTTCTCACTCACTAAGTTTATACTGGGCCTTTTAATTCTGCCTTTCCTATATATTAATATCTTTTTTACCCCAAATTCTTTTCTTATGGCTATATGCTGGATAACTTCGATATCTTGATGTTTATTATTTTCCTTTTAAAAAAAAACCTCAAATACATTAATTCTTTATTTATGTAAAATATGCTGTTTAGATTATTTCAAGAATTACACTTTTCATTTTGTCTGCATGGTATTTTTGATAATCCTTTGTTCCTGTTTTGTTTTTTTTTAATTTCTGTATTTCATTGTAATCGTGCTTTCCTATTCTAAATCTGGTCATTCCAATAATCTGAGGTGTTTGTACAGGAGGTGGAGTGGTCTAGATTGATTATTTTTGCTAACTTACTGGTGGTGATTTGTTTCCTTGGGCGTACGATGGTTAACATTTCACTTACATTTAATTTGATTATCTTTGGCAACATAATCCACGAGAGTTCTGAGTTCTTGGGTTGCTTTCCTCCACAAAGGATATTTCTATGGGGAATTCATCTGCAGTGTATCCATCCCATCCACTGTGGGTCCTAAGCTTAAATTCCAAATCTGCTGCTGGGGGGGGCATTTGCCTCCAGGAAAAACCCAGATTTGGGGGTTTGCCGTCGCTCAAGTCCATTTTCAGCCCACTGTTACGTTTTTCTTGTTTGGGGAATGTGTTTTGTTTGCTTGTTCTGGCTGTCGAGAACTCCCATTGTTTGTTTAGGAGCTCAGCAGCATTTGGAAAAGTGTGCTTGTTATAATCTATTCCGATTCTAGCCACATCAGCTCCCTGATCCTTCCTAATGTCTAGTCCGCCATGTTGTTGGATGTTGGAAGTCTAATAAATATTATTATTATTGATTTGGAAAACACAGCTTTCATACCACGGGGGGATGCGGAATCCAGGCCCCGCGTGTTGAGACGTTCCATGAACAGTATTCAAAGAAACTGGCAGATATAACTGATTGTCGCTCTGGCACAGGTTTTTGAATCAGCACTTTTAAAGCTGGAACTGCTGCCATCGCGATTCAAATGACAGAACCGGTACAGAGGGAGCAGCCCACACTTGGAAGTTGTTCAACAGTGTTCTCCTAAGGCTCCAATGCCACTGCATCCTGGGGCAACGGTCTCCGCCAGTTCCTATCAGAAGACACCCTTAGCATCAGGGGGAAAAGGACCTTCTGGTTCTCCGAATTTATTTCCTTCCTCTTTTCTCCCTTCCCCTTTCTCCTCTTGCTAGCTAACGAAATGATATCTCGATCTTAAGCCCAAACTCCAAAGGAGCTGGCACCACTGGGAATTGGAGGGGCTCTTGTCCAGGAATCTTAGACCCTCCAATATGAGAAATTTCCAAGACAGAAAAGAATGTGCCTTTTTACTAGGAATGAGGACAGTGTGTAGTGTTTTCAAGGTGCTAGAAAAAGTAATCCATTTGATGTCCTCATCCTAAGAAGTGCCCTTCTATTTTCCCTCCTCTCAGATATGAATTATTAAAGACTCTTATTGTTCCTAAGTCTTGCAAAAAAGAAAAACGAAAACCGAAAGTAGCAAAAAATGGAGCTTGTGATTTCTGCCAACAGCAAAATCATTTCTTGTACTTTGGTACCAAAACGTCTTTTTCCCCATTTTATTTCCATCTTGCGCTCAAGGTAATTACCCTTCAGAGACACCTACAGGGAGAGGCTATGAGAACGTCTGATAATTTTTAATGCGTTTGCCTCTCTACATTTTCTCTCTGACATTCTACTAAGTGGAGCCAACATGAAACATCAGCAGAGGATGACTTCATTAAATATTGAATACTGTTTTCTGCCCCCGCAAGTGTTTGTCCTATACCAAACCCTCACGTGGTGAAAATGTGCAGGAGGGCAACCCAAATCTTCATGAACCACAAACTGCTCCTTGCAAAAGGCAGCCCGTTGATATGCTGTCGGTTTTTTAGGAGCAGTAAGCCACCTGCTGTGTTTCCAAGTTGAACAATTGTCATGATAGCATTTCTAAATAATTGTTTTAATGGAAATGTCAGAGAATATGTTTGGGGATTAGAAACAGTCTTCAAGATTTGCAACCCCTATTTGTATAATAGTCAGTAATAATTCAAAATGAGAGACAAAGTAGCTATTATAATGCTTCTATTGCATTTTCCCAAAATCTATACCTTTTCTTTTACCTATATAATGGAAAAATAGATTTTTAAAATCTATTTTACATTCACTTTGGAATTTTCTCAATCTATAATTTGAAGCCTTTGAAAAATGTCCCATTTTTCAGGAGCTGTTGATTTTCCCATTAGTGCCATCTGCTGGTCTAGATATTTTGACCAGGTTCTGGTTTGTAAGTTTCAGTACACTAAAGAAAACATAGAATAGATTTCTAAAGTAATGAAAAATCTTTGCTTGAATTTTGTGAAAAATGTTTTCCATATGCATTTGATATGTCCTATTTGAATTCGTAGATCCTTTTTACCTTACCCCAAAGTTACAATTACCATGACTTCAATCATTCATATATATATTTATACGTATGTTATATTTTTTATATGGTATATTATTATAATGTATTAAGGCTGAAAGGTTGGCTTTTCTATTTCCCTTTATAGTTACGAAATTTTGGAAAGTTATTAATGTTTAATTATATAATCTCTAAGAAGCAAATTTTAAGGCTGCAGGGTAAAAAACTGATTAGATAAACATTTTATATATGGTTTAAGTGAACTCTTCCCAGCCTCAGAAAATAACACTTACACTTATTTCAAACACTATTAAACAGGTGGATTTTGACCTGGTGAGTCTAAGGTACTTTCTTCCAAGTATCTAATTATATAGATTATGTAGAAACTTACATCTATATTAATCAGATCCCATTATCAGCAATATTTTTCTTCTGGTTTTCTATAGTCTGTGATTGATGCTTTCCAATATCCCAAATGTTCATTAATTTCATTTATTGCAATGTTTCAAATAGATTTCTACCCACAATTTGTAATCCAGATGGCTTTCCAACAATAGGGCATTTCTCCACCTTTGTATTTGCATCCAGCTCCAAAAGATGCCCAGTGGTTTGCTTGCTGTGTGTTGGCATGCTCATCATCTCAGTGGTTAGCTGAGTATTGGAACACATCCTCCCTTTCCTCCACTCACTGATGAGATATAATTTATGTTGATTCAACTCTTCACAAATTGCCATCTGTCAGCTTTGCTTTCTCAGATCTCCCACCTCCCTCCTTCACTGCATTTGGTTGAACCGGCAGTACTTCTGGAATATTGGCTTGGAGCAAAGTCTCTCCATCAGTAGCAAAGATCTCACTTGAAACTAACATCTCACTCATGAATTGCCTTCTTTTCAAACTCAACTGTGGCAATATTTTCATTTAGCTTTTCATCATCCTCCGCTACACGAAAAACAGAGCGGCAGCACCTCCTGACATCTCTGGCTTCTGGAGCCAGATTGAGGGGCACTTTGGCATCTGTATCTCCCAAATAATCTGTCTTTGTTGGTGTTCTCTTGTCTAGTTTTATGCTTTCAGGAACCAGATATATGGAATATTCACAGCAATCATATCCAGATTCCTGTTTCCTCCTTCTTGTGCCTGAAACACAGATCAGTTTTACTAAAAATTTCTATCCCAAAGAGACTGTCTTTATATTCTCTTTATAGATCTGAACAAATCTTTCTATAGCCATGGAATATAGGAAAAGTTACTTGATGTAATTAGAAAGTAGACAAGCATCATTTAATTAATAAGGATATTAAAGCATGATGAAAATCTCTTTGTAGACAGACTAAAATTAGGCATAATTAAATAACTTAATGGCTTTAGAAGTGCTTTCCCTGAGCCAACATTTCCCAATCTTGGTACCATTGACATCTGAGGCCAAATAATCCTTTTTTGGGAGAGAGCATCCTGTGCATTTTGAGATGTTCAGCGGCATCCCTGTCTTCCATCCACTGGATGCTAGTAGTATTCCTGTCCTCTTTGTTGTGACAAATAGGAGTATCTCCAGAGATTGCCATACATCCCTTGGGGGGCAAAACTACCCCCCTCCCCGCTTATACATATGAACATTAATGAAAGAAAAAACACTAAAATATGAGGTACTCCCAGAAGTCTAGGTGGGGTTTTAGTTAGCTGGCGAATGACCTCACATAGGAGAAATGTCAGAGGAATTCAAACATGACACAAAAACATAGAACTTAAAACCGGAGAGGAATATCAAAATACTCCTTTTAGAAATGGAGAGCTAGAATATAGCTCGTGATCGTGGACTCCAGACATTCTCCCAGCAAAATCTGAGGCCTGAACACAGGATTCATTAGTCAGTGTTCGAACAGAGATGTTGCCAAGTTCATATTTCTGATTTTCTAGGAAACCAGGAACTTGTGGAAGCCTGGCGTAAATCAGTGCTGCTAACTAACTGCTTTCATAACCACTGGTCTGATGGGTAGATTCTGAGTGGTAAGAGGAGGAAAAGAGTCTCCAATGGGCTATGTTGTCATGGTTCTTGGCTGTGAGCCTTCTGCAAATATCCTCATTAAGGGGCTATCTATCCTTCAGCGTTAGACATTTCCTGGGAGCAGAGGCCGTTTGCTCAGTCTCCATCGATCTACAGCACACGATAGCTCTGTTACTGTCTTTAGCCTCATTTCGATTAAGCAGAGAGGTTATAAATCCTTTTTAGTTCCAAGGAAGCTTTTCCATGTAATATACACAAATGTACTCTATTATAACAAGGTTTCCTTACTTCGTGAAGTTGGAGATGCCACAGGCTAAATCATGCCCCTGTGATATGAAAACCCATGCAAAAAAATATTCAAATATATGGTTAGTTCTAAAACCAAAGTATAAGTCCAACCCAAGCCCTTGTGTTACAGAAGTATTACATTTTTTTAAAAAGATTTTATTTATTTATTTGACAGAGAGAGACACAGTGAGAGAGGAGCACAGGCAGGGGGAGGGGAGGGGGGAGAGGCAGGCTTCCCGCCGAGTGGGGAGCCCGATGCGGGGCTCGATCCCAGGACCCTGGGACCATGACCTGAGCCGAAGGCAGACGCTTAACGACTGAGCCACCCAGGCGCCCCCAGAAGTATCACATTTTATACAACTATTTAGACTATATCCTATCTACCACATAAAATAATGTCTGACTCTGAAATTTGGGGCTAATGGACTCACTCAAGCTCATCATAGTGAGTAGAGAAGGTATCTTAGAGCAGTTAAAAATATGGGTGACAAGACCTTGCTAAACCTCAGTTACTACATCTGTAAAATGGGGAATAATAATAGTTCTTATGCCTCCTAGCTTTCTTTTGAGGGTTAAATGAGATACCAAGTATGAAACATGGTTCTGAGTCTGGCACATGGCAAGAACTCACCAACTCTTAGCTGCTGGTACTTTACTATATAATTATATAATACATATAGTCGTGACAGTGGCGACCACATGAGAGTGATACCCTCTTCCACACCACATGTGTTCATAGGGTTTCCCTGAAAGGAAAACTAGGGAAATCCATACCTAAGAAAGCAAGTCAGTTTTCTCAGCAGTAAACCCATGAAATTTTAAATGCTTGGTAAAAAGATTGAGGAACTCTATTTGGGATAAAAGTCGCTGCAGTTTTATAAAGAAATATGATTTAAGAGAAAAGGAATGAAAAGGGACACCTGGGTGGCTCAGTCAGTTAAACATCCGACTCTTGATTTTGGGTCAGGTCATGGTCTCAGGGTCATGAGATCGAACCCTGTGTCTTGGGCTCTGTGCTCAGCGGTGAGTCTGCTTGAGATTCTTTCCGTCTCCCTCTGCCCCTCCCCCTGCTTGCATGTGCGCTGTATCTCAAATAAATAAATAAATCTTAAAAAATAATTAAAAAAAAGAAAAGGAGTGGAAATATATCCTAGCTTAAAAGACCAACAGAACATCCAAAGTCTTCTTAGAATACAAAAAAAAAAAAAAAAAAAAAGGAAAGGGACACTATGTGGCAAGGGTTTCAGTTCCCTTTTACCAATGCCCAGGGGTCAAAGTGCCTGACCGAGCAGGCAGGCCATTTCACATCCCTCTGGCAGATAGACTGGGAGAAGCCACAGAGGACAATCACAGCTCAATTATGGAATTACGAAGATCCACTGCTGCTCTGACTCCTGCTTGCCAAAATACCTTCTGAGAAGACTCTGACTTCCCACACCAACTTCCTAGTGGGAGAATGCACACTGGTGCAAGTGATATAGATGTGGTCCCTGATAATGTTTCTTTTGCATGCTCCCAGGGTTTGGTAAGCATGCGACAATTCGGGAAATATCTTACGAATGAGAAGCACTGGGCATGCAAAGCTAGGGCATGTGCCTTTGAAGACTGCTTCTGCCTCCGAGGACAACTGAATTTAAGCAATCTCATGTCAATGACCTTGATACCTCTTCAGTGCTTAAATACTTTGCTCTTTGCCACTTGGTTTGGGAAGCTCATGTGTTAGTCTAACTTAGTGATAACTATAATCATTCACGACCTCCATGAGAATTTTAGGCTTCTGAGCATGGCTGGTCCTATCTCTTAAACAGGGAGGCCCTCAATAACTAATTATTAAAAATGTATAAATTGGGGCACCTGGATGGCTCAGTCATTAAGCATCTGCCTTCAGCTCAGGTCATGATCTCAGGGTCCTGGGATTGAGCCCCACATCGGGCTCCCTGCTCAGCAGGAAGCCTGCTTCTCCCTCTCCCACTCTCCCTGCTTGTGTTCTCTCTCTCAGTCAAATAAATAAATAAATAAATAATCTTTTAAAAAAATGTATAAATCTACATCCAAATTCAATGTGTTCCAGGAGAATTGTGAGAAAACTATTTTTTATCTTCAGAGGGTGAAAGGCCCCAGAAGTATCTAAAAGGTGTCTGAGAGATATCTCTAAAGCAGAATTTTGCTGCAGTGGAAACCAATGAAAAGAAATTCAAATGTTAAACTTTGATTAATTTAAAAAAGCTTACCACATAAAGGTAGCAGAGAACATCAAAAATATTTTGAACATCTTGATAATAAGAAATGTAATATAAAACTCCTAGCTATTTGTAAATGTAATATGAACTCCTAGCTATTAATCCAGAAGGAAGATTGAAATAGTTCAACAGAGTATATTATCATTAGAAACTTCCATAGAGATTCGAGATTTGGGTTAGCATCCTTTCTTGTCCCATAACTGCAATTACTTTCCAGAAGCTTATGGTTTATTGAGTAGTCTGGCATTCTAGTAAAAGTCTGCTGGGTCTTAACTGGAAAACAAAAACAAAACTTGTGTGTTCACTGGTGGCCTAAAATGGAGCCAAAATTACCTAGTCTATGGGTCGAAGAGCATTTGTCTCGACATCTGCTGAGGCGAAAGTCGCTTCTGGGCTGTGACCTGATGTTTCTCCTGAGGTTGCTTAGTGCCTTCATTTTTTGAAAAGTGCAGAGCCTGAAGAATAAGGTCTACCCAAGAGGATTTCCATCTTGGCTGCACATTAGCCCTTTTCAAAAACACCAGTGTGGGCACCTGGGTGGCTCAGTCGGTTAAGCGTCTGCCTTCGGCTCAGGTCGTGATCCCAGGGTCCTGGAATCGAGCCCCGCGTTGGGCTCCCTGTTCAGCAGGGAGTCTGCTTCTCCCTCTACCCTTCCCTCACCCCTGCTCGTGATCTCTCTCTCACACACTCTCTCTCTCTCAAATGAAATCTAGAAAAAAAAAGAAAAAAAAACCCCACCAATGCTTGTAGACTCCCACATCCAATGCAGAAGAAAGTCATTCTAACAAACAAAAGAAGCTGGATAAATTACAAAATTCAAGTTCCGCATTTAAAAAAAAACCCAACAGAGAACTGAAGGCATGACACTAACTTTCAGAAGTGATGAGCCCTTGTTGGGGGTGCTCTTACACCTGTGGAGAAGCCCCTGTGAATAGGAATGAGGACAGAGCAGCCGCATGAGTCGGCGGGTGCTGCCATAACAAGTCTCCACAGCTGGGGGGCTTGAGTGACATATTTCCTCAGGTCTGGAGGCAAGATGTCTATGATCAATGTCAGCAGGGTCGATTTTTTCCTGAGGCTTCTCTCCTTGACTAGTAGATGGCTATCTCCTCCCTTTGTCTTCACATGGTCTTTCCTCTGTGCACAGACACACGTCCACATATTGTCCTGTTGTTAGGACACCAGTCATTGGATTAAGGCCCATCTTAAAGAACCATTTTACCCTAATTACCTCTTTAAAGACCATATCTCCAAACCTTTTTGAGGTACTGGGAGTTAGGACGTCAACCTGTGAATTTTGTGAGGACACAATTCAGCCCATAACACCAGCCCAACTCTTAATGAACTTACAATGGCCACAAGTGGGCTAGTTGACGTGATCCAATTCAGGGCCCTGGCCACAGAGCAAGACCTTCCCCATGGGCAATGCATTCCCACAGGTCTTCACTGAATGTGTGGGGGGTAGTAGGTCAGTCTCCCGTTGCTAATGCAACACATTACCACAGAGTTATTGGCTTAGAACAACACAAATCTATTATCTTACAGTTCTGTAGTCCAGAAGTCTGACATAGTCTCACTGAGCTAAAACCAAGGTGTTGGTTTTAGAGGCTTTAGGGGGGAGTCCATTCCCTTGCCTTTTCCAGCTTTGAGAGGCTGCCTGAATTTTTTGGCTGGTGGCGCCTTCCTTTATCTTCAAAGCCAGCAGCATTGTATCTCTCTGACCCTACTTCCCTCATCACATCTGCTCAGACTCCGCTCTTCTGCCTCCTTCTTCCATTTTTAACGACCCTTGTGATGGTATGGTGCTTACCCAGGTAATTCAGAATAATCTTGCTTTCTTAAGGTCATCTGGCAACTTTAACCATCTTCAACTTTCATTTGCCCTTTCCATGAAATCTAATGTAGTTGTAGTTTCTGGGGATTAGGGTGTGGACGTCTTGAGGCGCCATTACTCTGCCTACCACCATGGGTAGTATATCAAAGGCTGGGGCAGTACAAGAGATCTGAGAGCTATCTCCCTGAAGGCATGACGTGCCTCCCCTGAATGCAAGTGAAAGCTGCCCAGCAAAGGAGATGGGAGGACAGTGATGCAGAGAGAAACTCCTCCAAGGCATTTGAGGCCCCCACAGACTATAATGCAGTGCTGGGCAGCAGGGCAGGAGTATTCTCCAACTGTGCAGAAAGTGTGTGAGGGGACAGGGCAGGGGGACAAAACCTCCCCATGGATCCAGAGCAGCTAGCAGCTGGGATGGAAAACAGCGAAAAGTTTCCCACAGTCTAGAAAGCTGGTGGCTCAGCAGTCAAGCAAAAGAACTATCCAGGATCTCACCAGTGCTTATATCCCAGGCCCTCCCGAAGAACAAGTCCTGAGCCTGCTTTAAAGCATTTCAGATTTGTGGTAAACTGAGTCCAAGTAAAGCTGCTACTAAGCTCACATCCAGCCCAAGTTCAGATCAGATCAGATCAGCCCCCTCCCCTCACTCTAGCAGCCTGACCCAAGTAGGAACGTGTGTTTTATGGAGTAAATGTTATTACTTCCATCTCTACCATTCTTTATTAAAAAATGTTCAAATAAAAGCCAACAGTGTAAGAAGCACAGAGGGAAAAGAAAATGTGACCTAGGGCAAAAACCGCCAAGAATCAATAGAAGAAGCCCCAGATGGTCCACACATTGGAATGACAAGATGGTGCCTTAAAAATAAGTCTGATGGAGATACCAAAGGATAAAGACACAAAGAACTGCACACGAACAATGAACTCAATTTAGTAAATTTGCTTCTCACAGGGTTAGCGATTCTGCAACTACTTCATATGTGTACTAGGGCTGAATATAAGAAAATACCTTATAGATAAGCGGTTTCTCATTGTTAGAGAAAAATGTTCCAAGTTAGGAAAGGAGGGAGGTGAGAATAAACCCTGAGGACTGGACTGGAATTAGAGACATGGGTATGAGTGTGTGTGTGTGTTTGTGTGTGAGAGAGAGAGAGTTTGTGCATTTGATAGATATGGAAATTCATAGAGAGAGATGTGTATGCCTGGATTAGTACACATACACACATTTCCAAACTCTCTCCACTGACGGACTGGAAGCAACAGCATCATGGTAGCACACTCAGAGCCCAGATCTTGTTTTTTTAATTCTATTCTCCAATAAAAAGAATCAGGGTTCCTTGAAAAACAGATTGATTCTAGGCATGCGGTGGGGAAAATACAAGAACAAACTGGAACATCTTATGGAAAGAAGTGCTCAAAAGAAGATGGGGATATGGCAAAAGGCATAGGCCCCAGCATGACAGAGCTCCTGAAGGCCAAAGCTGCAACAATTTGAGCAATAAAATAGTGATGGTATTAGATTATCACTCATAGAATAAAATAAATATGCATAAGTCCATACTGAGATAATAAAAAATTGGATGAAAAAATGGGGGAGAAGAGACAACTCTTTCTTATGGAATTTTAATTAATAATTGTTGAAGAAATGAAAGAAATAGAAAATTATCTTTTGAACACCACAGTTAGAATTGGTGCAGGCAAGATCCACCAATCGTTAAAATTAGTGGACACAAGTTTGAGGAAAATGGGGATATCTATATAGTCTAAATGTTCTCCCCAGGAAATTTACTAACTACAAAGAGAAAAAGAGTGATTTCACCATGGAGAAATCCAGAAGACACCACCTTTATGAAGTGATCGAGGTTAACATCACCAGTCATCTAAAACCTATCCCCGTTAATACACTGGGAAATGTACATCACCTCTGTAGTGTTTGCTAAAAGTGCATAACCTCAATCTAATCATGAGGAAAATATCTGACAAACCCAAACTGAGGGACAATCTACAAAAACCAGGACTCTTCCAAAGTGTCATGAAAGATAAGGAAATACAGGAATTGTCACAGATGGAGAAGTCTAAGGCAACATGACAAGTAAATACAAGGTGGGGTCCTGGATTGGATCCTGCAACAGAAAAACAACATTCCTGGAAAAATCTGGTGATATCTAAACAAAGTCTGTAGTTTAGGTAACAGTAATATGCCGATGTTAATGTCTTAGTTTTGATAGTTACTGATGGTTATGGAAGCTGCTGAACATCAGGGAAAGCAAGGGGGAGGTTCTCCCTGTATGGATTGTTCAACTTTTCTGTAAATCTAAAAGGAATTCAAAGTAAAGAAAAAACGTGCCAAGGGATCTAGTGGAAAAGGTTGACAACCTGCCTAAAGAGAAGGAGAATTTCCACAAAGACATAGAAACTATTAAAAAACAACAGCAAATGGAAATGTCAGAACTAAAAGATACCAATGACACCTGCGTCTACACAACAGAAACCCTGACTGAATTGTTCTGTGGCAGGGAGCAGGCACTTGGAGGTATGTGTGTGTAATTTCCCAGGCAATTCTTTTTTTTATTTTTTTATTTTTATTTTTATCTTTTTAAAGATTTTATTTATTTATTTGAGAGAGAGAGAGAATGAGAGAGAGCACAGGAGAGGGGGGAGGGTCAGAGGGAGAAGCAGACTCCCCGCCGAGCAGGGAGCCCGATGCGGGACTTGATTCCGGGACTCCAGGATCATGACCTGAGCCGAAGGCAGTCGCCCAACCAACTGAGCCACCCAGGCGCCCTTTCCCAGGCAATTCTAATCATAGCCAAGGTTGGGAATTACTGGGCGAGCCTAACTGAATTAACATTAAAATATAAAGAAGCTATATACAGATTTTCCTTGACTCACTTATGTCTTAATATTGTAAGTAGAAAATGCATTTAATTTACCTAGCCTAGAGAATATCATAGCTTAGCCTGGCTTACCTTAAATGTGCTCAAAATACTTATATTAACTTACAGTTCAGCAAAATTATCTAACACAAAGCCTGTTTTTTTTTTTTTAAGATTTTATTTATTTATTCATGACAGACAGAGAGAGAGAGAGAGGCAGAGGGAGAAGCAGGCTCCCAAGGAGCAGGGAGCCCGATGTGGGACTCGATCCCAGGACCCTGAGATCATGACCTGAGCCGAAGGCAGACGCTTAACCATCTGAGCCACCCAGGTGCCCAAGCCTGTTTTATAATAAAGTGTTGTGCATCTCGTGTAATTGGTTGAATACTGCACTGGAAGTAAAAACCAGAATAGCTTGTATGGGTACAGAATGGTCATCAGTACCATGTACAGATAACCCAGTGTATGGGTTATCCACCCTTGTGATGGCATGGCTGACTGGGGGCTGTGGTTCGCTCCAACTGCCCAGCATCAGGAGAGAGGATCACTGGTCAAAGAAAAGATCAAAATTCTGAATTCGAAGTACAGTTTCTACTGAATGCATCAATTTCACACCATCACAGAGTCAAAGAATCATATGTGGAACCATTATAAGTCAGGGCTGTCCAAACTGTGTGTTGGGAGGTCCCTAGGACAATTCCCATGTTTGAGACTTACTAGAAGGGCTCAAGAGAATCTGCATATAGCTTTCCCATGGCTAAGATGACTTACAGCCAGATGGTAAGAGAAGAGACAGTGGTTGGGAGAAATCCCCATGCAGGCTTCCATGTTTTTTCTCCCTCCCATGAGGGGGACACTTTAGCATGCTTCTTTCTCCAGCACCAAGTGTGTGATGTTTCTTGCCCAGGGAAATTGGAGAATGCATGGTTCTATTAGAAAAGTGCAAGATTTTGAGTGGGAGTTTGTCACATATGCACCCTCTGCTTAATATGATCCAAGAGTCCAGACTCCTAGAGGGAATGGAGGTGTTCTGCATAAAACCACACTGTACCAACAGCTGAGGTCCAGTGAGCCACCTTATTAGTTAAGAAAAGTTTTATATCACTGTAGGACCTGTTTACCGATCACAATTCTAGATGCTGGCCATGGCCGGCCTTACTAGCAGGTTTGTCTGCAGACAGCAGTCAAACCTGCTATGGTAACTCTTCTGCACATACCATAACTAACACCATAGCTCACATTTTCCTGAGCACAAATGAGAGGGGATGCTGTGTTGTTTTAGATACATTGTCTCATATAGTCCTTATGACAATTCCAAGAGCAGGGTATGGCATTCATTTTATAGCTGAGATAATTTGAGGCATAGAGATCTTTAACCCCAAGAGATCACTTACCCCAACCACACACAGCTGGTAAATAGTGATCACCTAAACTCACAGTGTGGTTCTGACATATCCTGTTCTGAATCTTCTTTTTCCCTCTTGAAATTGGAGATAAATAATAGCTCTCCCTCTCTTTACCATAGAGCATATTTGCGGATAAATGATGAGGCCTCCAAAAGTACCTAGAAAGAAATAATATAAATTCCATTTTTTCCGTTATTACCAATGTAGGTAGTTTTAACAAAAACGGGGGTCTCAAGTAGATCAATAAATGTGGCATTTGAAAAATCACCTTCAGGGGTTTCCCAGATCTCTTTTCTACAGTACGATGGTATGTGAAAATATCACTTTCCCAAATTATTGCCAATTAGCTTTTTTTTTTTTTTTTTTTTTAAGGTAAGTAGGCTTTTGCTTTTGAGATATTTCTGACTTCTTCCCCTTTTGGCTCCTCCTTGGACCATGTGAAGTTTTTTTGCTTTTTCTTTTTAAGATTTTATTTATTTATTTGAGAGAGAGAGAGAGAGCATGAGTGGGGGTGGTGATGGGAGGAGCAGAGGAAGAGAGAGCAGCAGACTCCACGCTGAGCAGGGAGCCTGATGATGGATGATGCGGTGCTTGATTCCAAAACCCTGAGATCATGACCTGAGCCAAACGCACCAACTAAGCCACCCAGGCGCCCTGGACCATGTGAAGTTTTGTTGTAAGTGGTTACTGTACACAACTCAAAGCTGCTGATAATTCACCAGCTGTAACAGCCTGTTACAAAACATGGCTGCATAGCCTCTCAGGTAGATCTAGTTCAACACATATTAAGTTCAATTTTATGACCGACACCCCTGTGTATATTTCAGCAACTGGAAACCAAAAGGTGACAGAGAAGTCCCCTTTGCTCTGTTCAGAAACAAATCCTCCCTTGCACTGTGCCCTAGAGAGCACCCATGGTCTTTGATGGGGAGCCCAAGAGCAGGCCGGCCGGCCAGTCCAGCAGGAAGGCTGCCCACGCAGACGTCAAGGAGGAGCGGCTCTGGTCTCCCTCTCTTGGTGGAGCCCTCTCATGGACAAGACAAGGTTGTTGCAAAGTTTATGGCAATTGAAGCAAAGACACTGATTTAAAATTTTAAATAGAAGATAGCCTTAATGACGGTGCCTGGGTGGCTCAGTTGGTTAAGCGACTGCCTTCAGCTCAGGTCGTGATCCTGGAGTCCCAGGATTGAGTCCCACATCGGGCTCCCCTCTCAGTGGGGCGTCTGCTTCTCCCTCTGACCCTCTCCCCTCTCATGTTCTCTCTCACTCTCTCTCAAATAAATAAATAAAATCTAAAAAAAAAAAAAGAAGATAGCCTTAATGAAATAAAGAGTAAGTTTCTGGACAGAGGTGGACAACTTTTTCAATTTTTTAATTTTTTATTTTTTTGACAACTGTTTTAATAAATGGCCTGATAATACATATTTTAGGCTTTTCAGGTCATATGGTGTCTGTTTCAGTGACTTAGCTCTGCCTTGCTGTGTGCAAGGAATCTCAGACAATGTGTAAACAAAAGGGCATGGCCATGTTCCAATAAAACTTTATTTACAAAAACAGGGGACAGGTTGGATCTGGTTTGCAGGCTGCACTTTACCAATGCCTATTCTAGAACATTAGCAGAATTTTGCTATATGTGTTTTTCCCTCTAAGGTACCCAGGAAACATTAACCCCTTTATTCATAATGTAACTTATTATTCCTACCTATAGCCCAAGCAGAGTTTCCATACTCAAATGCTAGAATTTCCAGATGTGACATGCATGAGATTGGTTTATATATTTAACTTTGTTTATGAAGACTACCAGTACTAATCATTCTTAAATACAAAAATGCAGATAGAACCTGTGTGTGTTAATCAATAGCCCATGAGCCATTTTGGTTGGCACACTGCCATATTTTGCTTGGAGAATGGCTGGGATCTGACTGCTTTTGAGAAATGTTTTGAGGTACAGTGACAAAGAACTATACCAGATGCCTGGACATGATAATGCATCTGGAAAAGGGCGAGGCTGTAGAATCAATAGCAGTCAGATGGTCCCACCACACAGATATTCCTGGGAGACCACAATTTACAAATACAAGGAAAATCTACATAAGCCTTTAGGTTCACAGTAGCTTTTTTTTTTTCCCCTAAATGCAATCTGAACTTCAAAATATAGCTATGCTTATTCAGTGATTGATTTGCACAAAATAACTCTATGAATGCCATATCACACTGTTTGAATTTTAATGATACGTGTCTTGATTCTCCCTCTGCATTGAAAGGACGGCCACTTGGTATGAAACAGTAGTTACAACCAGTAGGTGGCATCTATCAGCTAGAGCAGTATTTTAGACCTATTTTTAACATCAGACTTGCTGATTTATGAGGGCTCACCCTCTGACGTTATTTATAATAGATCATTTTAATTTTGAGCCCTACTCATCATAACTGAATTTTTAAAATTCCCATCCAATAAATTCATTTAAAGGACAAAAAAAAGACCAAAAAGTTCCCTCAATTTGAATCTGATAGTTCTACTGCACTTCCACATAATAAGCAGACTAAATGTTCTGAATTTTTAAAATGGATATAATTTAAAGACATTAAACACTGAACACAGGCATTTGAAATACAGTTAGTTCTTTATGATTGAATAAAGCCGACTTGCTAATTGCTGGACCAGGACCAAAAGATATAATACCAAACATCCTCCAACTTGGATAAATTCCATGGGAGTCAAGTGAGTTTAAAAGTCTCACAAATAATTAAATTTGGATAGATCAGAAGGAGTAGGATAGATCAGAAGGAGAAAACCAATAGATTGAATTCTGTTCCTTAGAGCTCAATTTGCTTTTTAGCTGACTGTATTTAGCTATCTGCAATTGCAACAAACTGAAGTCATTAAAAACCCATCCATTTTCTTATGCAACCTTGACAGAATTTTAGTGAATTTTATCAGATAGTGTTTTGTAAAAGGAGGTAGAATTTGCAAGTTTCAACTCTTTCTTTTTCCCTGTGGCATTTATCAATGCCAATATCTTAGATTGTGAATAATTTGAGATATAGAAGAAACAGGATGTGTCTTACTATACATATTCTAAGCTGTGATCCACAAGTTTCGGTATGTGAGTTGGATTGATTTCATAAATAAAATAGCATTCTTGGAAAAGTGAAGGACAGAGGTCTGTGGGGGAGGGGGGAAGAATAATCTAATCAGAGACTTGTTTCCTATTTTAATCATGAGCCATAAAAACAGCCAAATCCCATGTCATGCTGCAGTAAAGGTTACATCAGCACTTCATACAATATTTATGGTGTAAAAGAAGCCTTGCTGTCTGACTCCAGTATGACAGTAATCTTCCTGCTCTGTCCCTCACCCCACCCTCACCGCACACCCTCCCCTCCCCTCAGCTAAATGTGTTCCCTGGTGTCATTCTGATAATGGAGATAACTGACTGGGGAATATTAATGTAACAAGAAATCTAGACCATAAAACAAATACAGAATCATACTGGGTCCTAGGGAAGCACATTTTAAGTGCCTTTTAAGTAGGGGGGCTAACCATCCCCAACTTGCCCTAGACAGAGGGGATTCCTGGATGTTGAACTTCCAAACCTAGACAAGTTGGTGATCCCATTTTTAAGAGGCTATGGCTTGAGGATATGAAGGCTTCATTCAAAAATACGTATCGCACCCTCGGTCATATAAGAAGTCATCGTGGGCAAGACATGGTGTGAGGCTGGTACTTCAAGCTCGAGCCTAAGACAAGACCTGGGCTTTCCTTGCCACAGAGCAGGGAGCTTTCCACGCACCCTGTTTTCTTCCTTCATCTCAATCATCCAGGCTCACAGATTTAGGGAGAGCGGGGCAGGGGTATCAGAGGCTAGTAGTAATTCAAGGAACGCCATAGCTGTTCGGAGCAGCATCTCAGATCATGGCCCCTCCTGGCACGCCTTCCTCGTATTACCCATGCTGTAATTCTCATTGAAAACTCATTTATACTCAGAAGAATAAATCAAAGCAGCTGAAAGGGGGCTCAGTCATAAGGATTCAATCAGCCTAATTATCACTCTTCTCCATGAAGCTGCTCTGCGTAGCTTGAGGACCTTCAGGTGGGACTTGAAGGCTTTGTTGCCTCTGACGTCTCTGCTCATTTCACGAAAAGCTTTCTCGAGGACTTCTGGTAAACAAATGATTTACAGTTCCCGAAATGGGGTGTGGGGCTGGATCATCACCTTTATTGCAAGCATCCAGGCGATGGCAACATGATCGAGTACTAGAATAGCCTGAGGGATTAAAAGGCCCCTCGGTGATTGTACACTGGAAACTCACACCTGCATACGGAGTGCCACATAAAATGACTGTGCACCACGTGGACAAGGCAGAGGCTTTGCCCCACCGCCGGTGGGCCAGGCTGGGTATCCCACGTCTGCATTCCTGCCTTATACCCCCTCGGCTCGCATCCACCATTGCCGGCACTGCTGTTCACCGGAGTCACCTTGCTTCTCAGCAGCTGCTTCTGCGCAGGGCAGCTTGGAGCGCCTCGGTGGTTTTCTTGCGAGGCTGGACTCGGGGGAAGCCAGGCCGCACTGCTGGGTGCAGCGTGTACACCTCTGCGCAGGGGCCCTGCGGCGGGAGCCGACGGATCGGCTGCGCAGGCAGCGGGTGCAGCGGGCCCAGAAATAAATTCCACGGCAAATAAATACAGTGATGGGGGGCACCAGAATGGCCTCTAGTTTCGAAGACAGCAGTTCTATCCAGGAGGCCAGCGTTTCTAAAAAGTAGACAGGACAAAGCCCAAAAAACGTTGTTCTTATGAAAAATGCCTCCTTCCTAACCATTGTGACGTTTCTATGGGCAGCAGGTCAATGGCTTCTTAAAAAGCCTTACGTAACTTAAGAAAACAAATTATCTTGGAAAGGTGATGAGTAGCAACTTTCAGGTAGTTATCCCAGAGTTCAAGAGTAAGGTAGAACAGATGGCTAAATTTTGACTTCAGGTCCAGATGAGGAGGCATTTTAAAATAGCTCAGGGAACTGACTTCCGGAAGACTGGGGACAAAGATATGGGTAATCTAACTGACAATCTTATCAAAGGCCATTAGCATCCCTTCTTTTGCCTTCCTTCCCTGTATCAGGTGGAAGAGCTTACGTCTGGTACGTGCTTCCTCACCACGGTGCCCTAGGGCCTTCGACCGAATTGTCCCCATCACGCGTCTGAATCAACCTGAATGCTAGCCCTTGAAGAGCAAGAGTACTGTTTGCAAATAGCCAAATATTAAAACAAATCATTTTTAATGAATAGAGGACTTACATGGATTTAGCAACCGGCAAAGAAAAGATGTGTAGCCTAGTAATTTTCAAACCAACCTTACCCGCCTGTTATTTATTTTTTTAATAAGAGAGGAGGCTAGAAACTAAAAGAACAGTAGAACAGATCAACGAAACTAGGAGCTGGTTCTTTGAAAGAATTAACAAGATTGATAAACCCCTGGCCAGACTTATCAACAAGAGAAGAGAAATGACCCAAATCAACAAAATCATGAATGAAAGAGGAGAGATCACAACCAACACCAAAGAAATACAAACAATTATAAGAACATATTATGAGCAATTCTATGCCAGCAAATTAGATAACCTGGAAAACATGGAGGCATTCCTAGAGATGTATCAACTACTAAAACTGAAACAGGATGAAATAGAAAACCTGAACAGACCTATAACCACTAAGGAAATTGAAGCAGTCATCAAAAATCTCCCAACAAACAAAAGCCCAGGGCCAGATGGCTTCCCAGGGGAATTCTACCAAACATTTCAAGAAGAATTAATACCCATTCTTCTGAAACTGTTCCAAAAAATAGAAATGGAAGGAAAACTTCCAAACTCATTTTATGAGGCCAGCATTACCTTGATCCCAAAACCAAAGACCCCATCAAAAAGGAGAATTACAGACCAATATCCCTGATGAACATGGATGCAAAAATTCTCACCAAAATACTAGCCAATAGGATCCAACAGTACATTAAAAGGATTATTCACCATGACCAAGTGGGATTTATCCCTGGGCTGCAAGGTTGGTTCAACATCCGCAAATCAATCAATGTGATACAATACATTAACAAAAGAAAGAACAAGAATCATATGATCCTCTCCATAGATGCAGAAAAAGCTTTTGACAAAGTACAGCATCCTTTTTTGATCAAAACTCTTCAGAGTATAGGGATCGAGGGTACATACCTCAATATCATAAAAGCCATCTATGAAAAACCTACAGCAAATATCATTCTCAATGGGGAAAAACTGAGAGCTTTCCCCCTAAGGTCAGGAACGCGGCAGGGATGTCCACTATCACCACTGCTATTCAACATAGTATTGGAAGTCCTAGCCACAGCAATCAGACAACAAAAAGAAATCAAGGCATCCAAATTGGCAAAGAAGAAGTCAAACTCTCACTCTTTGCAGATGATATGATACTTTATGTGGAAAACCCCAAAGACTCCACCCCAAAACTGCTAGAACTCATACAGGAATTCAGTAAAGTGGCAGGATATAAAATCAATGCACAGAAGTCAGTGGCATTCCTATACACCAACAACAAGACAGAAGAAAGAGAAATTAAGGAATTGATCCCATTTACAATTGCACCCAAAACCATAAGATACCTAGGCATAAATCTAACCAAAGAGGCAAAGACTCTGTACTCAGAAAACTATAAAATACTCATGAAAGAAATAGAGGAAGACACAAAGAAATGGAAAAACGTTCCATGCTCATGGATTGGAAGAACAAATATTGTGAAGATGTCCATGCTACCTAGAGCAATCTACACATTCAATGCAATCCCCATCAAAATACCATCCACTTTTTTCAAAGAAATGGAACAAATAATCCTAAAATTTGTATGGAACCAGAAAAGATCCCGCATAGCCAGAGGAATGTTGACAAAGAAAAGCAAAGCTGGCGGCATCACAATTCCGGACTTCCAGCTCTATTACAAAGCTGTCATCATCAAGACAGCATGGTACTGGCACAAAAACAGACACATAGATCAATGGAACAGAATAGAGAGCCCAGAAATGGACCCTCAACTCTATGGTCAACTCATCTTTGACAAAGCAGGAAAGGATGTCCAATGGAACAAAGACAGTCTCTTCAACAAATGGTGTTGGGAAAATTGGATAGCCACATGCAGAAGAATGAAACTGGACCATTTCCTTACACCACACACAAAAATAGACTCCAAATGGTTGAAAGACCTCAATGTGAGACAGGAGTCCATCAAAATCCTAGAGGAGAACACAGGCAGCAACCTCTTTGACCTCAGCCAAAGCAACTTCTTCCTAGAAACATCCCCAAAGGCAAGGGAAGCAAGGGCAAAAATGAACTATTGGGACTTCATCAAGATAAAAAGCTTTTGCAAAGCAAAGGAAACAGTCAACAAAACCAAAAGACAACCGACAGAATGGGAGAAGATATTTGCAAATGACCTATCAGATAAAGGGCTAGTATCCAAAATCTATAAAGAACTCATCAAACTCAACACCCAAAGAACAAAGAATCCAATCAAGAAATGGGCAGAAGACATGAACAGACATTTTTCCAAAGAAGACATCCAAATGGCCAACAGACACATGAAAAAGTGCTCAATATCGCTCGGCATCAGGGAAATCCAAATCAAAACCTCAATGAGATACCACCTCACACCAGTGAGAATGGCTAAAATTAACAAGTCAGGAAATGACAGATGCTGGTGGGGATGCGGAGAAAGGGGAACCCTCCTACACTGTTGGTGGGAATGCAAGCTGGTGCAGCCACTCTGGAAAACTGTATGGAGGTTCCTCAAAAAGTTGAAAATAGAGCTACCATATGATCCAGCAATTGCACTACTGGGTATTTACCCCAAAGATACAAAAGTAGGGATCCGAAGGGGTACGTGCACCCCGATGTTTATAGCAGCAATGTCCACAATAGCCAAACTGTGGAAAGAGCCAAGATGTCCATCGACAGATGAATGGATAAAGAAGAAGTGGTATATATATACAATGGAATATTATGCAGCCATCAAAAGGCTTGAGATCTTGCCATTTGCAATGACATGGATGGAACTGGAGAGTATTATGTTGAGTGAAATAAGTCAAACAGAGAAAGACATGTATCATATGATCTCACTGATATGAGGAATTCTTAATTGTAGGAAACAAACTGAGGGTTGCTGGAGTGGGGGGTGGGGTGGGAGGGATAGGGTGAGTGGGTGATAGACACTGGGGAGGGTATGTGCTCTGGTAAGCGCTGTGAATCGTGCAAGACTGTTGAATCTCAGATCTGTACCTCTGAAATAATGCAATATATGTTAAGAAAAAAAAAGAAGAAGGTAGCGGGAGGGGAAGAATGAAGCGGGGGAAATCGGAGGGGTAGACGAACCATGAGAGACGATGGACTCTGAAAAACAAACAGGGTTCTAGAGGGGAGGGGGGTGGGAGGATGGGTTAGCCTGGTGGTGGGTATTGAGGAGGGCACATTCTGCATGGAGCACTGGGTGTTATGCACAAACAATGAATCATGGAACACTTCATCTAAAACTAATGATGTAATGTATGGGGATTAACATAAGAATATAAAAAAAATCTTAAAAAAAAAAAAAAGAGAGGAGGCATTGCCAGTCACCTTTTCTAGAGGTAAAATAATTTTATAAAAAAGCTGTGGTGGAATGATTAAGAATTTAGTCTTTGAAGCCAGACAATCAAGGTTCAAATCCTAGTTTTACTACTTGGCAGTGTGTGTGACTCACAGCTATTTATAATTTAGCTTTTAAGTTGAAGATACTGGTGATTCCTACGACCTAAAGGGGTTTGAGTATGAGTCAATACACACCTAGAATTAACCCCTGGCACATAGCAAATTCTTGTTAGTTGGTATTAATTGTCATCATTGAAATCATCACCCTTCCTGAATTTGGGTGGAGGTTCTCACTAAGACAACAGGAGAAAGGAATTTTCCTTCTTCTTGCAGGAAGGAGAAAATGAAGCTGCAGTGATTGTTAACTGTGTTATCTGTCCCGAGTAGGAAACAGTTTTCAGCAAATGGATGTGGTGCAAGTCACACTGTATTTTTCACTTCAGCAACAAATCTTAGATTTTCTGGGCTCATTCTAGTTAACATTGTTTTCCTATATTGCTACACACTTCTGGAATATCTCAGAAATTCCAAAATTATGGGCATCTAAACAACATGTCCCAGATAGCTTTTTCACGCAAAAGAGACAAAAATTCTTGTAAGTCCTTCTGTTCTGACTTTACGTTAAAAATATGGCCACATTAGCGCACTTTCCATTTGCACCTGCCTGGTCTCTGGCCAGCTCCTTCAGGGTCGCGCGGCTCCAGCTCATACTAATGAGGTAAGTGTGCTCATGTATTACTTACTGGATTCTTTGGAAGTTGAAGTCTATTTCTTGCCCTGAAAAAGCAGAGAATGCTGGACCTTTATCAAGAAGCTTATAGAACTAAAAGTAACCTCAGTAGAACATTCACAAAGACAAAGGAATTATATCAAAGGACACAGTGTAATGTGTCTATGAGGACCATATACATTCTTTATTCAAGACCCAGCTTGAATGTCACCTACTTTGTTAACCTTTCTCAGTTCCCCCAATCATGTTTGTTTCCGTATCTGAAGTCAACTGTACTCAAGTAATGCTTTCCTTTTGGCACTTGTCATGTTGTAACTTAACTGCCTACACATCTCACCCTTTTCCCCCTCCCACGCTCTCTTATTGCCCCAGTTTCTGCATCCTCCAGCATAGAACTTCTGTTAATGGTCTTGGCAACCAGTCCAGTACTTGGCACAAAACTGGTGCCCCCCAAAAACTTGTTAATGTGGCTGACCTTATTAGCATGCTCCCACATCAGGCTCCTCTCCTCAGTACCAGAGGACTGGGATCCCTAGACCACTTGCAATCAGGGCCCACGTGCAGCTCTTTTTAGTAGGATGAGAGCAGAAGTGGTGAGTGTTGCTTCCAAGTTGACACCTAGAAGGTGTGAAATCCCAGCACCGTGGCAAATGCTCCACGTTAAGATGGTGGCACATCCAGCAGCCTTGGCTGTTGTAACTATAATGAATGAGCTCTCTTCCCCTCACTCGGGAGATGATTGAAAAATATACCTTCGTGGTTTAAGCCACTGAGATTTGAGGGGTTTGCTACCACATAGACTAGCCTACCCTATCTTGACTCATACATAATAGATGACAAATATTTTCACTTCATTAGATTCAGACATCAGATTGAAAGCATTGTAGTGTCCCAGGAAAATCACTCCATTCTAGGGCTCTGAAAACAGGATGTGTGCATGCACGCATGTGCAGCTTGCATTTTTTTAAAGATTTTATTTATTTATTTGATAGAAAGCAAGAGAGAGAGTGCACCAGCAGGGGATAGGGGGAGAGGCAGAGGGAGAAGCAGACTCCCCGCTGAGCAGGGAGCCCTATTCAGGGCTTGATCCCAGGACCCCAAGATCATGACCTGAGCCGAAGGCAGACGCTTAATGGACTGAGCCACCCAGGCGCCCTGTGTGCTTGCATTTTAATCACTGACAAACTCTTGGAGTTTTTACCGTCTCAGAGGGAAAATTAGGGTGAACCAGAATGATATTAAGGCCCACATGTATGATTCCACACATTTGAAGATAGAAGTTGCTACTCATTCCCTTTCTACTGACCACATGGCCCTTCTGGGTCAAGTGCTCAAATTTAAGAGATTACTACTGTATGGACTATAGGTTAGAAAATGTTATTGGTCACTACAAATCCAGAGTAGAATCTCATTTATACTTCAGCCAAGTGTTTTATAGCTCCTTAGCAAGAATACTTCCCTTTATGAGCTACTTCCAGAAGAAAATGATTTTTGTACAATTATATCTGCCCATCTGAATTATCTGGTGATTAAAGACAGATTTAGTCTGGCACACCCAACCTCCTAGGCAAATTGACATTATGGAAACAGGAGTTCCTAAGGGGCTCGCATGGTTAGGTTGTATCGTGTAAGCCAGTGCGAGAGACATCTCAGCTTTTGAGAAGAATGAGATTGTGGGTTTAGCTCACTGGGCAGTCTGGCTTGGCAGCCTTTCATTCAGGCAGCTGGCTTTGCAGTGATGCGGGTGACCCTGTGAGCTCACGACTGCTGACGGCCCACTAAATGCAACTGAACTCTGCCACATTCTCTGGAAATTTCAAGGTGTACACTGGGGGTGGCCCAGGTTAGGACCCCTCCTTCATTAGACATGTGCTCACTGCAGTATTTCACCAAGTGAAAGAGCCAGAAACTCACTCTCTGCTGCCATGGCTGTCACGGGAGCAAAGCTTCCTCACCCGGGAAATGATGCCCAGGTTCTGAGCTGTTGCAGTGCTCCCTGGACTCGTTCTTTAGAAGACAGAAATGCAAAAGAAATGGAGCAATCCTCTACTTGCTTGGTGTAGAAATGGCCCATCGTCGTGCTGAAAATGGGGTATCATTACTACTAGTCCTAGAGCTGATTCCTGTGGTTCCCAACCTGGGCTGCTCACCTGAATTACTTAAGGCCCCAACCCGAGAGCTGGATTGAGCAGGCCCCCGGTGGGCCCGGGCCTCTGCATGTCTGCCAGCATGGCAGGATTGAGCAGTCTGGTGGGAACCAGGGGTCTGCTCTAAGGTAAATTAGGAGAATGCCTCTTGTTTCCCTGCTCCGAGTTACCACCAGGGCAGGCTCTGTCTGAATAAGCCAGAAGTTGTCTACACTAAGCTCTGTTCTGTTTGCAAAAAAAGGCACCTCTGGGACTTTTCATTCTCCAAGCCCCAGAGCATGGGCATATGTAGAGACAGCTGCAGCCATGAGCACAGGAGCACCTTAGTGGCCCCACATGACAACAGCTCCTGGAGAGGCCCAGGAGCTGAGGTCCCAGGTGCCCGGAAGTCCTCCCGAGCACTGAGGAACACAGCCATAGGGCCTCCTGCACAGCCCGGTTTCTTCGGCTGGCGTCTGACTGTCTTGGACAAGGTCTAGGGAATTTGTAAGATAATTAGGTCATTGTTTAGTTGCATAAGATTATTTTTTTTAAATAAGGAACCTTTATTTTGCTCCCTCGCAATTTCAAAAAAGCTCTTCACATGATTCTACTACTTTGAGAAGGCCTTTTGATAGTGGGATTTGCATCTTGGTCTTTTCATTATGGGTACATCTTAGGGCTAAGGGGAAAAAATAGAGCTATCTGCTTAAGGCCTGGAACCATCCTCTCTTGCCCCCCTCTACTCTTTAGCCTGGGCACATTCCCATCACTAGCACTTTTCTGGGAAGGCAAGTGTGGCCCTCTTCTACTAGCTGAACAGTGTGGAGACCCTTCAGGTTAATTATCATCATCATCACCGTGGGCCAAGGGCCTGTTGAGCCTTTTAGAAATATTCAGATGTAATCTTCACAACAACCATCATGGGACATATCATGGCAGAGGAAGAGGACAAGGCTCAGAGAGTTTAAGTGATTTGCTCAAGGATGCCAGGGAGTAATGGGGCAAATCCACGCTCATATCCTACTGAACACACCAATTGAACCAGGAGTATTCAGATACCAGCCTTGGCATTCAAAAACTGAAGTGATAGTGCAGTGCATTCTGTGAAAACAATTCAAGAGTACATGGGACTATTATCTGTTCCATTTTGGGGTGGGAAAGGGCAGCAGTCAGGCAGTAGGGACAAAGGGACTCATTGGTTGATTCTTCCTAGTTCTTTGACTTTAGGGCATTCACAGGACTGCTTGTGTCCACCTGTGACAGTGTAGTGTTCCTTAATGGGGTTGGGGAAGGTGCAAGTGGAGAACTGCTTTGTGATGCTACTCATAAATGAGTAGACTTTGGAGACACCAACACATCAACTTGAAAAGAAAATTTAAAGATATCCACGCCTTGGATACTCCTGATCATATAGGGTAAAGACGTTGGAAGTTTGATGTGACAGACCCTCCTAAAGCATTTGGAATAGGGCTCCAAAATGGTAAACTGTCCTGCCCTGGGGAGAAGCCAGTTCCTCTGAGAAAAGCAGACCTGCCTCATGACCCTCCAGGGAGCTCTGCACGACCACCTCCTGGAATGCCCATTTGAGGCCTATTGTGGAAAGCTAGAAATACTACAACTTCCTTTAAAAGTCATTCCATCATGCAATTTTAATCTCATGAGTTAGAAAACCAAAAATTAGAACAATATTTTTTTTTCTAAGAAGAAACTTATTATATACTAATAGAAGAGGCAACTGTGAGCACTAACTAATGAGGGAAGATGTGAAGGGGGGCCAAGAGAAATGATCTTTAATTCTTTTGAAGACAAAACATGAGGGCAAAACCTTGCAGCAGCTCTTGCCTTTGAGTATTTCCTTGAGTGCTAATGAGGGAAAGGCAGGGAGGGCCCCTGGGAAATCAAGGCCCAGCTCTGGAGCTCAGACCTATGTTCCAGGAGGGGCAGGGAGAAGCAGGCAGACACTGTACTTGAGCCAGAATCTCACCCTTCCTCTTCTCTTGCACCAAGTTGGCTTAGCCCTCCTGGTTAATAAGAAAGTTCCATCTTCGATTCTTTAGGGGCAAGAAGAAATAACTTCAAGAATCTTATGAGGGTGACAGATCATCTTCTCTCTTCCTTCAGTCCTGTGAGTGTCTGCCTTAGAACCCAGAGCCCAGCCTGGGAAGGCGCTGTAGTCAGTTGTAAACTGAGGACCCCCAAAACCAAATGTTCTTTGCTCATCTACTTTAGAGCCACAGCCTCTCCTGAGAATATGCCTTCTGGAAACATGAGAGGTGGGTGTACAGCTAATGGAAACATAATAAGTAGCTGGACAACGGATGATAAGCTGTCTTGTCCATGACTACCTGGGGAGTAAATGATAGGAGTCTTCTAAAGGTTGTGATAGATTTCCACTATCCAGATGAGGAGTCCAAAGTACCAAGCAGAACTCTAACTTATTTCTGAGGAATATTTTAATCTCACCCAATGCAGCTGCTTCCTGGGACTTCAGCACAAACCTACCCTGAAATTCACCTATAGGAAAAAGAAAATCACTTCCTATTCTTTGGGGCAGGTGGTTATTTAGGGAAAGCAAATGAACCATTCCAGGTTTATCTGGTGAGCCATAAACCCAAACACTGTGTAATTGCTCACTCTCAAAATAGTAAGCAGCACTGGGAGGGTCAAACTTGAGTCATTGCACCAACTAGCAAAAGGCCTTCAACTTCAAGCTGAGCTATGCAGAGGCCTGTGTGTAGCAGGCTTCTGGGACAGTGGCCAAAAGCTAGAATTCCTCTGGCTTTTGCTTTCTCCATGGATGGAAGCTCTGATGGATAGCCATGACCCAGAGTGGTTTCCACAAGAGGAGAGGGGAACCACTGATACATAATTAGCAGCATCTCATAGAATACTTCCCCAGAACAGTCAGGAAATTCACAACTTCCTTCTGTTACCTATGAGGTTACCTTTCTTTTTTTCTCCAGAGTAATTATTACCTAAAGGCATCAACACCAAAAAATATTTAAGTGAAATTGTTTAAGATCATGGATGAACCAAGACTGATTTTATATAGATGACAGCTCAGTATCAAGGACTTACCCTGCAGTCCTGCCCAGGATCTCCAGTTCTTCTGCAGGAAACTTCACACATACCACTCAGTTGGGAAAACTGCCTGCCTCATAATGTCATATTAGGAAGTGTACCTTGCAAACGTCCTTCTACTTTAGTTTTGCTCTGTTTCAACACCAAAATGGCCCTGGGGAAATTCACATACAAAGAATCATTGGACACCAGAAGACAATCTGATTGTCTTCCTCCGTGGGGGACAATGAAAACAAAGGTTCATTAAGGTACTGGAGACTCATAAAGGAGTGCTCATCCCTAGGAATGCATGAATATACCCACTCATGACATTGTGAACAATGTCCCCAAGATCAGCAGGTCCTCCTACATGCCTCCTACCTCCTCCCAAGTCCCCTCAGCAGGATGGGAACCAAAGTGTCCTCGATGGATGGACGGACATACACTGTACCACCACAAAACACAAGCACCTTCCCAAAGCCAAGCCAACTACCATTTGCCTGTTAATGAAAGGTTGCACAAGTCATTGAAGGCTGAGAGATAGACCAGAGACTAGAATTTTCTAATCAGAACTAACCCCTTCAGACATATAGCATTTGATACATCAAAGGCTTAATCTTTGATACATCAAAGGCCTTCTCAGTAATTCTTTTGAGGAATCAAAAACCTATGCTAATGCATGTATGAGCTCTGTAGTTTTAGATTGGAACTTTTTTTTTCTGGCTTGGGATAAACTTTTTATAATTTCATTTGATTGGGGAAGCATCTGTATATGTGCAATGATTTAAGATGATCAAAGACAACCAATTGCTCCCAAACACCTTCCCTGTCAGCTTGCCAGTGCCCCATTAGTGAGTCTCTTCGGTTAAGGATTTGAGGGCCTTATTAAAATACATGTTGCCCCAGAGACATAATGGATAAAACACAATCACCCATTAATATCTTAGGATAGACTCATTTGTCCAATTAGCTTATCTCTCTCTTAAGTGGCACTGAAAGGTTGGCACCCACAACAGATACCTCTCAATGGGGCTTCATGAGGTTGTAGAGGATCATTAGTTGGGGCATTGGTCCTTGGGGTATGGGGAAAATATCCAAAGAGAAGGGAATAAAGGGGGATTAAGATCGCCAGAAGTAGGTGGGTCTTGAACTATCATTCACATAATAATTCTTGATTTGAAGACTCAGAACAGGGCTTTGCAGGAAGAACTGCCCTTTCTCCACCCACTCCTAACTATGCTGCTGAGTCTCTAAACCCTCTGGGCTCCATTAGTATCTTCTGTAAACTTTGTTACAACACTAATTATATGGCACCACTTCTTTTATTCATGTGACTGCCCTTCCTACCCTCTGCTGTCTGCAGTAGCAAAGATCACGTGCTTTCCCAAGCGCCTAGTTCAATGGCTGGCCCTCAGTAGGCCCTCAAAGGCTTTATGTTTTATCAATGAATACATAATTATCCAGTTAATTTCATAAATCCACAGAGGATGGAGGTACATTTGCACTTCCTTCCATTTTATTTTAAATGAAGGTGCCTTCTTTTTCTGTGACAACAGGGGCTTCTCAGCCAGGCTTCTACCTGCATGTACCATGCATTTACTGAACTGTGCCCCTTGGGTGGGCAAAGAGCAAACAGATGCCCCTTTCTCCAGGGCATGCAACCCTGGCATATGACACCGCCAGCTGAGAGCTGGATGGCTTTTCAGCCCACGGACTTCCCCAGCTGGGCACTTCTGGGCCACCCACATTGTATGGTACACATAGTCTGCTTCTCAGCTCGCCTGCTGCCCTGGGTTCATGAAGAAACCACTACCATGAACCTGCTCAGATTCCACTTCACATGAACCTCTGGAAGAGTTTTACCTAGATCCTTGAAAATGTGCATTTAAAGACTGAAATAAGGCATTCTACATGTGAATCCATGGAAACAAAAGTATCCGAGTAAAAGAACACGATGGCCCTTCCAAGTTGAAAAACTCACCCCTACAGACCCATACTCATCAGCACAGGCTTGCACCAAAGGCTCAGAGGATCATCACCAATGCTAATCTCTGTGAATTTTAATGAAGACACTTGGGTCATGAGCATAAGAAGTCCTGGCAAAGCCCACTCTCCAGTCTAAACACCAGAAGGTTGATAAGGAGGTCTTGAGTCCAGACACAAGTCTGCCCACTTCTCCACCAAAGGACAGACTGAGAGATCAGAAAGCATTCCATCCTAGGTCCCCAGGCGTGGAAAAGTTTGTACTAGAAGCTCGATCATCCCATGCCACTTTGACCCTGGAGTACCCCAAGAGTCTCTGGGAACCCCAATGAACACTGAATGATAACAAAAGACCTTGACTTGCAATGTCCACAGAGGCCTTTTGGTCTCTCAGAGAGAAGTCTTGACCTTTGACTCCAATCAAGAGGCCAGGTTTCTTTTCTAAGCTTGATGCTCTTTATTTCTTGTTCTGGTAGACTCTGCAGGTAGCAATGCATTTGATCTATTATTTTTTAAATGTATTGGGCTCACTTCTGTTCTTTTCCCTGATGCTTTATATTGACAGAGACTTGACCACCAAATTCACTTATGGAGGTAGGGAAACTGTTCCTTATCAAACATATACCCCTTCTTTTCCATGTTGGCTAATGCTATCTACTCTCAATCTTTGACACCATTTAAAAAAATGCATTTACACATATCTGTTCTCAACTCTTCACAAACTTTAATCATAGCTCTTCTTCCACCTGAAAGCCCTTCTCTCTACTCTCTCAAGTGACATAAAGCTAAAAATTTGATTTAAAGTTCATTCTGTGGAAAGCAAGGACAGATAGGTGGAAAACACTTCCCATTGATCTTTCATAATAGGGCCTATAGAGGTTTGGGGTACCAGCACTGAATCAACGTGGGGCCTCAGGCTTGCCTCTGCTGATAGTTGAACTCTTTGGACAATCAATTTTTCCACAGTCCATTTAGAAAGTCCAAAGACCTAAGGTGGCTTAATAAAATTAGCCAAGAGTATTGAACTTACGGAGTAGTTCTGCAGAACTGGTTATCCCTGACACACTGGATGGCCGGCTAGTTTCAAATAGAAGCTTCAGGAATTTTATGGCCACCACTTTTTCTTGGTGTTTTATCTCAGAATGAGAATTGCTAAAATCTCTAAACTTGTATACACAACACAGACTGCATTCCCATAATCGCTCCAAGATGATTAAAGAAAAACTGCAAAATTGATTACTGATTAGTCATTAACATTTCATTTTTATTCATCAAATTCATTGGTCACTATCCTTCCTCTTCTCAACACCACTAACCTTCATTCACATTAAGCAAGAAAAGCAAGAAAAAAATCTACTTTGATATATTTTTCTTTATGGTAACTGGGTACTCCTAACCTAATAAGCTAATGACAGTTAACATTGGCAACTGATCCTAAATGACAGGAATAGTAACAAAATATGAAGAAATCCTCACAGGGACAGCTCTTTGTAAACTAGACTAATGACCAAGGGAATATGATGTTTTGCTGAGTATTGTCCCCTAGGCCCCTAATTCATTGGTCTAATTAACTATATCTCTATGTTGAAGGTTCTACCCATCTATTCCATTGACAACTCACTGATGTTAGGCTTAAAGAATGTAATTTGGACCCAAAGATTTAATAATACAAAGTATCTAATTTTTTTTACTTTTCAGGCTGTACTTCCTTCATTCCCATGATCCTATACATACAGCTCCCTGATAGTTACTCTGAGTGTGAGAATTCCTAAGTATGAGTTCCAAATGCCACACCAAAAAAAGAAGATGAGCAGAGAGTTATGCCTGTAGGTATTTCCTCAAACAACTTATTGAAACAATTGAAATTGGGAAAACACAGTTGTGACAAAATCTGTAGACAGCCTACGGGTCCTCACTTTTGGACCTCATCATCATTGGTCTTGAGCTAAGGGCTGGTAATGGTGCCGAGTATCACCTACTTTGGGATCCCGATTGTACAGGAGTCCCTGAAGTTCTAATTTTATCTAGAATCTATGAAGTCACACAAAGAGAAAAAAATCTGCTTTGCTTCAGTCACAGAGTATCTTATATGATCAAGAACAAATATGACTGTTTTCCAGAAAAGATGAAAGCAAAGGTGAATGGGTGTCAGTTTGTTTTGGAAAAATAATGGTACAAATGAATGGCTAGCCAGCAGCACAGATGGCTTTGACTCCATGGTAGGAAGGTCGAACTCCCAGGAGTCTCTAACGCTTGGGGAGGTTCTTAAAGCCAGCAACTACTTTTCATAAGAGAGAGGAGGAGCAAATATATAGCCAGCACCCATCTACTCAGGTCTTGGAAAGGTAGGGAAATATAGAGGGGCAGCTCTCCACAGTGCTTACCAGGGATGTTTTGATGATACTCATTGGTGGCCCTGAATTTAAACTGAAGTTTTAAATGGGCTGTTGATCAGCTGCCTTCCCTGATACATTCCGTGCTTCCAGTAGAAACCACATGGTGGTTCTCACTGAGGCCACTGCTTGCTGCATGCCCCGCGGTATGGATCTCCCCATCTCTTCTCCTCTGCTAAGCAACGACTGTCATTTCAACCATGTGAAGGTGGCTTCCTTGATGTAGCACAGATTCTAGGTACTGATTTTAATGCCTGCATGAGTCCATTTAAAGCATCTTGTTCCAAATTTGCCTGCAACCTGTGCACACAATCTTTTCCTGAGAAAAATCACTTACATTTAACATGGGCAGCTGTGCACACAGGCAGATGGATGGCTATCTGAAATTTGGAGAAACGGAGCTGCCTGGCCTCCAATACTACACCATTTCCCAACCTCCTGACTTTTTCAGCTCCTAGTCCTTCATTTGGGTTAAAACGATATCTCCTAAAGGCTTAAATTAAAATGCAAATATGTTACCTGGAAGAAGAAATGCTTTAAATTATTCAAGTTTACTAATGCATTAGCAAGGATTAGTTTTTCTGATTAGAAAAGTATCTCCTTCAAATGCAGTGTCCTAAAAGACAAGAATATGCCTTTTTGATTGTTTGCTCGGAGTGGAGGAGAGGAAGAGAAAAAATCCAGCGCCCAAGATTTTAACCAGAGAGGATGAATGGGACATCAGCTGAGCATGTTCTGAATGTCAAGTGCTTTATGTATTTTAGTTAATCTTTATAACAACATTATGAGGTTGGTTTTAGCATCCTCAGCTTACAGATAAGAGAGCTAAATCTCAGACATTAAATAACTCTAAGTAGGGGCAGAGCCAAGAGTTAGGACCTGGTTTCTTAGACTCTAAAGTCATTGCCCCAGAAAATGTCTGCAGGATCAGAGGGCTACAGTGAGTACATAAATCAATAATTACCTCTGCCTTTTCTGTTCTCCCAAACACCAAAGAGGAAGGAGACAAAGTGGTCTGCATAGAAAGAGACCTCTTATCAAGATACCATTATAAAATGTCATATGATTTTCTAGGGTGATGCAAGTGTAGGTCTTGATTTGAATGTTGTTTGTACATTTGTCACAACTCATTTGTACATTTGTACACTTAGGATCTGTGACTTTGACAGCATATAATTATAATATGAAAATAAATTATAAGCTTTACTTAAATTATACATTTCCAGTACCAACTTCAAGAGCCTGAGCTGGCCCTTACCTCCCTGTTTGATCAGAACAAAGAAAAACAATTTCCCATTTAAAGGAATAGGATAGGGGCACCTGGATGGCTCAGTCGGTTGAGCATCTGACTCTTGATTTCGGTTCAGGTCATGATCTCTAGGTCCTGGGATCAAGCCCTGCTATGAGCTCAGTGTGGAGTCTGCTTCAGATTCTCTCTTCTTCTCCCTCTCATTCACTCTCTCTCTCTCTCTCTCTCAAATAAATACATAATAAATCTTTTTAAAAAATAAAGGAATAGGATAGATCTTGAAGACTTGCCCAGAACCCCCAGAGATATCAGGAAAAACTATTTTTAATAGGGCTTATGGCAGTTGGTATTTCTTCCTTCTTACACCTGAACCTGATAACAACCATGGCAGGAATTCATGCAGCAAAATGTCTGTGATGATGGTCCTAGATTATAAAGAAAATTTCAATATTAATCTGATAAGCATTACTTTATAATTCAACATCCAAAGTAAATTCATGCATTGCTTGAATGTCAAATTCACTTTAAAAATAACGTTAATCGTATTATCTTTTAAAAGTCTAAATATACCAAAATAAGACTTTTAGTGTAATGCTTGAAGAACAATGTAATTATTGTGGTCTTCATCCAGTTGCCTGTTAATTGGCTATTGAAGTTGAAAAGCATTTCCATAATTAATCTCATGCCGTTTTCCAATTATAAATTTGATAGTGTGAAACTGATCCATTTTCAAAAGCAACTAATGGAATAGCTTGTTTTGGGGGAAATGGATATTTTCTGAGGCAATCCAGGATAGTTGCCTGATCAATATTTAGCCTTTTGAAATCCTATGCACAGAGGGAGTAAAGCGAAAGCAACATGAAAGTATTGTTTCAAGTTCATCTTTGGATAGCCTTAAAAAGATGAAATTTAGGAGGGAAAAAAATACCTCAGTGTGATTAGAAATACTATAGAGTTTGTCCACAGAGCTCAAGACAAGTCCTGACACTGAACAGCATGCCAATTGCAATAGAAACTCTTTACTTCTCAATGTGTTAAGTTCACCAGAGACTCCCAAGATGACAAAGTTTTAAGAATAGACAAAAAATATGGCAACCAACTCTCTGCAATTTGATGCAACCATGAAGACTATCTGCTTTTCCCTAATGCCTTTGAGCCCTTTAATTTGGCCAAAATGAACCACAGAAATGATTTGTCTTATTTTGTTCTCTAAAGATAGGTACCCAGAAAACCCAAAAGACTTCTAGAAAAGGGAGAGGGGGTGGAGAACTGGCTTATTACCATTAAAATATTACCTATCACCTACTAAGAAACAATTCAGTTAGGTTAACACATTTTCAGTCACCACATTGGAGCTGGGCTGGTCAATGAGACAGTGGGACAGGGAACATGTGAAAGGAGAGATGGAGAAGCAGAGGGGCAATACATAAAGCACAGAGCATTGTCCAGGCTGTAGCAGGAAACTTCAGTCTGTGACCTCAGAGTTGTACAATCAACACAGTAAACACCAGAAGGCGGCAACTTGCAAGATGCCCAAATTCACTTCCAGAGAGGATTGGCCCTTGCATTCAACACACAGAGAATCATAGCCAATATTTGGTCTCAAGGACAAAGCCATTCACAATATCCCAGCTCCTGGTACGCTGAAGGGACAGTCTAGGAGGTGGATTTGGTGCTATCCTGTTTGATTCTGAGCACATTGTTTTACTCCTGGAGACTTCAGTTTTCCCCTCTACACCATAAGGTAGGAAATTAGGCAATCTGTCAAGACCTTTCTACTCTAATATTAAATACTTCTTTTCTCAAAGAGATAGGAAAATGGGCCTTGGGATAACACTGGAGAAATGAAAAGAAATTTTCACGTCGATGTACTAGTCACATCCTTTCTTCTGAGGCTATTTGACAGATTCTCATGTATCTTGTGGTAGGTTGAATTGTATCCCCTCGCCCAAATCCATATGTTGAACCCCCAGGACCTCAGAATGTGACTATTTGGAAAAAGGGTCATGACAGATGTCATTACTTAAGATAAGGTCATACTGAAAGAGGGTGGGATCTCTGATCCAATATGACTGGCATCCTCCCACAAAGGGGAAACTTGAATACAGAAAAACAGGCACACAGGAGAATGTCATGTGTAAAGATCTGAATTATGCTGCTGCCAGCCAAAGAACTACATGGACCTGCCAATACCTCCATCTTGGACTTTCAGCCTCCAGAACTGTGAGACAAATCCTGTTGTTTAAGTCACCAAGTATATGGCATGGTTATGGCAGCTCTAGCAAACAAACTCATACCTCCACTTCACTCCTGTGCATATCACTTTCCCAATGAGTTCTAAACAATGGTTCTCTTTCAACTTCTCTTAAAACTCAGATTTCCTCCTTCAGGTCAAACTCTCTGTTCTTGCCAAGTCAAGAGACCTTTTCCCTAAATTTGGATGGCCTCTTGCCATTCAATTTTAGTAAGCAGTACATAGGATTAAACTATTTACTTTTCTATTCAATCATGAAAATGAAAGTCCCGACACATCCATACTCTCTTCCATTACTGAAGATGCAAGATTTGTTTAAAACATGACAACTGTGATGGCAGGTGAGTGTGTAGTAATAAGAGATCCTGGAATAATCACAGGGCATTCCAACATTTCCAGTATAAACCTTTTTGTTCTCAAAGATTGCTAAGTGCTTTCTCTTAGGCTCCATGCCAGCTCCACTGAAAGAATACTGAACTGGATCTGTTGAGATTTAATGTGCCTGTCCATTAGATTAGATTTTGCACCAGCCACCTTGCCCTCCAAGGAAGTGTCAAGTCTAACATTACTTGTAGAAATTAAGGTTGAAATCAGAGAGAGAATATGTCAGTCACGTACATCAAAAAACTCCTAAATAAAAATACAAAGCAGAAGAGTTTTGTGTATGTCACACTGACATTTAAAGATAACTATGTGAAGTGATGGACATGTTAATTAGCTTATTTGTGATAATTGTTTTACAATTTATGCCTATATCAAACATCACATTGTACACCTTAAATATATACAATTTTTTATTTGTCAGTTATACCTCAAAACTGAAGGAAAATAGGAAAAAAAGTGTGATGCAATGGGGAATCAGAAGGTTCAAGTCTGGGCCACTCATTAAGAATCCAGCAATGCTTTCATGTTATCAGAGGCTCAACTCAGTATAACATTGCCAAGTGGCTGTGATGAGAACTTTTGCATCACAGGCCGTGAGAAATGCCTGGTTGTAGAAGTCTCTTGAGAGTACATTGTCTTTGTGGAGTTTCCACCCTGTGTCAGAGAGGCCCATGGATGGTGTGGAGGGTCTTACCCCTCTCTGGCTCCAGAAGACCTTGGAAGAAAGCTCAAGATCAGGTCAGAAAATTGGGCCCAATCCTCAGACGACTGCATTATTGAGCCCTCCCTCCCAAGGAGGCATGTGAATATACGGAAGGCAGCACACTTGGCTTTCATAGGGAGGTAATAAGAAATGGCTAAATGATTTTGGAACTGGGAGTATCTATTGTATTTCCACAGGGCTGGCCAGGATGAAGCTGGAATAGGCAGAAAGTATGTGTGAGCTGGGTGAAGGAAAACAGAAGAGTTTAAGAAGGACATAATTTAGCTTATAATTATAGCCTTATGTAGAATAAGTTTTAATCCACCCTCCCTTGGGTACTCACAGTCACTTAGAGGGGGGATCTCTCTTTATTACACAAAACTGGCACATACAAATACAGAGCTTGAAATATCACATTAAATTACAGTGAGAAATCTGAAAATAAACTATCCTAAATCAGCACTTTTCAAACTTTCATATGCAAAAGAATCTCTTGAATTAGTGGTAAAAAGGCAGAATCCTAGATATTCTGGCATATTCTGATTCAGAACCTAAGAATCTGCATTTTAACAGGCAGTCTGGTGAATTCTGAAGCAGGAAACTCAAAGATAATCCTTTCAGAATTAGCAATCCCTATCTCACGCAAGGTTTTTCTTCCCAGTAAAAAGTGATTTTGTAACCATCACTAATAAAACTTCCTTTTAAGTAAATATTCAATTCTAAAAAAGTCCATCAGACACGACGTTCTGACTTTTGGCTCAGAATCTATGGTCACTATCAATGGAGGCACCATCTCAATGTGAGGAGATGTACAAAAGGTTCCAGCAGGACGCGAATTCACCTCTGCTCTCACTCTCATCCGTGGAACCAATTGAAGCCTCCTCATTTCCCTGCTCATGATGCCCTTTGTGAAAATTCAGCCACTCTGTGAGGGGTACCAGCTCCTGATAAACCTCAGATCTGGCATGCTTGGCCTCCCAGAGTAATGGGGAGAAGAGGTTTCTTTTAACTCTATTTCAGCTCTGTCTGCACAGAGAGTTTCATCAGATATCTTATAACAACGATCCTGTCCAGCCAAAATACCTGTTACAAAATATCATGGGTGTGATGGATCAAAAGAGGTTGCGCGGGGCGCCTGGGTGGCTCAGCCGGTTCAGCATCTGCCTTCGGCTCAGGTCATGATCCCAGGGTCCTGGGATTGAGCGCCGCATCAGGCTCCCTGCTCCACAGGAAGCCTGCTTCTCCCTCTCCCACTCCCCCTGCTCGTGTTCCCTCTCTCGCTGTGTCTCTCTCTGTCAAATAAATAAATAAAATCTTTAAAAAAAAAAAAAGAGGTTGCAAAATGGGATCAGTGTGAGAGTATGTGGTTTGTCCCCTTGACGAGGGCTCTTCTGGGGACCTCTGGTTGTTCTAAAGGACCTATGGATCCTGCTATAAAGTCCTGATCGAGTAAATGCCCAAGAAAGGAGAGACATAAAGGAAGGGGAAGAAATCTAGTAGTTTCCAGCATTTTTTTTAGCGGAAAGGATTGTTTCTATAGGGACAAGTCATTATGATGATTATAAAGGAAGGCTAGAGAAGGCGAGGGTATCTAAGTTCATGCTTCTTGGCAGGAAGATAGAATGATGCAGGGCTTAAGAATATGGGTTGTAGAGTCCAACAAACTTGAATTCAAATCCTAGGTGTACCTCGGAGTTATATAGAACCAACAACTTCTTTCCGGCTCAGTCATTTCATCTGTATAATGGAGGCAATGATACTTCCCTTGTGGGCTTGAGGTTAGAATTAAATTTATACAAATACAGATGTTTTTGTAGTATGGATATATATGTAGGATGTATACACATATATATAGACACACATCTAAGTGCATACATGCTATGGATACCTCAGCATACTGCTTGGTATGTAACAAGTGTCCCGTAAGTGGCAAGAGTGGTAATAATTTATAATTATTGGGATAAGAAATGAGACCTGATGACCAATTTAAACCTCTAACACTGGGAAATCGTTTTCCTTACTGGTACCTCATTTTGTTTGCTATGCATACTGTAAGTCATTTATTTATTATTTACTATGTACTGCCCATGATGAATACAAAATCAGTGGGGCAGAGTAGTTGGGGCTCCCTCTCTAACTCTTCAACATCACCACTCCCTATCCCAGTTGGTTTTGTTTTGTTCTGTTTTGTTTACTTCTGGGTATTTTCCTAAAGCAACCTTCCTGCATTTAATGGCTGGGTTCAAGGGGACTATGCTTCAATATTGTTGGGACTAACCACTAGGGGCTTTTCTATCCATTATCATTTCTGTGAGAAGATGCAATATAAATTTAAAACATTTTTACATTCCATTTTTGGAAACAAATGGTTAGGAAGTAATTCTCCACAGATCTCTTGGGATTCTGTATGTCTTACAAGCAAGGCATGGACTACCCTCTGTTCCAGATTGTCTTTCCAAGGATGTCTGTACAGTGAACCAACCTGGAACAAAGGGATAGCATCTCCTTCAGGAGCACAGGGCAAGTTGGCTTAAAGCCTCGGAAGATAAAGATGGTGTTCCCTTTGGAGCAGGGGAAAACACGCTAACTATTCTTTATCAAAGATTAAGTTTCCCCAAGCTCAAGAATCCTGTACACAATCCTGTGTCACAATCCACTTCATGTATTGGTGCTATGTGATCCACTTCTCAGCATCCTGTAGAAATTGGGGCTTGGGAACCAATGCAAAGATGCTGATCCTTGGGTGACCGTGACTGTTGTCAGTAGAAACAGTCCTTCATGACATGACCTAGTCTTGTGTCTTCTACCAGCGTCCATGAAGCCATGGTAAGCTAACTTCTCTGACACTTCACAGGTCCAGACACAAACTATAGGGTGGAGCCACCGATATTTCAGGGAGAGGCAACTTTTCTTTCAACTCGAGTTTCTTATGAACTGTGTGGATTTATTACATATTCAGTCTGGTGAAAGTCTCCCCAAGTAAGATACCAAATTTAAAATTAAAGTGGCTTTGCCTTCTTCTTCCCTGTTTGGTTGGGGCTAAAAGGCAATTCTTTTTTAAATCACAAACTGCAGATTGTGTCTAGAAAAAGGAGAGAAAAGAAAGAGGAAGAAGAGGGCAGAGAGGGAAGAGAGATAGAAATAGGTAATGATAACAAATTTAAAAGCTATTTGATATAAAACTGGATACCTGGGTTAAGAAGCTTTTTTAAGGGCGCCTGGGTGGCTCAGTCGGTTGGGCGACTGCCTTCGGCTCAGGTCATGATCCTGGAGTCCCTGGATCGAGTCCCGCATCGGGCTCCCTGCTCGGCGGGGAGTCTGCTTCTCCCTCTGACCCTCCTCCCTCTCGTGCTCTCTGTCTCTCATTCTCTCTTGCAAATAAATAAATAAAATCTTTAAAAAAAAAAAAAAAAAGAAGCTTTTTTAAATGAGTATATTGAGGACTTGGCAAAATTGAAAAATTCACACCTATTCACATCTTTTCCGAAAGAAAATCCACAAAAGCTTCAAAATGCTCTTACCTGACCTTTGGTTATTGGAATAGCTCCAAGTTAAATTGAGGCCTCTCCTTCTTGTTTCTTTTTGTCATTTTGGTTTTCTTTTGCCATGTTACTGTCTGCACTTACAGTACTTCCTATTACTGCATGCCTCTGGATGTGGAACAGCTTTAGTCTGCTGAGGTATCTCCACTGGGCTTTCCTTATCATCTGCTCCTTCCTTGTAGGCTGCCATCTTGTTATCCCACCGTCGGTTTTGCTCCACTTCCTTTAGGTCACATTCCTATGAACTAGTCAAGTCTGGAGATTCAACTGCCCTTGATCTTGTGGGATCTTGTGTTTGGGGGATTTTGTCTATGCCTGACTCTTGAACCAGATTCTTGTGTTTCTTGATTCTGCAGAAACTATACTATTCCAGAAGAACCTTTTCTGAGATTACTAAAGCTGCCTCAAGGCCTTCAAAATGGCCTTCACCCTCTTGACAGAGGATGCTCAGGAGTGGTCCTTCCAGGCCCTAGGAACCTGAAGCGACCCCAGATGCCTTCTGTAGGCATGCCTGCTGCCCTCTCAGCACTCTTGGCCTTGGTGCTTCTGCTCCAACCCTTGTAGGCCTTGCTCCATCCCATGCTGCACCTCCCTTGCTTTGGGGAACATCTCCCTTTGAGGTTCCTATCGTAGTATTCGTGGTCCTGTGTCCCCTAGACCCTCCTGCTGGGGCCTTTATAAAGCTTCCTTTTCTTGGCTTGACTGCTGAACTGGCTGTTGAGCTTTGCTGCTGCAACTTCAGAGCATCTTTTGTACTTGGTCAGCAACTCCTAGGCAAGTCCTCTAAAGATCTGTGGTCTGGCCTCCTCCTCATGTAAGTTAGGATGCGGCTGCTCCTCCTGGAGCACCAAGTTGTGTTCCTGCTCTGTCAGAACTATCTTCCACCTATGCTTGCTGTGTCCCCTGTCTTACTTTTTCTGAGACTGATGGCCTTTTGGCAACATCCTGGCTTCTTCCAAATTTCCCTGCAACCATGAGTTCATTATTGTCATCATTTCCTTTTCCAGAACATGAATTCCATGCTTAAATTCCCTTGGACCTGTTCTTGCCTTGGAACTCTCAGCTCTCTTTTATCACAAATTTGCTGTGTTTCACTTAGGTCTTTCATTTCTTTTTTAATTTACCTTCTCTTGGGCCGACTTCTTGTTATGGTTGTCCGAACATTGGATCTTCTTCCCCAGGGCCAAAACGTTTTTCAACTTCCAATTCTTTTCTTCAGTATGAATGAGGTGAAACTCCTGGTGAGAAGCACTGGGGCTCTCCTGGTTTGGGTATAGAACTTGCTTTAGTTTATATTGATACTTCTTAGGCAGCCCTGCCATCTTGTGCTATAGCATTTGCTCAAGCAAGCCTGGCGGGGGGGGGGGGGGGCTCATCATGTCTTTGCAACTCAGTAATTTCTGCAGCAGATCATCTTTCCTTGAGTCATTTCTTTATCCCATCACTGTCTTTTAAATTATTTCTTCCTCTTGAATATTGAAGAAACCTTCTATCTCTATCACATCTTCTCATGGTGATCTTGCTGTTGCTTTGGATCCACAATATGCAAAACTTCCTGGTCCTGGCCCCACGGTTGCAGACTCATCCTATTTTTGCCTCTCACACAGTTCTGTTGCCTTGATCTCCTGAAGGCTCCCTTCCTTCTGGAAATGGCACTGTTACTCCAAAGCAGTCAAACCAGTCTTCTCAGTACTGGAGGTCTTGGCTCTTCAAAATACGCTCATCTAGGCATAGATTCTCCCCATTTAAATGAGGCTCTTAATGCCTCAGCATAATCTGCTTTTGACACTCCTACTTTGACTTATGGTAATACTGTTTTCTCCAAAATAACAGTTTTCTCTTCTAGGCATTTTAAATAGCAACAGAAAGATAAGACATTGTCACTAACAAACACCTGGACCACCAAGTGCCCACCAAAAATTATAGATGCCTAATATTATTATAAGCTGAAATTATGACTGATACCATAAAACTTACAATATGTCAGGTGGAAGAGGGCACTCATTCTCTCATTTATTTCGAGACACTATAATCAGTATTGCAAATAAATAGGCCTTTTTAGCAAAACAAAACAAAACAAACAAACAACAAAAAATACAGCCAGAAACTGAGTGTCCAACTGTCCCTATTCCTTCTCCTATTCCTTCTTCCCCATCCTTGAGGCATGGCATTAATCTAACAGGAATACTTAGATTTTGGTTAATGCTATGCCTACCACTTCTCTCTACATGTGCCTAACCATAGACACATGCCCTCCACGGCCTCCTTCTCTGCCTGCTTCCCTCCTGGCACACACACCAGCCTTTGCATCAGCCTCTGGATGTGAAAATAAAGTTTGCTTTTCATAGCACATGTCTCACCCAAGTATCTCCATCCAACAAATTAGTCTTCTGTAATTTCCATACCTTCAATCTTTGGTAAGGCAAAAAAAAAAGGGGGGGGGGCATTAAAAAAAGGCATTTCCCTCATATTTATAAATTTCCCCAAGACCCAATAGGAGGCATCATGGGCTAGTGGGTTTAAGATTCAAATAACTTTGTGTTCAAATTCTACTCTTATTTCTGGGATAGCTTAGATCCTCCATATCTCCTAGCAGATGTAAATTCTTCAAAGGGAAGAACTGTATTATATTTATCTTTTATTTCCAGTGTCTGACATACAATTCCTACTCTTTGACTATACACTGGAAATGTGAAATAAACTCTACCTAAGTGACATGGTTATTAAAGTCTATGTGAGTACTTAACAATAACATGTAGAATATATGTGGAACTACTTTATAAACTATAACCTACTAGAGACAGAACCTCTGCCATGATAGTGTGAGTTGCTCTGCTCACTGGCTCCTTATACAAACTGATGAACATTATAAAACATTTAAATTCTCTGGAAATGGTCCTATGGGCAAACAGCAAATGAAGAAACATCTATTTGAGAAAATCATGAAAATTCAGTAAGAGACTCAAGACTGTGGTGTTTGAAACAAGACCCCTTCCCTTCTTCTCTCAACCCTCCCATCTCAGCAAGGTGGAGACTCCACTCCAGATAGCTGCAGCTCAGAAATGCAGACCCCCAGCTCTTCATGGCTCCCAAACAGAGGGCTTTCTTTCTGGGAGGAGCAGGAATTTAGCACTTCTCATCAGTCCCCAGTTACTTGTTGTTGAGGTGAAGTTCCAGGTGAGTGAATGAGAGGTAAGAGCTCCCTTTTTCCACCTAGCACCTGATTGTGGACTGCAGGCTCCACACTGAGTGTGGCACACTGAGAATGCTGTGGCCCTTACTGTCATTGCCCTGACTTGTGAGATGGTGGATCACACGTGAGATATAAACTGAGAGGACCTCAGGTGCTGCTCCCCTCCCTCACACAGAGTGCTCACCTCCTAGAGAGGGGTGTCACTCAGAGAAGCTTGTCATTGTTTCCACATCCAGCACCAGAGCCCTGGCTCAGACATTTTGCCTGGGGGGAGAAACATGCTGTGAAATAGATAGTTCCTAATCTTTTCCCAAAGGAGCTGACTTGATGTTCAACAGAATGTGGAGAAGTTCAAGTCTAACGATGCTCTTAAGAATAGCGCATGTTGTGGTAGAAGGCAACTGGGGAGAGATTCATGGATTTAATAAAGACACAGCCTAGACTGTAGGCCACAAATGTGCAGGAGAGAATGAGGGACCAGAACAGCTGGGAGGAGGCTTCATCATGTTAGGACAAATATCAAACACTGACCTCAGACACTGTTGTTTCAAGGCAGCCACATTTAATTGAGTTCGTTTGTCAAGCCAGCTTTTAGAGTTTAGTTTATAGGACTAAAGGAAAGCATGATTGAGAAGTAAAGAAAAGGAAGAAAGGGAAATTTGGTGACAATATCACATCAAATAATGGATATCAATACAGAGAAATTATTTAAAAAATAAATATTCTGGAGTTGAAAGTTACAATAACTGAAATGAAGTTCACTAAAGAGACCCAACAGTAGATTTGAACTGGCAGAAGAATTAAGCACTGAAAATAGGTTGATGGAGATGATGCAAGCCAAAGAAAAGAGAAAAAAGAATAGACAATAAAAGGGAACAGAACCTCAAAGAAATGTGGGACATCATTAAGCACATGGACATATGTAAGGGTAGTATTAGGAGAGAAGAAAGTGAGAAAGGTTCCAAAAATATTCAAAGAAATAATGTTTGAAATTTTCCCAGATTTATTGAAAAATGATAAAGTATACATCTGGAAAGCTCAACAAACTAAATGGTTTAAACCTAAAGAGATCTACAGATGGATACATCACCATAAAAATGTTAAAAGTCAAAACAAGGAGAAAATCTGGAAAGGAATAAAAGGAAAAAATCTTGTCAGTTACAAGGAAACCCCTATAAGATTAAAACCTGACTTCTCAGCAGAAAAAAAAAAGAGAGACTACAAGTCAGTATAACATATTCAAAGTGCTAAAGAAAACAAATATGTCAACCAAGAATCCTATATCCAGCAAAGCTATCATTCAAATATGAAGGCAAAAATAAATATTTTCCCGAGCAAACAAAAACTGAGAGGATTTATAGCTAGCAGACCTTCCTTACAAGAAATACTAAAGGAACTTTTTCAGACTGAAAGTAAGTGACCCTAGATAGTAATTCAAATTCACATGAAAGGCAAAGAGCACTTATGTTCTTTGTAATAATAATTATTATCAATAATTAATTATAATTACATAATCATATAAATAATTATGTAATTAATAAATATAACAATCATATATAATTAATAAACACATCTACATATTATTAATAATTATATATGATTAATTATATGTTATATGATTATAAGGTAATAATATAGATTATACATAATTATATAATAAAATATATAAAAGACACTATAAATGCATATCTTTCTCCTGTCTTTTCTTAACTGATTTAAAAAGCAACTGTATAAGATAATATGACACAATGTGTTGGGACTATAACATATAGAAGGTAAGATATGTGTAACAGAGTTGCCAATAACACAAAGAAGGTAAACAGGAGCAAAGCCATATTGGGTTAAGGAAATCACTACAGATGACAAAGCATAATAATGTCTTACTGAGTTTGTAACAAAGCAGATGAAATACATGTAAGAATAATACCACAAAAGGGGAAAAAGAATAGAAGAGTAACATTTCTATATAGCCCTGGAATTAAGCTAGTGTAACTGAAGCTGATTCTGGTAAGTAGCATATGATAAATCCTATGGCAACCACTTAAAAAAAAAAATCTCAAAAGTAAAGAAGTCATTAAAGAAATAAAAATATTACAACAGAAAATATTCATATACTGCAAAATAAATTAGTAAAGGAGAAATAAAGAAACAGACATGAGACAACTGGAGGACAAACAGTAGAATAGCAGACACATTCAATTATATTCAATCTTAAATGTGAATAGATTCAACAATCCAATCAACAGGCAGGGATAGACTGGATTTTAAAAGATATGATTTAACTATATGTTGTTTGCAAGAGACACACTTTAGATTCAAAGATACGAATAGACTGGAGTAAAAAGATAGCAAACAACATCAAGCAAAGAATCACCAAAAAAGCTGGAATGGCTATACTAGTATCAGACAAAACAGACTTTAAGACAACAAATGTTACTAGAGATATTGACATATTTTATAATGATAAAAGTTTCAATCCATTGGAAGATATAGCAATTATAAACATATACGCACCTAATAACAGAGCACCGAAAAAAAAATACATGAAGCAAAACCTGACAGAAATTAAGGGAAAAATAGACAATTGAACAATAGTTGGAGATTTCAATTCCCCATTTTCAGTAATAGAATAAATTAGTCAGAAGATCAAAAAGAAATCTTGAAAAATACCATAAGTCAACTAGACCTAATAGACACCCATAGAATACTCTACCCCCAAACAACAGTATATATATATTCTTCTAAAGTGCCCATGGAACATTCTCCAGGATAGACCATATGGAAGAAGACTTTTTTTTAAATCGATAAATGTAAAAGAACAGAAATAACATAAAGCATGGTCTCTGACAACAATGGAAAGACAATAGGAAACAATAACAGAAAAATTGGGGACATTAACAAATATGTGGATATTAAAGAATACACTCTCAAACAACATCCACAGAAGAAAATAAAAGGAAAATCAGAAAATAGTTGAGATGAATGAAAATGAAACACAACATACCAAAACTTTTGAGACACAGCTAAAGCAATGCTTAAAGGGAAGTTTATAGGTATAAAAGATCTCAAATCAACAATCTAAAATTCCACCTTAAGACACTGGAAAAAGAAGAGCAAACTAAACCTAAAGCAAGCAGAGAAAGGATATAATAAAGATTAGGGTGGAAATTAATGAAATATAGAGAATAGAAAAACAACAGAGGAATTCAATGAAATGAAAAGCTGGTTCTTTGAAAATATCAACAATATTTCAAAACTTCAGCTAGGTTGACAAAGAGAGAGAGAGAGAAGACTCAAATTACTAGAATAAGAAATGAAAGGACATTTCTCCCAACCTTACAAAAATACAAAGGATCATAAGAGAATGCTATGAATAATTGTATGCCATCAAATTCAATAAATGAAATAAATTCCTAGAAAGACACAAGCTATTGAAATTGATTCAAGTAGAAATAGAAAATCTGTATAGACCAATAATAAATGAAGAGATTGAATTAGTAATAATAATAATAGAAAAAGAACTACCCATAAAGAAAAGCCCAGGTCCAGATAGCTTTACAAGTGGATTCTACCAAACATTTAATGAACAATTAAAACCAACTTTTCATAAATTCCTGCAAGAAACTGAAGATGAAACTTCCCAACTCATTTTATGAGGCTAGTATTACCCTGACACCAAAACCAAACAAAGACATCACAAAAAAAATTGCAGACTGATATTTCCTATGAATATGGATACAAAAATCTTCACCAATGCTAGCAAACTGATCCAGTTATATATTTATATTTATACATATAATTTATACACTGTGTATACATGTGTGTGCATGCATGTGTATGTGTATATATGTGTATTTATACATATACATGTATACATGGCAAAGGATTCTTAGATATGACACCAAAAACATTAGCAACAAATGAAAACATTGGATTTCATTAAAATTAAAAACTTTTGCACTTCAAAGGACACTACCAAAAAAATTAAAACATTTGCAGAATAGGAGAAAACATTTACCATATAACTAATTAGGTACTTGTATCTAGACTATATAAAGAACTCTTAATAATAGATAGACAAATAACCCAATTTAAAAATGGGCAAAGTATTAGAATATTTCTCTAAGAAAGATGTACAAATGGCCAATAAGCACACGAAGAGATGCTAGACATCATTAATAACCAAGGAATATGCAAATCAAAACCACAATGAGATAGCACTTCATACCCATTAGGATGACTACAATCAAAAAGTCAGATAGTAACAAGTTCAGTGAGAATGTGAACAAATCAGAAACCTCATACACTGCTCATGGGAATGTAAAATGTTACAGCCATTTTGGAAAACAATCTAGCTGTTTCTCAAATGATTAAACATACCACATGCCATATGACCCAGCAATTCCATTCCTGGGTATGTAGCCAAGAGAAATTTCAAAAAATATGTCTACACAAAAACTTGTACATGGATGCTTATAGCAGCATTATTTATAATGTCCCAAAGCTGGTAACAACCCAGATGTCCAACAAACAAATGGATAAGCAAAATTCCATGCAATGGAATATTTGACCACAAAAAGGAATCATTCTGATACATGCTACCACATAGATGAATCTTAAAAACATATTAAATGAAAGAAGCCAGGCAGAAAAGACCACATATTATATAATTCCATTCATATGAAAGTCCAGAATAGGGAAATTTATACAGACAGAACATAGATTAGTGGTTGGTGAGGACTGAGGGGGTTGGGGTAATAGCTAACGGGTACAAAGTTCCTCACTGAGGTGATCAAAATGTTCTAAAATCGACTGTGGTGATGATTGCATGACTGTGAATATACTAAAAATGGTTGAATTGGACACTTTAACTGAATTATATGGTTTATGGATTATATCTCAATAAAGCTGTTTATAAAATTATGAAAAGTACTATTCCAATGCAAGTTAAGTTTATTTCTTTATTCCTGGTTTATATGACATTCAAAGGCCATATATGCAATGTTATCATAACACTCAGAAATCAACTTTTTTAAAGCTTAAAGAAATCATTAAAATTGTAAATTCTCTTGAGTCCTTTGTGTGACAAGGAATTTTCTTGTATTATTGTAATAAGCAATCATCATCATACAAAATATATGTTATTTAAAATCGAGAGGTAATTGGCTCTACTTTATTGAAAATCTATATTCCTCATATTAGCCTTAACGATTTCTTTTCTTAAGACAGAGGTAATTTAAGGGAAAAGTATAATCAGCTTGTGGTTTGGTAGTCCTTGTAAATGTGTTTCAGTTTGTCATACTTGGCTCATGTCATCTTCTTCTAAAGTACCACATTATATCATATTTACAGTATTCTTTTCCAAATGTGAGGTGAAATCATTTTGCAGAAACAAGGAAACTTTTACATAGGGTAGAACTGTAGTCACAACTATAGAAAAAAACAGCTTCCTTATCACTGGCAAACTTAATGGCTTTTCCCCTTTAATCAAAAGACTTGGACTTTGTATCAGATTTTAAGCCAAAATAAGGGCTTTTCTGTCTCAGGAAATGTTGTCCAAAGAAGAAATGGGCAAGATTTAGCACTGAAATGACTGGGTGCTAACTTTTAAATATTTCTCTATTAGCATCCATAAAAGGAAGCTGGTTACCATTCTCCTCTTTGTTGATGATTAGCTGAAAGTGAAAAAGATAAAAAGATACCCCAAACTGGTTTTCTAGAAGGATACTCAGATGGCTCCACATAGGGAAACCTGTGTCTACATTCCCCAGGTAAGACCATTCATTAGACGGGATTACAGTATGTTACAAGGGCAGAATACTCAGTGAAGATATGTTAATAGGTAATGTTATCTATTGCTTATGAATAAAGAGCCCAAGAATTACTTCAAAATTACTGTTTTTATGCTCCTGCATCATGAACCAATGCTTAACAATCCCTGAATAAAACATTCAGAGGACTCGGGGCACCTTGGTGGCTCAGTCATTGGGCATCTGCCTTCGACTCAGGTCATGATCCCAGGATCCTGGGATCAAGCCTCACATCAGCCTCCCTGCTGGCTGGGAAGCCTGTTTCTCCCTCTCCCACTCACCCTGCTGTGTTCCTGCTCTCACTGTCTCTTTCTCTGTCAAATAAATAAATATTTTTTAAAAAAAACATTCAAAGGACTCTTTTTGTACACCAATGTTCATAGCAGCACTATTCGCAATAGCCAAGAGGCAGAAACAACCCCAATGTCCACTGACAGGTGAATGGATACACAAAATGTGGTCTATACATACTATAGAATATTATTCATCCTTAAAAAGGAAGGAAATTCTGACCGAAGCTACAACATGGATGAATGTTGAGGACCTCATGCTAAGTGAAATATGCCAGTCACAAAAGACAAATATATGATTCTACTTACATACTCAGAGTAGTCAAGTTCACACAGACAGAAAGTAACGCTCATTGCCAAGGGCTGTGGGGAGGAGGGAATGTGGAACTATTGTTTAATGGATGGAGAGTTTCAGTTTGGGAAGATGAAAATTTTCTGGAGGTGGATGGTGGTGACTGCTGCCCACCATCCATGCTTGTACATTACACTAGTGAACTGTCTACTTAAAATGGTAAATTTTAGGGGGCAGAGCAAGATGGCAGAGGAGTAGGAGACCTGGATTTTGTCTGGTCTCAGGAATTCAGCTGGATAGGGATCAAACCATTCTAAACACCTACAAACTCAACAGGAGATCGAAGAAAAGAATAGCAACAACTCTCTGACAGAAATGTGACCACTTCTGGAAGGTAGGATGTGCGGAGAAGTGAATCTGAGGCGATATTTGGGAGGATAGATGGTGGGGGAGGGGCCTCCGTAGGCCGCTTCTGGCAAGTGATAGAGCCGCGGAGCACAAAATTGGAACTTTTAGAAGCCTGCTCGCTGTGGGATGTCGCTCCAGTGGCTAAGCAGGGGGGTGGAACCCTCGCGGGACAGTGTGGTCTCAGGACCCTCGGGGTCACAGAAAGACCGGGGGTGCCTGAGTGTGTCATAGCTCTCAGGTATCGGAGTGGGAAAGCTGGCTGCAGAGACGGAGCTGAGGAGCGGGCTCTCAGATTGGGGTTTCCATAAACCATGATCCGCAGCACAGTTGGGCCACTGCTCCTCCAGCAGGGACCCAACAAGCAGCAGATCCAGGGAGACTCACCTTCCTTTCCTGGGAGGAGCGGCATGGGAGCGCACTGCAGGGGTCTGCTGGGTTTGGAGATGCCAGACGGGGTCGGGTGCCAGAGATAGAAATGCTCAGTCACAGGCTGGGTGAGCTTGGAGTGTGGCCAGAGTCGGGGGAGACGGGAGTGAATGACTGCTTATCTCTGGGAGCTCACTGAGGAGGGGGCCCTGAGTTCTCGGCTCCTCCGGGGCGGAGATTGGGAGGCCGCCATTTTCACTCTCGGCCTCCAAAGCTGTACGGAAAGCTTGCAGGGAACAAAAGCTCCGGAGAGCAAACCCGAGCAGATTACTTAGTCCGGACCGGGCAAGGACGGGCCAATTCCGCCTCCAGCAAAGACATTTGGAAACCATGGCAACAGGCTCCTCCCCCAGAAGATCAGCGAGAACAGCCAGCCAAGACCAAGTTTACCGATCAATGAGAACGGCAGAACTCCAGCACTAGGGGGACAATGCACATACAATTCATGGCTTTTTTACCATGATTCTTTGGTCTTTCAAAGTTCTTTTTTTTTTTTGAATTTTTATTTTTGCCTTTTTCAACCAATATCTTATCAATCCCTTTTTTAAAAAACATTTTTATTTTTCATTTTTAGAGTCAGAGTCTATCCCTTCATAGTAGTTACCTGTATTTTTGGCATATATATATAAGTTGTTCTCTCCTTAAAATTTTGAGATAGTTTCTTCTAACATCAAAATATACCCTAAATCTCTAGTGTATGCTTTTGTTCTACTCTCCTGCCTGACCACATTCTCTCCCTGTTTTTTTCTGTCTTTTTTTAAATCCTCTTTTCTTTTTTCAAACAACTTCTTATCAATTCCTTTTATAAAATTTTTAATAATTTTCATCTTTACAGTCATATTCCATCCCTTCATCATATCAACCCTTATTTTCATACATATATAAGTTTTTCTTTCTTTAAAATTTTGGGAGGCACTTTCTTCTAACAGACCAAAATACACCCAAAATCTAGTGTGTGGCACTGATCTATGTACCAGCCTAATCATATTTGATCATATTCTGTTTTTTTTGTTTTGTTTTGTTCTGTTTTTTTCCTCCTGTTTTTATCTTTTTCTTTTTTTTTTTTTTACTTTTTCTTTTTTCTTTCTTTCCCTTTCTTTTCCCCCTGGCTTCAGGTCTTTTCTGATTTGTTTAGAGTATATTTTCTGGGGACATTGTTATCCTGTTAGCATTTTGTTCTCTCATTCATCTATTCTCCTCTGGAGAAAATGACAAGATGGAAAAAATCACCTCAACAAAAAGAACAAGAGGTAGTACCGACTGCCAGGGACCTACTCAATACGGACATTAGTATGATGTCAGATCTAGAGTTCAGAATCCTCACTTTAAGGATACTACCTGGGCTTGAAAAAAGTATGGAAGTTATTAGAGAAACGCTTTCTGCAGAAATAAAAGGACTAAAATCTAACCAAGTGGAAATCAAAAAGGCTATTAATGAGGTGCAATCAAAAATGGGCGTGCTAACAGCTAGGATAAATGAGGGAGAAGAGAGAATCAGTGATATAGAAGACCAAATGATGTAAAATAAAGAAGCTGAGAAAAAGAGAGATAAACAACTACTGGATCACGAGGGCAGAATTCGAGAGATGAGCGATACCATAAGACGAAACAACATTAGAATAATTGGGATCCCAGAAGAAGAAGAAAGAGAGAGAGGGGCAGAAGGTATATTGGAACAAATTATAGCAGAGAACTTCCCTAATTTGGGGAAGGAAACAGGCATGAAAATCCAGGAGGCACAGAGAAGCCCTCTCAAAATCAATAAAAATAGGTCAACACCCAGACATCTAATAGTAAAACTTATGAGTCTCAGAGACAAAGCAAAAATCCTGAAAGCAGCTCGGGAGAAGAGATATATAACCTACAATAGTAGAAACATTAGATTGGCAACAGACCTATCCACAGAGACCTGGCAGGCCAGAAAGGACTGGCAGGATATATTCAGAGCACTAAATGAGAAAAATATGCAGCCAAGAATACTATATCCAGCTAGGCTGTCATTGAAAATAGAAGGAAAGATAAAAAGCTTCCAGGACAAACAAAAACTAAAGGACTTTGCAAACACGAAACCAGCCCTACAAGAAATATTGAAAGGGGCCCTCTAAGCAAAGAGAGAGCCTAAAAGAAACATAGATCAGAAAGGAACGTAGACAATATAGAGTAACAGTCACCTTACAGGCAATACAATGGCACAAAATTCCTATCTTTCAATAGTTACCCTGAATGTAAACGGGCTAAATGCCCCCAAACAAAAGACACAGGCTATCAGATTGGATAAAAAAACAAGATCCATCTATATGCTGTCTGCAAGAGACTATTTTAGACACAAAGACACCCCCAGATTGAAAGTGAAGGGGTGGAAAACCATTTACCATGCTAATGGACACCAAAAGAAAGCTGGGGTGGCAACCTTACATCAGAAAAATTAGATTTTAAACCAAAGACTATAATAAGAGATGAGGAAGGACACTATATCCTACTTAAAGGGTCTATCCAACAAGAAGATCTAACAATCGTAAATATCTATGCTCCTAACATGGGAACAGCCAATTATATAAGGCAGTTAATGACAAAAGCAAAGAAACATATCGACAACAATAAAATAATAGTGGGGGACTTTAACACCCCCCTCACTGAAATGGACAGATCGTCTAAGCAAAAGATCAACAAGGAAATAAAGACTTTAAATGACACACTGGACCAAATGGACTTCACAGATATATTCAGAATGTTCTATCCCAGAGCAACAGAATACACATTCTTCTCTAGTGCCCATGGAACATTCTCCAGAATAGATCACATCCTAGGTCATAAATCAGGTCTCAACCGGTACCAAAAGATTGGGATCATTCCCTGCCTATTTTCAGACCACAATGCTTTGAAGCTAGAACTCAATCACAAGAGGAAAGTCGGAAAGAACTCAAATACATGGAGGCTCAAGAGCATCCTACTAAAGAATGAATAGGTCAACCTGGAAATTAAAGAAGAACTAAAAAAATTCATGGAAACAAATGAAAATGAAAACACAACTGTTCAAAATCTTTGGGATACAGCAGAGGCAGTCTCAAGAGGAAGGTATATAGCAATACAAGCCTTTCTCAAGAAACAAGAAAGGTCTCAAGTACACAACCTAAACCTACACCTAAGGGAGCTGGAGAAAGAACAGCAAATAAAGCCTAAACCCAGCAGGAGAAGAGAAATCATAAGGATCAGAGCAGGAATCAATGAAATAGAAACCAAAAGAACAGTAGAACAGATATACAAAACTAGGAGCTGTTTCTTTAAAAGAATTAACAAGATTGATAAACCCCTGGCCAGACTTATCAAAAAGAAAAGAGAAAGGACCCAAATAAATAAAATCATGAATGAAAGAGGAGAGATCACAACCAAGACCAAAGAAATACAAACAATCATAAGAACATATTATGAACAACTCTATGCCAGCAAATTAGATAACCTGGAAGAAATGGATGCATTCCTAGAGATGTATCAACTACCAAAACTGAACCAGGAAGAAATAGAAAACCTGAACAGACCTATAACCACTAAGGAAATTGAAGTAGTCATCAAAAATCTCCCAAAAAACAAAAGCCCAGGGCCAGATGGCTTCCCAGGGGAATTCTACCAAACATTTCAAGAAGAATTAATACCTATTCTTTTGAAACTGTTCCAAAAAATAGAAATGGAAGGAAAACTTCCAAACTCGTTTTATGAGGCCAGCATTACCTTGATCCCAAAACCAGAAAAAGACCCCATCAAAAAGGAGAATTACAGACCAATATCCCTGATGAACATGGATGCAAAAATTCTCACCAAAATACTAGCCAATAGGATCCAACAGTACATTAAAAGGATTATTCACCACGACCAAGTGGGATTTATCCCTGGGCTGCAAGGTTGGTTCAACATCTGCAAATCAATCAATGTGATACAATACATCAACAAAAGAAAGAACAAGAATCATATGATCCTCTCAATAGATGCAGAAAAAGCTTTTGACAAAGTACAGCATCCTTTCTTGATCAAAACTCTTCAGAGTATAGGGATCGAGGGTACATACCTCAATATCATAAAAGCCATCTATGAAAAACCTACAGCGAATATCATTCTCAATGGGGAAAAACTGAGAGCTTTCCCCCTAAGGTCAGGAATGCGGCAGGGATGTCCACTATCACCACTGCTATTCAACATAGTATTGGAAGTCCTAGCCACAGCAATCAGACAACAAAAGGAAATCAAAGGCATCCAAATTGGCAAAGAAGAAGTCAAATTCTCACTCTTTGCAGATGATATGATACTTTATGTGGAAAACCCCAAAGACTCCACCCCAAAACTGCTAGAACTCATACAGGAATTCAGTAAAGTGGCAGGATATAAAATCAATGCACAGAAATCAGTGGCATTCCTATACACCAACAACAAGGCAGAAGAAAGAGAAATTAAGGAATTGATCCCATTTACAATTGCACCCAAAACCATAAGATACCTAGACCTAAATCTAACCAAAGAGGCAAAGACTCTGTACTCAGAAAACTATAAAATACTCATGAAAGAAATAGAGGAAGACACAAAGAAATGGAAAAACGTTCCATGCTCATGGATTGGAAGAACAAATATTGTGAAGATGTCCATGCTACCTAGAGCAATCTACACATTCAATGCAATCCCCATCAAAATACCATCCACTTTTTTCAAAGAAATGGAACAAATAATCCTAAAATTTGTATGGAACCAGAAAAGACCCCAAATAGCCAGAGGAATGTTGAAAAAGAAAAGCAAAGCTGGCGGCATCACAATTCCGGACTTCCAGCTGTATTACAAAGCTGTCATCATCAAGACAGTATGGTACTGACACAAAAACAGACACATAGATCAATGGAACAGAATAGAGAGCCCAGAAATGGACCCTCAACTCTATGGTCAACTCATCTTTGACAAAGCAGGAAAGGATGTCCAATGGGAAAAAGACAGTCTCTTCAACAAATGGTGTTGGGAAAGTTGGACAGCCACATGCAGAAGAATGAAACTGGACCATTTCTTTCACTACACACAAAAATAGACTCTAAATGGTTGAAAGACCTCAATGTGAGACAGGAGTCCATCAAAATCCTAGAGGAGAACACAGGCAGCAACCTCTTCGACCTCAGCCACAGCAACTTCTTCCCAGAAACATCGCCAGAGGCAAGGGAAGCAAGGGCAAAAATGAACTATTGGGACTTCATCAAGATAAAAAGCTTTTGCAAAGCAAAAGAAACAGTCAACAAAACCAAAGACAACTGACAGAATGGAAGAAGATATTTGCAAATGACATATCAGATAAAGGGCTAGTATCCAAAATCTATAAAGAACTTCTTAAACTCAACACCCAAAGAACAAATGATCCAGTCAAGAAATGGGCAGAAGACATGAACAGACATTTTTCCAAAGAAGACATCCAAATGACCAACAGACACATGAAAAAGTGCTCAGCATCTCTTGGCATCAGGGAAATCCAAATCAAAACCTCAATGAGATATCACCTCACAGCAGTCAGAATGGCTAAAATTAACAAGTCAGGAAACGACAGATGTTGGCGGGGATGCGGAGAAAGGCGAACCCTCCTACACTGTTGGTGGGAATGCAACCTGTTGCAGCCACTCTGGAAAACAGTATGGAGGTTCCTCAAAAAGCTGAAAATAGAGCTACCATATGATCCAGCAATTGCACTACTGGGTATTTACCCCAAAGATACAAATGTAGGGATCCGAAGGGGTAGGTGCACCCTGATGTTTATAGTGGCAATGTCCACAATAGCCAAACTGTGGAAAGAGCCAAGATGTCCATCGACAGATGAATGGATAAAGAAGAGGTGGTATATATATATATATATATATATATATATATATATATATATATATAT